>NW_028281094.1:365000-730000 GCF_059751285.1 Brachycentrus maculatus
TAGATGTATGAAAATAAAAGAAGCTTGAATAAGAAAACAAAAGCAAACATTAAAACGTTGGTAAGAAAATTTAATACAATAATATTTCATTATAAATATTCACTCATATAATTAAAAGAAAAGGAATAAAATCGCAATGATGAGTTTATTTTTTGTATAAATTTTAAATACCTATTTGATAAAATAAACAAAAATTCTACATACTTGTTGATTAGATTTTATTTATTTATTTATATTTATAAGAAAGGTTTGAGTTGAAATTTGCGTTGAAAGCTCTAAGATTCAAATGGCATATCGCTCACTCCTTTCAAGAACGTCATAAATAAAAAAAAACTTGATTTTTCAGGAGAATGATTTTTAAGTTTAAAAATATAATGCAATGTTTTAAAAATAAATATCAAGCCACTTATTAAACTTTTTACTGTGCAACAGATCTTTTGAGATGAAATCTGAAGGTTTTTTCTCCATTTGAAAAATATTTATTTTATTTAAAAAAAATAATTAAACAATACATTTTCTTCAAAATGCAAAAACAACACTTTCTTCCCTGTAGCGGGTTTTTAGGTTTTACCTAAAAAGATATGTTGCAAAGTAAAAAGTTCAATAAGTGGCTTGATATTTATTTTTCATACATTCATTATATTCTTAAACTTTCAAAACGATCTCCTGAAAAATCTAGTTTTTTTATGACGTTGTTAAAAGTAGTGAGCGATATGTGTAAAAACATGTTCTAATATGTAATTTACTACGTTTAATTTGAGTGAGTAACTCCACTGGGAATGCGCGAATCGAAATGAAAAGTTTGTAAAGTTTTCAACGCAAGTTTGCCGTTGATTCGCAGCGCTAAGTGTTCCCATCGCGTCACTATTTCGTGGCATGTCGCTAAAAGTGCAAGGCACACAATACGGCGTGACGCGGAACGTGTGCATTTGTTTCGCGAACTGGAAACGTCCTCTTTTTAAATTGCAAAGTGACACGAGATGTGGAACTCATACGTGTCGCAAGTAGTGTTCGGGGTAAGCAGATGGTGAAATGCAAATTCTGGAGGCGAACTGAATTGCATTGTTTCAATACAACTGCCGTCGCACTAATGGATCGCTGGATATTTTGTTGAGCATTTTCTCGTGATAAAAGTTTTCATAAAATGTTTCAAGGGTTGATGATGAGAGCTATAGAGAATATCAACCTTAGTTATACTTAATATTAAGTAATATTATTTATTGTTTCACTTAGTGTTAAGACATGAGTAAATTGTAAATGAAAACATATTTTTTTTTAACACCTGAGTATTATATTAATTTTTAACGACTTATTTCGGAAGCTACAGATGCTTCTTTTAACAGGTTTGAATGTAATTAGGTAGTAAAGTAGATTTCAAATCACGAGGTAGAATATTAATTAGATTTAAATAATTGGGAAGTAAAGGAAAACTTTATTTCTAAGTAGAACTGCATTTTATATAATTAAACAACCAGTAAAAACTATTTTTTTGAAATATTAATATATTTGAAAAGAATAAACAAGTCTCGGTATTTATTGAGATTATGACTTGGCATAGGTTGGTTAAGTGATAACTTTTTCCCTAGTTCTTCATCTGCTTCTATTTCTAACTACGTTCGCTTCTTAAATTTGTTTTACCGCCTTTTCCTCATTGATTCGTTCCACATGTCCAAAATATATAAACACTTTTTGCTAAATTCTATCGATAATGCTTATCTCATCCTTGCATACATTCCTCTTATCACTATTAGAACATCATACATAATTTTACGCACATTTAGTCTGAGAGATCATATTTCAACTCTATTCGACCATCTTTCATCCTTCTTTTGCCTATTTCATTCTTTACTTCCATACATTATGGTCAGAACCAGGACTCTTATGTGCATAATTATCTAAGAGATCTCATTTCAACTTTATTCAGTCTACTTGAATCCTTTTTTGCCTACTTCATTCTTACTTCTCTACTACTACTACCATCACGCCGTTTCCCCGCAGGGGTAGGCAGAGGGGATGGGACGCCACACTCTTTTGTCCTGACATACACTCCTCACCTCCTTCACATCCATACATCTAGTCATACATGCCCTCCGATTACGCAGACTTTTGACACCGCCAGATTTTAGTTTCTGATTGATCTTATCGTGCCAAGTCTTTTTTGATCGTCCTCGTTCTGTTTTCCCTCTCACATTCGCCACATATATTTCTTAACTTAACTCCATTTTAACTTCCTTAAATTAGGGTTGGAACTAGGACTCCGTTGTTTACTTTGTAATTAATGCTAATTAATTCAAAAGTGTGTTACTCATTTGAAATTCTAAACCTTTAATGATCGAATTCCACGGAGATAATTTTGAATGTCTAACGTATTTGAGGACCGATTTCGTTCAGGATGACATCTTCCCGAAAAGTACTTATCATTTTGCTATCTCCGAGGTATTTAGCCGGGATACGTAGGAATGTGGGTAATTAAAGGGACATTTTGCGTGTGGAATAGCGCAGAGCACAATTACTCGAGTTGCCTTCCACACTTCCAAGGCATAAGCCGGGAATTCTCGGGAATTATAGCGGACTCGAGAACTGTCATTACGGAGGAGAGACTCACTAACTCGAGTTAACTTCCTGCGGCTCGCGAGCTTAATAGGATCGCGAGCACTTCTTGTGACGACATGGCTGCTATGATCAATGGTGTAATTGGAGACAATACTCATATATGCGTTCCTACTCATCGTGGTAACACTCGCTGAAATTCGGACGTCATCATTAAAATACTTTATCTAATATATATTTTTTTATAATAAAATATATTCTTCTCCAAATAACACAACAAAAATTTTATATAAAATCAATTCTTTCATCTAACTAATAAATTGAATTTTACTTATGTGAAATTTTAGTGATTGAAGGACTATGTTTTAAAATTAAACCATATATATATAAATAAACTCCAAGAATTTGAAGTCAAATGTAAAAGTAAAAGTAGTATGGCGTTGAATAAGATAAAAGCTTAATTATTTTACGTACTAGGAGACTCTTGAAAGCTTGATTTTTCATTTATATTCGACGTATAATTCGACCAGTTATTAAATTCACATTTTTAAAGTGTATCCCAATCGTTGTTTACATATCTAGTTTGGTCCAATAAAGAGTTATTTATGTTATTTATTGTAACAGCAGACAGTTGGTAGAATTCCATATTGAATTGTTGGGTAATATATCCAAAATAAAACAAGGTTTGTTGTATTGAATTCTACAGTTATTTATGTATATGTTAATAGGTGACGCGTTTCATCTTCCTAGGACATTAACAAACACGTGTTTGATAATGTCCTAAGAAGACGAAACAAATAAATGAAGAATTTAATTCAACAAACCATGTTTTATTTTGGATATATAACCTAACAGTTATTTATGTATTTATTTCTCAGCATTGTTGAAGATGAATACGGAAGTTTGGGTTTACGAACATTATAACACGAACATTAACAAGGTTTACGAACATTATACCCATAATAAGCAACCACACTACTCAAATTTTGGATATACATATATCCAGTAATTAACTTTTTTCACCCGTTCTCGGTACAGCTTTGGAAATTCTCTGCCAAATAAAAATGGCATCCAATTAAAAGACACCCTTAAAATAAAGAATTAAAAAATAATTGGATTGTAAGCAAAACAATGCTTCATTATTTTCGTTTATCCATATTTTGCATACAATGTATCATCAATTATCAATTGAAAATTCAAACAACTATTTTCCAGAATGTTCGAACCTTCCATACGACCCACATTGTTCGGACTACGTAGTTGAATATATGTGTGGGATGGCGGATACTACGAATGCTGCAGAGCTTACGGCTATTTTGCCTTCATTGGCTGATGAAAACCCGGTCTGAATATGGGCACAATGAAGGGATGAAATGGGGTGTGTGTAATATAGAGAACTGTACATAGTACTTTGTGGGGATTGTGAAATATTAAGCCCTTAAAAGTTCTGTCGCATATTGAAGGCGAATTTATCACACAACAATTTTTCAGATTATATTTTTAATTTATAATTTCATTTGGTAAAAATCGATGGCAATTTTTTACTCCAGCTTTTACGTATACGGCTATACACCACAAGAGCTTTTATAATTTTTTTACATCTCATCAAAGATGAAGAATTTATTATGATTTCTACTATTTTTCTCTTCTTACCTATTTTTTTCTTTAATGTTCTTGCACCAACCAATCTTTTAATAAAAAAATTGCTTGGTTGATACAATTTTTCTTATAATCTATTGTGACACGTGTTTCGATGTTAAGCTTAGTCTAAATAAAAGAGTAATGTCCTTATGACGTTGAAGGGTGAAGAGGAGATAAGAGCTTTTTTATCTATTTATTTATTTTGTGAGCGGGAACATAATAGGAGGGAGGCTTTATTTATTGTCATATTATTAATTATGGGATTATATAATAATTTTTATTTTTTTTTAATGTTACTGCATATGACATTTTGAATAAATAATTTTATGGTTATCTCCGTTATTGTTATAATATGAATGATTCAATTTTTTGTTCTGACCAATTATTGTTTCTCAAGGAAATAATTAAAATTCAAAATAAAGACATATTAGCATAAAGTTACTGCCGTATCAATTAATGAAATGTAAGGTGGTCAGTCCTGCGTTAAAAATACTCGAATTAAGGAGTGGAATATATTAAATGGGATACAAATGGCGTTTATGAAGGAAATTTGTATGAAAGTACTACTATAGAGGAAAAAATGAAGAATGAAAAGTATTTTGGAAAAGAAAAAAATCAGTAAACTTAACGACCTCGGGATTGCATACCCATATTCGTTCTACATTGTGTAACTTATAATCCTAAACATGTGTAATTTTTAATACCCTTCTCTACAATTTAATTTTTGATATATTGGCTAAATCACGCACCCAGGGCCGATTTATGGTATGTATGTTCTTCACTTATATTATATATATAAACACTCCCAAAGTCAAAAAATCTCGCTTTTTAGTACCACCCACACAAAATGGCTAAGCTCATTTTTCAGGGTTGGTGGAAAAAATAAACTCTTTTACTCGATCACGTCTTCAAAAAGTACAAAAGAAAGAGAACAAAAAAAAATACAAAAAAATAAAATTCGGTCGCTGCATAAATCCCGCTCCTTTATTGTTTAATTTTATTTAAGATTCCCTCTCTGAGACTTTTCGAGAAAAAAAATGAGATACTGGACGATAAACATATGAAAGCTCTCTCATGTTTAAAGAGGAGAGGCAAAAAGCTTTTCCAATTACATCCCCTAACACACATGGATGGGAAGCGTAAAGGACCGTATTTACAAGCGCCTCCATTACGAAAATTGAGAAATAAATCCTAACTTACAATTTTTTCTAAGAGAGTGGAAGAGATGTTTGAGTTGTGAAATAAAAAAATAATGCAAAGCTCAGATAAGCATAATCGATAAAATTAAAAAGGTGTGTTGAGATGGTTTGGACATGTGGAACGAATGAGTCGAGAAAGAACGATATATTTTTTTAAGCAATTAAAAAAAAATCTACTTTATAAGTAATGGGTTTTATTCATTTGAAGAGTATTATGCAAGTACCTATTCTACCAAATACCGGGTTCAATCCCCAGGGGGAGGGAGTCATATAAATATATGTGATTTTTTTCACTCTAATATTTATTCAATATAACCCTGGACTGGTACCTGAAGCGGAGGGATATCACCTTTCCTTCATATGCTAACAATCAAGATAAAACTGCGTTTATATGATACAGTATCCTATTTATCATGGGGTTCGGTAAGGGTTTGAAGAAGAACCTGTTATAAGCTTCGTTTCTATTCGTCTGCTTAGTTCGGGAAATGAACTTCCAAAGCTGGTTTAATGATTATCGCTCTATATAAGTGCTTTTGCAATACCTTATGGGTGCTTCATATACAATCATAACTGCAATCGTGTGCACCTCAATGGATAATAAAATGTTACGAACTTGTTTGGTACGAATATCTAACTCTAGCCAAGTTAGTTAAGCGTTTGATAACAAGCTATTAGAAATGGGTTAAGTTTAACTATTATTCAGGATTCTGATCGTAATGGGGCCCGGATATCGTCAATAAAATATTATCAATATACGGTAAACGGAATTAAGAAACGACAATTTAAAGCGTAGATATTTTAAAAGTGCTCACATGATCGTTAATTAAATTTTTCATAACTTTGTATAATCGTGATCGGTCACACATTCGCCATAACGAATATGGAGAGTAAATTTTAGGGGGGTGCTCGCAAACACACAATTCAGTAAATGATGGATTGCGCAAGAAGCCAGACGTGTCTCCGCGCACATTTTTATAGAATATGTATTGGAATTTGATTTTCTTGAAAATGTTTTTAAAAAAAATATATAATTTATTTAACTCTTTACATTTCAATAACTCTTTCCTTTTCAAAACCATATACTTATGACTATTTAAGTAAAACTATTTTTTAAACACAAAAACGTTGTTTCTAAGTAACTTACTACCTAACCGTCACGCTGCTAAGAGAGAATAGAACGCCACACAACTCTGCTAAAAACGAGAAAAAATCTCAAATTCAAAAAAATGGTGTTTCAAAAAAAAAATTCAATCACGTTGAATGTTACCTGGGTTTTAAGAAAAGTTGTAGGCTATCGAATATCTCGCTGTAAGTGGAAGAATTTTAGAATAGTCAGTTAGATGGAATAGAAAACAATAGTAAAATACAAATAAAATTATTCATTTTACAATGCATAAAAGGCAGTAAAATTATTTTTTTCCGTACAACAAACATACGATTGCAAATAATCTTAATTATTCAAAATTATTATTATTATTGCATCTGGATTATGATAAAAATTTAAATAAATTAATTTACTTGAGAATTATGTTTTAAATTCCACCCTTTTGATTAAATTATTCAGAAATTCTTAGTTAAATAATTTAGACGTCTTTCAGGAAGTAGTTATGCTTGTATAATGGCCCCAGGAATTCCAGGATCTAAAAGTTATTTCAGTGGAACCAACGGCGTTCCGTTATTTGTTGCATAAACAGTTAAATCCACAGCTGGAGTCATTAACCGCATCGAGTTCACAAACTATCCTTATTTATTGCCCCAAAGATGGTGCTTTGCCCGTGTTGACTTGTCCTTAAATATGCACAGCCTTGTCCATTACTCATCCTTCATAGATATATATTTTTTTCAATAACGTTCAGGAAATAATACCACGAAATAAAGTTTAACTGTGCGTTTAGTACAAAAATATGTGTTATACTCTCAATAAATAATAGTAATATGCAGACTAGCGGGGAATAATTTGAAGTTCCTCATGAATTTTTAACGCCTAAAATAGTCAGTTAAAATTCAAACAATTTTCTGTAACCATATAAGAATTGTTAATTTTTTTCCAAAAATTTTAATACACCCAAAATGTTGTGAAATTAGGTTTGGTTATCTTTCACAAAAGATAATACACAATATATTATCATATAATAAAACTCTAGTTATTACATACAAGTTTAATTTTTATTTTGAGTTATTTGAAACTGGTACATTTTGATCATTGTCGATAAAGCGAAGTCTTCTTCGTTTAATATAACAAATATTATTAAAAATATTACTACAACTGAGTTTAATTCGTACCCAATAGTGCATTGAATCAAAATGAAAAAAACTATTTTAACATAACATACACACAAAAAAGGAAAAAAATACATTTGACCTCATGTTGGAATGATTAATCTGAAACTGGTAGTCATGAAGTAGTGTTTTTGTGGTATTACACAAAGTGAACAATGAATGATAAGGAGAGTGTAAAAATAAAATATTTATCATTTTTTAATTACCTGGATCTTTATCCAGTTACTTAAACTTTTAGTCCTTATTTTTGTTTGAACTATTACCTCTGCTGGTGACAAATTAAGAATGCTCAAAATTTTGAATTAAATTTTTCTACTTCCATATTTATTGTTCACTATTGGGACCATCAACCCTTGGTTGTGGGTGAAGCGGCTATCATAGTCGTGCTCTAGATAATTTTTATAATTTTACTAGTTAACCCTTTGTCGTTGCTGTTACAGGCGAGGGAGGCGTGTGATGGCGCGCGCGCTGGGTTCGCGGCTCTTGGCGCGCGCGCTTCTGCTCATCTGCTCGCTCTCCCTGCTGTCTCTCCTGCTGCTGAGTCACTGCGGACTGGATTCGGCCACTCCACCTGCAGATGACCTCGATGACAGTAAGTATAACGAATCAAGTGGGGCCTTGCGTAATGTTGTGTCTAAAAAGGGGGGTTATGGGTCAAATAAGTTTGGGATCCCATGTCTAAGATAAAGCACAAAACCGGATATCAGAAAGACCACTTTATCCGAAAATTGGTTCACAAATTTGGGTTTTATTCATATGTAAGTTTTTCTTTCTGCTTGGTGTACGCCTTCGGACCTCGCATACAAATGAAAGAGTATCTGCCCAATAAAAAAGCTTCTTTGCATCTCACTAATAGATGTCTCTAGAGAAATTCTAGTGATTCAAGAACAATGTTTCGAAATTGGATCATATATATAGAACTTCTAAGAATTTTAGTATGGCGATTGTCAATCATGGGTAGAATTGGTGAATATTACACACATGTGATCACTCAAACCAGCGTATGACGGTCGTAAGCCCCGTTAATGGCCAGATTTCATATTCTTCTTCGTCTTTGTTGAGATGTTAAAAAAAAGAAATATATTTCAATGTCGTGGATATATCATACAAACTGTCCTCAATGATGCCTTATTTAAAAAAGTTTGTATTTAATTTAAATCAATGATATGTTTTTTTTTAAAAAAAGGACCATGTGCCCAGCATAAGAGTTACATAGGTGTTTTCATACCAACCGACTAAGGGTTAATCTTATTATCTGAAAATACGAAATACTCTTACATATAGCTGAAACCTTTGTACACACTCGGATACATTTGTATGAATATGAGCCGTAGATTTACGTTACGTTCCTAAATACCCTTGGTGTGGGACACTGGCATAATGGATTGCCGGGATAATTAGGTCTGACATATCCTGAAGGATCTGACACACGTGCATCCAAAGGCTCAACGTCTCAAAGGCATCAAGTTAATACTAAGAACGATGATACAACCTGTCAAACGAAGACAACCATTTTAACTAAAAAATGCGCATGAAGCTTCATTAAAAAAAAGAATAAGAGAGATTTATCTGAAGAAGAGAGAGTATGTCAAAAGAAAAAGAAAAAGAAAATAAAAATACAAAAAATATTTCGTTTTTTCAATATTCACACTGTCATTGATTAATGCTTTAATTGTTAATACTGATGGTAATGGTAAGCGTGTTTAGCTACCGTGCTGGAGATCCTGATTTCGATTCCCAAGGTGGGTGAAAATAAATATTAGTGATTTTACACTCGAAAATTTATTTAATATCACCCTGGACTAGACCCTGAAGCACAAGAGTGATCACCTTGCCTTCGTGTAAATAACAATCAAAATAACACTGCATCAATACGATGCAGTGCCCTATGCACCATACGGTGCGGATAAGGGTAAGAAGAAGAAGGTTCAAATAAAGGTCTTCATTAGTTAGTTCTCTAGCCATTTTGTGGTCAGTGAATTTATTAGAACATTTTGGAAAGTCTATAAAGCTTCACAATAGATTCGCAAATCCGAAAACACTCAAACATTTTTTTAAAAGTTCTCTTGAGGCCTTTAAAAATACTTTACGTATAATATTATTGTTTTAATAAAATAAAATACTTCAAAATGTATTAATTAATAGTAATTTTTTAAACATGTAAATAATTTCTTATTCTACATTCACCACGTTTAGGGACAATAGAGAAATAATCATACAAAGCTTATGGGACCCAAAAACTCCAAACGTTGTGAATACGGAACTCCTTATCAGCAGTGCGTAGAAATTTTATTTTATATTCACACTCTTTACACTCGAGTTTAGGTATATAACACATAAAATATGCGTTCATCGAGATTACACAACCTACCATAACATTGAATATATCTTATTAGGGCAAAATATTTATATACAGCGACCGGGTTTCGTCGTTACCGACATCATCAGACTGGTGGGAGGCTAAAAAAATTGTTATGTTATATATAAAACAAGGCAGGAGTTGATAACCATAATTTGATACAATTTTGTTGAGAAATTAATTTAATTTGAGTGAATTTAAGTATTATATGATATTTGTATAGCAATTTGTATAGCCTCCCACCAGTCTGATGACGAAACCCAGTCGCTGGTCAAATATAAATAAAGTGGTAAAGCTAAAAATATTGGTTTTAATCTAATAATAATATAAATCGAAGTGTCAGTCGATAATATAAATCTATTAGTATTCATATCTAACTGTATAAAATTTAAAAGAAAACACTTGTTTTTTACCATTCAAGTGGTAAAAAACAATTATTTTCGTTTAAATTTTATCGTGTCTTACCATTGAGTGAATACCGAAGCAATAAAGAAAATACCTAACTTTATAATTTTGTATTTTGTTTATTTAATTTATTGTCCCTATAGAGCTTGATCTGAAAAAAATTAAAAGTCATACTACAGAATTCTGTGTGTCATGTATTTTTACAGCTATACCTTGGTGCGCTACAATGATTGTAAAAATATATATATTTAACATTGCATTTTCAAAAAAAACTTTTATGCAAATGTTTATTTAAAATTTTTATTTTTATTTAATTCACGTTTTTCGAAATTCGACAGTTTTTTTCCTAAAAAAATTCAATAAAATGAAAAAAATGTCGATCGAAATCGACGACACGAATTGAGCCGTATTCTAAATATGGCTTCGACGCCTTTAACACGAGCATTACGTCCCCGCGATGAAAATATGTATGAAGTTGAATAAACGTCAAATAAAGCGAGGATTGATCGTATTAGAATCGCGATTTGATCGACGTGGAGTCAATTAACTTGAAATGATGGCAGCTCCTGTCAAGGGCCGGTGATTTGCCGACACCGTTTTCAATTGATGACGCTTTGTGACTTCATTATTCCCCCTCCGGTGAAAAAATAACGCGATTTATCAGTCACTAATGGAAAACTAATGTAAGTCATATCAGATCTAAGTTTTTAAAATATGTGACCTGAAACCTTGAATCAGTGGTCTTAAAAGAGCGATTTACATACCCTAAGGGGTATGGATTTTTTTTAAAGACATATTTTTCTTCAAAATATTATACTGTTTGTCTTCTTATAAATAATTGCAAAATTAATAAATTAAAATAAAATAGTTTCATAAATGGGTTTGAAAACCAAGTATACATTTGGTATTAAATGATTTTCTTCAGTTTTTCTCTTCATTTATCGAATTTTTGCCTAGAATTTTACCTCATGAAAAACACGAAATTATCGTAAAATATAAAGAGTAAGTCCACTCGAGAAGGTAAAGGCTAGGGGTACAATTAATGATTATTTTCGTCATAAAAAAACGGTTAAAAAAGTTTGGAGATCACTGCCTTAAATGGTGAAAATATATGATCCATTCGGGGCGATAATATTGAAGATAGTATCTGTATGTATATAGTGTTTTCTCCCTTTTTTGTATCGATATGTTTTCATAAAAGCGTAACGTTCACCAACTTTTCACATAAAAAAACGTTTTCTAGAAACGTTTTTCCAGTATTCCTACAATATCATGTCTTCCGTCTCCATCTAGCAGATCACAGATCTCTACTCTAACGTATCTGCAGTCAAAAGTACCAACTAACTGTCTAATGAAACTGTCGTATAACATTTGAGAATAAAGTGAACGAAGAACTGTTTAAAGTATACGATATTGGACAAGTTTCAAAGTAAACAGTTATGAAAATCTTCAAAGCAATATTTATATATATATATATATATATATATATATATATATATATATATATATATATATATATATATATATATATATATATATATATATATATATATATATATATATATATATATATATATATATATATATATATATATATATATATATATATATATATATATATATATATATATATATATGTAAATATTGCTTATTACAGAATCTAAGTTTTCAAAAGGGTCTCTGCTAAATAAAAAGCGTGTCAAATAAAGGCTGAGTAGGGAAAGATTTTAGTTAAATAAAAGTCGTCAATCATTGGTAGAATGGTGAAAGTTCCACGTGTGTAATGTAAAGCCTATGAAAGATCGTTAGCCCTATAAATATTAAGACTTCATTTTTTTCATCTTCATGGTAAACCTTGAAATTGTTAACAATTATTTGGAAGAACTCAAAATGTTGTGAAAAATATAGTAAAGTGGAAAATATATATGAAGTTGCTGTTTTAAGTCCCACAAAGAAATTTCAATGTAAGACTTAAATCCATGTAAGTATCCAAGCGTATTAATTAATTTTTATAAAATATTTTACATTTTCAAATTTTATTTAAAAATAATGGGCTTGTGTACAAAATGTATGAGAAAATTTATCACAAATGTGAAAGAAATAAATTAGGAGTATAATACAAAATTCACAATTTTCTTTGGATGTGTATTATTTCTACAAAGCCCTGTTTTATTATATCCTAAGATTAGATACGCAAATTTCTCAGGAAAATACAAGAAAAAAAAACTTACGTAAGCTCAAGGGAAATTTATCAAGTACAAGGAATGTTTTACGAGGCTGACATGTTGGAGAGTTGATTCTCATAAATCATAAAGGTGGGAAAATGTGAAACATTTACAATCTACACCCATCGTTACATCGTACGGTACAAAATCGATTGCAATAAAGTCTTCTTCTTCTTCTTCTTCTTGATGTCGACCTCGTGGCCTGTTTCGAAGAGGAATAAGCCTCCTGCGATATCGATTCCCAGCTGTAGATCCATCTCTTTGGTGGTCTGCACGGGAGTCAAAATAATTGTAATAGTGTAAAAAATAAAAATAAATATGTATATTAAAATAACATAACCATTACGTCGCTTCTCCGCAGGATAAGGAAGTAAGAATAGAACAGCGCATCAATCTGTATTTGCAAACACTTTTCGCCTCTTCCACATTTATGCATCTCCTCATATCCATCCGGTGATGATGACTCTTGACCTTTTAAGTACTGGAAATACTTGATCGTGCCAAGTTTTCATCCATCTTAATATGCTTCTGTTAACTGTCCACGCCCAACTATTATATTTCAAGTAAATCATGCCGAAATTTTCTCGGTCTTCTTCTACTTGTATTTCCAACTACATTCACCTCATATATTTATTTTTCCGTTCTTTCCTTACTCGGCTATCCCACATGTTTAAACCATTTCAACACACCTTTCTTGTATCAAAAAAGCGCCTTGACTTATTTTACTATTCGAAAATCCTTCATACTATACATCATATCTTTTTGCACATTTTCATCTAAGAGATCGCATTTTTTCTAAATTCAGTCTTATTTTATCCTTGTTTGGCCTACTCCATGTTTCACATTTCAACATTAGGGTTGGTACTAGAACTTTATTGTACACTGCCTCTTTAGCTTTATCACCAGATTTGATTTCAGTGCATCGACTGATTTTAATAAAATAAAAACAAAAATTCAAAAAAATTATTACTGTGTTGAACTTTTAGACCACATTATTTTTTTACATGTCGTATTTTGAACAAGAGACTGACGATGCTTAAAAATCAATTTGAAAATGTTGACTCACGATGACACATCGATCCGCTGTGTCAATTCTCGTGGCAATTCTGCGAGTAAAAATACAATTTTCCCATCATCACTCACGTGTGTGGAAATTAATAAAATAGCCTGTCGCCTTTATTGGCGTACTTTGTTGGAAATTTCATCGTCATGCGCTAGTAATGAAATACTGAAAGTTTCAAAATGAATTTCTGAGTTAAAAATGAACGCTTTGAAAGTTCAACCACTCACCACAATAAAGGTTAACAGTTTTATTTTTATTTTTATTGTGTAAGTTGAAGCATTTAAACGTTTTTACTCTTCTTAAGTGTTTCTGTACTTTGTATAAGTATTTATAAGTATAAGTAAATTGTTTTATTTTATGTATTAATTTTAAATCAAACACAGATTTTTTGAGTCTACTAGGTTGTATTTTATTAACAAAAAACACATAAAAAATTATATTGTGACAACTTAGTAGACTCAAAAAATCTGTGTTTGATTTAAAATTAATACATAAATTAAAATGGAGTTCTACAAATTAAACGCCAACTCAATAAATAAGTAAATTGTATAAATAATCAATATACATTTTTAACCATAGTTAATATAATGCAATACAAAAATAAATGATATACAAATAAAGTAATGACAAAAATAAATAATGACAATAATAATTATTCATTGATTTGGCGTTTAATTTGTTGAACTCCATTTTAATTAACAAATTCATTTTTGAATCAAGCACATATTTTTGAGTCTACCGAGTTGTATTTTATTAAAAAAAAAACATATCTAAATTAGTTTTGTGACAATTGTTTCACCTTGTTATGGCATTTTCAATCGAATGTTTGAAAATTCGTTGAAAATGCCATAACTAGGCTAAACAATTGTCACTATATTAATTTTTATGTGTTTTCTTCAAACAAAATACAATTTAGTGAACTCAAAAATTGTGTGTTTGATTTAAAAATTAATTTAAAAATTTAAATTGACAATAATATTTATGATTCTGAGCCGGACTCTCTCAAGGAAAATAGGCAACAAATTTTTAAATATGACAGTCAAAGAACTATACGCTAAAACAATTCTTGCATTTGCATTTGAAACGAACTCTCACATATCACAAAAAAACACCTCATAGCAAAGCATATAAATCAAAATCAACATATTTTGAAAACGTACATAGAACCACAAGATCAAAAACCATCAAATAATGTCTTACACATAAAGCTTTTGGTCAAACGAACTTTGATTACTATGCTATAAAATTGTACAACCTACCTACTTATCCGTAAAGTAATTTAAAAACGAAACTTTGTATTAAAGTTTCGTTAATAATTAATAATGGATAGTGGAGATGGAGGTGGATTTAATTAATGGATAGTGGAGATGAGTAGTTAAGATTAAAAAAAAATATATTAAAAAAAAGGAATAACCTGCAAAGCCTCTATTATAGTCTTTTTTGCAGGTAGGATTGTAAGGATAGGGAAGGTTAATGTGAAAAATACATCACAAACACCTAAACCAATAGAAAATAGTTATTTCTTGAATTGATTTTGCACTTGGCGGGAATATAACCCGTGACACCAGTTTCGGAATCAAACGTCTACCCAACTACACCATGGCGTCTATTTGTCTGTCAAATAGATTGCATCATTCAGTCATGGCTTCTTTGATTGCATGTCATAAACAATTTAATTTTCAAATAATTTTATACGAGTACGAGTAATTAAGTACTGTAAAATATGCATTTGGTACGGGAAAACTCATTGAGGTCACATTATTATAAATTGTTATTTGCTATTATGTGTATGATGAAAAAATAAATAAAGTAATAAAACAAATAAATAATAAATTGAAACACCAAAATCTCCCTATAAATTTATCAAATAAAAATTATTTGCATCTTGTTTTGTTGGTACTTATATTGTCTCTCTCTTTCACCAGGTTCCCAGTTTTTTCACCAACCCCAAGGAGACGCCATCTCCCAAGGTCAGATGCAGCAGGAACAACAGGCAGGATACGTCCAACTCCTGGAGAGAAGGGACCAGGAAGGAAGAGCTGAACTCGAGAGACTCACATCGGAAATTGAAAGACTAAAACTGCAGATCCAACAACTTACAGGTTGGTCCTGCAAATAATTTCCACAATACATCGGGTCCACGACGATAAAATATGCTATATCTATGATAATCTGTGACAATTTTTGTTACTATTGTTTTAAGTACCATCATTTCAACTGGTTTCGTCAAGCACTTTGTATTCTTCAAGAAGATAATTAAATTTTATAAAGTATTAAAAAAAAATCATTACGAATGAAAACGATTATATTT
Organism: Brachycentrus maculatus; assembly: GCF_059751285.1. Classification (NCBI taxonomy): domain Eukaryota; kingdom Metazoa; phylum Arthropoda; class Insecta; order Trichoptera; family Brachycentridae; genus Brachycentrus; species Brachycentrus maculatus. The sequence continues at coordinate 381,034 of NW_028281094.1, forward strand.
TCTTCTAAATTGTCATTCGTATTGAAGTGCAGTTATGCATTTGAAGACTTTTTTCCTGAGTAGAAAAGGTTTTTGGCCTTTCTTAATATTTAAATGAATATGTAAGATTGCAGATCTCGTTAAGGTCATTGATTTTTTCAGGATAATTTGTAAAATCTTTAAATTTAAAACTTGTCTTTCTGTCAAAGCTGTATTGTGTATAGCTGTATTGTGTTTTAAGAATTATTGCAAATAATTAAAATGAATAAAAAATAAATAAAAATACCTGGTAAAATATGTCATTTTACTTTGGCGTTGCAACTCAAATAATAAGACGTAGTATGTTCTATTTGTATACGTAGTCGTAATATTATCTGAGACATTGATTTGAAAAAATTCTTTTTATGTAAATTTATATTCAGGGCATACATTGCTATAACGTCCAATGTGTCTGTAGCTACCAACACACTCCACCGTACGTACTACACCACTGTATTACATAATAACATCTTGTTTGCGCCGGGTGCTTAAGACATCGTTGCTATGCAGATTGCCTAGCACAGGAATGGCAGGTGCAATTAATTTGTATGACATAACTACAACCACAGAATACATTAGTAGCTTTTGGCTTACAGGAACCATTTGCTTAATAGCTTAGCAGTATTGTGATTATTTATTTATACAAAGGCTTCTAACTTTTTTTGAATAAAATTTAAATGAATTTAAAAACCTTTTCCCGAACTTAACTGCGAGTTGGTAAACTAATGATCTAATAGGTTGAAATGAACAGCTATCGGTTTTTTGTATTAATTATGTAAAGAAATTAGATAAACGAATCGATTTCAATATTAAAGGTGTCTCAATCTACACCTGGTTGTTTAGCTTTGGAAAAGTCTACCCTGACAAGGTTTCTTTCTCGGGCCATTCATCTTTCTTTATCTCGGTCATCCTAACAAGCTTGCTCCGCAGAAATACCGCATCCGAAGTACGAATGTTTTTTTTTACATTTCATCATGCCTTATACTCAATTTACACTTTCACATGCTGTTTATTTTTCTATCTTGTTTTTTATATGCAAAAAAATGAAATATCTATGCATCCCATAGTTTACGACCTGGCCTTTAGCTGACTTGATTTATTACTTTATATACTTGTGTGACGTTCACCATTCTACCCATTATCTATCCATATAGTATTAATTTTTGGAATTTGTATATACGCAATGGCATTGGATCTCTTTCACACGTGGATTCACCTAAATAGATTTTGAAATATGGCTGATTTGCCATCAGCTAAAAAAAGTAAAATGATTGACATTTCATCTTATGCAGAAACCAAATGAATAAATTTTACTTGGTTAAACCACTATTTATTTAAATCTATACATATAAATTTTTAAATAAAATTTCACGTTCAACGGCAAAGAATGATGCGAAACGCATAAAAATAGGTATCATATTTTTTTTAAAGTGGTATTTATGAAGTGACAAATAAAATGAAACATCAATTCAATTTATTTTGACCCCCAAGAATTCGAACCAAGAATGATAGCATTACGTGTTCAGAAAAATAATTGTTGGAAAAAATGATAAAAAAACATAAAAATACGTACTGATTTGTAACAAAAATAAAACTTGAATTTCAGCAACAAACTTTTAGATTATTTCATAGGCTACGTACAAAAATATGACTTGCGTGAATAGTAAAATAAAGTACCTATTCGGGATTGTTTTAAGTATTCATTTAAGTCATATTTTGGTAAGTAAGACTATAAATAATCTCATTCATTTGAGTCGTATCTTGGTACGTTGACAATGAATTATCTTCGTATTTATTAAAAGTCATACTTTGGTACCTAAATTAATCCCATTGTGGTGGACTGTGAAAAATAAAATGGTGTTTATCGTTTCCTTCGTTTTTGTACAGTTATTTTTTGTCTCATGTATTATTTGACACTGTATTATTAAATATAATATAATATCTTTTGACGTCATATAAAAGCACAAAAAACTACATGAGACGTTTCATAAAATCACGTTTTCAGCTGTTACAGTAAAAAACATTCACAAGAAACCAAAACAATGAAAACGGCAGTTAAACAATTTACTTTGTTATTTTCTTCCTTAGATTGCATTTTCAGCGAGAAAAATCTAAATAGGTAAGTAAAGACCCGTCAGATTGCTTTATGTAAATTGCAATAAAGCTGCAGATGGTGTTTGTACAAAGACTACTTAATCTGTTAATGGAAGCTGGAATGTCGAAAGAAAATAAATCAGGGCAATAAGGGCCAATTAATTGCAACCCTTAAGTATGGGCAAGTAAATTCCTTGGCAAGTTTTCCAATGTGTCAATGAAAACTCGTTTGAACAAAATTAATGGCACTATTATTGAAATTCTGCTTGTTCGTGAATTTAAAACAATTATTACAAGTTTTTCAATATACCAAAGAAAATTTGTTTTGTAAATTAATGTGTAAAACCATTTTGTAAGCATTGGATCGATTCTACAATGTTTAAAAAAAACTAATTTAGTTAATAAAGAAATAAAAATTAAAAGTAAGGAACAAATCGGTATTATATGTTAAGATTTATTTAAAAAAATTATCATTTAATCGTATTTCAATTCGATAATTTTATTTCAAATATTCTAAATAAAAATAATAACAAAGAAAAAAAACTATGAATGATAATTATTTAGTTTTGTTTAACGAAACCATTAAAATAAGTCAAAGACTGATAAATGTTTCTGATATATTTGTAGTAACATATCAACTCACTTCACTTTGGCATGATCATTAGAGTACCTAAAGATTGCTCAAAAGTTCCTTTTTACATATCATACGTAAACATTTTGACACCTATATTGAGAAAAATTATCTTGTTTAACTGATTTGTGGTATCACAATTTACCGAAAAAGAGTCAATATTTTTCAAAATAAATAAATAAATAACACAAAAACAAAAACTGGTAAAAAAAGTAAGGAAAACAATATTTGTTATAGCGATTAGTCAAAATGTAAGAATATTATTCAATGTGTCTAAATACTACTCAATGCATCCCACTTAATGCACATTTATAAAAGTAAGATATTCTAAGGATTTAATTCAGTTTTTTTATTCATATTTCAATTCGGAATGGATTGATGAATAGATGACCTAAATGTGACCACCGAATCAAAAGCAAATTTTAATTTACTCGCAAAATACTAAAAAAATATTTATAAATTTTCATGGAAAATCCACACACTTCATTTTTATTTTGTTTCACGTGTGAAAATTTCACACACTTCAAAATAAAGGGGGAACCATGTATAAAGAATCAACTAAGCCAAGTAATAGAAGCATAGAATTGAAGAAGAACGTGTTTAGGGAACAAAGTGGGGGATGTAGGATACAGGATGATACGCGAAGGGAGCGAGGTTCTATCACGATCTGCCGCAGTCATAATCCTTCCTTTTCTCGTCTTTTACTATGTAAAGATCATATTTTAAAATTTAACTACGAGAATCCTTAACAACAAGTGACATACGTCTATGTAACTCGAAATTTTACGTTTTTATGTAGCACCTTACTCAGTTCATAATTCCTTTTTTTTATTTTTCATCAAATACATAATAACAAATTACAAATTATTACAATGTGCCCTTACTTGGTTTTCCTATGCCAAGGGTATATTTTAAAATACTTTTATTTAAAATTACATCAAAAGTAAATTCTTTATGATATGCAATCAAATAAGACACGATAGAAGGGTGCCTTCTATCATGTCTTATTTGATTGCATATCTATATTATCTATATTAGATCTTCTCACCTCTATTATACATTTATAAATAGCTGTTTGATCTCAAATAAAAATTTGGTCGAGTTTGCTGTATCTAAACAGAATGTCATAAATGAATCATAATATGAGTCAATCGCGAGAAATGTTGTGACTGAAAATTAGCTTCTTATATATAATGGGTTAGGCACCCTCAGTTTTCATCCTTAATTAATATAATACTTTAGATAAACGTAATAAATATGTTCTTTTTTGGCCTTCATAAGACATAATTTTCAAAAGCTCGTGACGGGTTGATTTTTTTTTTAAACGAAATTAGTATTAATAAATTATTTATGTATTAACTGTTATATCAAATACAGATTTTTTTAGTTCACTAAGTTTTATTTTTTGACATCTCATCAAAGATGAAGAAGAATATGGAAGTCTGGGCATTGACGGGGCTGACGACCGTTATAGGCTGGTTTAAGTGATCACTTTACACACGTGTTACATTCACCAATTCGACACACTCAAAATGTTGTCACTAAGTTGTATTTTATTGTTATAAAAAACACATAAAAATTAATATTGTGACAATTGTTTCCCCTAGTTATATCATTTTTAAACTAACTGTTGAACATTCGTTTGAAAATGCCTACATTAGTTATGACTAGGCGAACCAACTGTCACAATATTAATTTTTATGTTTTTTTTTTAAAACAATAAAATACAACTTAGTTGACTCAAAAAATCTGTGTTTAATTTAACAATTAATAAATAAATTAAAATGGAGTTCCACAAATTAAACGCCAAATCAATAAATAAATAACAAAATGACTTCATATAATTAATTAAGCTTATGAGCTATTAGCAAAGTAGTCTAACAATGAGTGCGATGCATTTCTAATGCCTTTGAAACTCCTAAGTAAACTGCATTAAAACTTTGTTACCCATTTATAAGCAACATCAGTTTCATGCCTGATTCAAAGTTTCTAGATGAAGTTTTCCTTATAACTCATGTTTTCCTGGTTGGTGGGTATTATTTTAGACAGGATCAATAACGATAACGCCGTACAAATTGATATCCATGCATGCATTTATCATTTTTAGTTTTCACAGTGCATTCAGAACGTATGTCAAATGTTTAATTGAAACTTATTTTACTTTTCTTGAAATTATAAGAACGTTATGCTACGGCAAAAATAAAGTGAAATTCAATATTGATAAAACAAAAAATATAAAAATGTTAACATAACTCGTAAGTGGAGAAACCCAGATTTGTCAGCAAGGATTTGAACATACCCAAAAAAAATTGAATAAAATTTTGAATCTACATATAGCTCACTCCTTTCAACAACGTCATAAATCAAAAAACTTTTTTTTCAGGAGATCGTTTTTTAAGTTTAAGAATAAAATGAATGTTTTAAAAATAAATATCAAGCCACTTTTTGATTTTTTTACTTTGCAACAAATCTTTTTAGGTAAAACCTGAAGGTTTTTTCTCCATTAAAATAATATTTAATATATTAAAAAAAAATTAAACAACAACTTTTCTTCAAAATACAAAAGCAACACTTTCTGCCCTATAGCGGGTAAAAATTAAGTTCAAAATATGCCACTTGTGCTGGGATATAGTACATTTTCTGCGCATTCCGAAAACATGCACAACTGAAAATAGACGATTTTTGATTTATGACGTTGATGAAAGGAGTGAACGATATCTACAGATCTAACGACCTTTCATAAGCTAGTTTAAGAGATCATTTTATACACCTGTAACATTCACAATTTTACACATGATTGACAACTACAATACTCAATTTTTGGAAGATTTAAATATAATTTCATTGACCTTCTTTCACATGCAAGTTTTCGGAATTATACTCGTATATGATTGAATTGAGTAATTTTTTTTTTAGCTGAGACCTTCTTGAAATATATGTAAGACTCTTCCGGAATTATTAAACATACAAGAAAATGATTTGAAAACATTTTTAATCAGTTATACTACAACATGTTGTTAGTCAGTTGGTCATTTATATTGATTTGAGCATAAAACTAGTTTTTGGCGGCTCGTTAGCCCTATTTATACAAAGACTTCTATACTCTGCTGTTTATTTGTTGAGTTATCAAAACATAAACAATGTGTTATTTTTTGACATCTCATCAAAGATGAAGGAGAATATGGTAGTCTGAGCATTTACGGGGCTGACGACCGTCAAAGGTTGGTTTAAGTGATCACTTTACACACGTGTAACATTCACCAATTCTACCCATCATTGACAACCACAAAACTCAAATTCTTGGAAGTTCTATATACATGAACCAATTTTGAAACATTGTTCTTGAATCACTAGAACTTCACTAGAGACATCTATTGGTGAGATGTAAAGAAGCTTTTTATCAAGCAGAAACTCTTATCTGAAATAAAAATTGAAATTGGAGATAATCCATATTTTGTGAACAAGTATTAGGACACACTAATACTTGTTCCAAATGTTATAAAAATAAAATAGACTGGGCAGGGCTGACGACCGTCAAAGGCTGGTTTAAGTGATCACATTACACACGTGTAGCATTCACCAATCTACCCATTATTGACAACCACACAACTCAAATTCTTGGAAGTTCTATACGTATGAACCAATTTTGAAACATTGTTCTTGAATCACTAGAATTTCACTAGAGACATCTATTGGTGAGATGTTTGTGATAGTATTTGGACACACTCAAAATGTTGTAAATAAACAGTATGTTTCAATTCCAAGGTAAATGTCTTGCCTACCCCTAAAATAAATACAAAAAAGCGTCAGATCATTGTCACCATCTACCCATGCGCACAACATGTATTCTGTGAGTACGGTATTGGAGTGTCAGGAACAATTTATAAACATCCTGCCTAATCCTTTAGTCGCGGTAATCCCTCAAAACCGAAACTTAGATTAACTACGAGAACTTAGCCGTTTTCAGGGTGTGTTGGTTGCATGATCAGAAGAGAGAATGGGAAGAAACGTCATGTATTATATTGTACATATTATACGATATAACAGGGCTTTTAAGCTTAAATTTTGAAACTTTAAATCTAATTTGGTGTAATTTTACAAAAATGAGTAGTCTATTTTATTTTTACAACATTTTGAGTGTGTCCAAATACTTTTTCGATTTCAATTTCTATTTCAGATAAGAGTTTCTGCTTGATAAAAAGCGTCTTTACATCTCACCAATAGATGTCTCTAGTGAAGTTCTAGTGATTCAAGAACAATGTTTTTAAATTGGTTCACATATTGGTTCCAAGAATTTGAGTAGTGTGGTTGTCAATAATTGGTAGAATTGGTGAATGTTACACGTGTGTAAAGTGATCACTTAAACCAGCCTTTGACGGTCATCAGCCCCGTAAATGCCCAGACTCCCATAATCTTCTTCATCTTTGATGAGATGTCAAAAAATAATATTTTATTTTACATCCCTTAATCTCGCCTACTCACCTAACTATGAATATTTAACTGTTATAGATTTAGTACATGGCAATTCCTGAAGATGACAAAATTCTTACCAAATCGGTTAAAGAAAAGTATCAAAAACAAAGTTTTGGTTTTAATTAAAAAATGTTTCATTTCGGTTTATTTTCTCCATTACTAAGGTTTTATCGAAAATATATATATTTTTTTATTTATTAGCTGAAAGCAAAGCAAAATAGGTTTTATAATAAACAATCCCTTAGATTCTATCGAGATGATTGGAGTGCGAGTAGTTCAGTTTAGGGATAGTGTACACTGAAATATTCCTGTCGCACGACTGCTTGTATCACTTTTTTTTTTATAAAAATATGATTTGTATTGAAATTGTTAATAGATATTATTATGTCTTCATTAAATATTGAAGTGTATATCATACTTCCACAAATATTTTAGGTGAATCAACTTTCTATTTTGTATATTAAAAGTATTGTTAACATTGTGGTATGGTAATATAACACTGTCCTTATCATTCATCGTTCGCTTTGTGTAATACCACTTTTATAAACACTATTTCGTGACAACCGATTTCGGAGTAATCATTCCATCATCAGTTTATTAAAATAAAATAATTATGGTTTTACATTAGTTCAAAAGTAAGTGTTCTATAACCATACCATAAGGTTAAAAATGCTTTTAATATACAAAATATGCTCTCCTTATCATTCATCGGTCACATTGCGTAATACCACTAAGTCGTGTTTTAACTTTAGTTTAACGAGAACATGTTATTCAAATCATAATAAACGCCAAAAATCTTTCAGAATAAATAAATTGAACTTAAACACATAATACCATAGACGCGAATTGATCGCATGTATGAATATATGGTTAACGTGTGTATGAATGCATGGTTATTTCATCTTCTCCACTGCGAAATCTGCGTCTTTTAAGTACCTAAGGTTGTCTCAACATCCTAATTGCATATATGCCTTATTTAAAATTAAACACTTGTATTATACTACAAATCGAGTTTTTTTACACACGACTAGTTTTGAAAACTACAGATGTACTGATCTACAGGTGGTCACAAAAACTAACGGGCAAAAAAATCTAATTCGGTATAAAAATCGCCGATTTTCTAATTTTTTGCACGTTACTTTTGTAATCACTTGTATATGAAAACACATTTAGTTTTCGAAACTAGTCGTGAGAAATGAAATTTAATAATTAGTGGTCTGAAACAAGAGTTTCATTTTAAATAATCAACACGCCATTCCACAAAGTAAACGCCAAATAAATAAATGGCATATTTGCCTTGTTAACAGTTATTACAATTTTGAATTTTTTATTTACATTTTTGCTACGGATATTGTTTAGACGCAGTAAAGAGCATCTTCAGATAGTCAATGGATATTTCATAGGTTACTTAGCTATAGGTGCTTTAGCTAAATGCACGTGTACACCAGAGCTTACAGTCGTCGTGCGTGCAGCGCAGTCACGCAATCATTCCTTGTAAATCTAAAAGCAATTTATTGGAGAAGTGATTTATTAAACGGTGTGCACGACAATACTTCCGAAAACTGAAAAACGTGAAACTGAATCGTGTTTTCAGAACTTGATTGTGATTCGATTACAGTTTTTTTCATATTATTAATGTAAATTGGTTTATAACTAACAATAACTGATAAATAATGAAAATTTCAAAACTCCTTTTGACGGAAACAAAAAGAATGCATAAAATTATATCACGAGATTATTTTATTCAATAATTGATTTCGCAGTAATCTATCCATTTTTAAGTTCAAATTTACTTGATAAATACCAATGTTACTTAAAATCTATTGTGATACGTGTTTTCATGCATTCCGCATCATTTTCGATGAACAATGAGGAATACATCGAAACACATGTCACAATAGATTTTAAGAAAAAAAGTGGTATTTAACAAGTAAAATTTAAAAATCAGAAGATTCAATCGAGTTGAATTGATATTTCTATACAGATGTCTGTAAAGCTCTTAAATGATAATTGAGAATAAAAATAATGAGCGAAACTGCATACATTGTATATTTGGGTAGCAGTTATCTACTTTGTCTTTTCAATAATCTTTAAAAAAAAAATTTCAGTAATTCTGTTTAAAACAGAGATATACGCGTTAAAAAAAACACGAAGTAAACTTTAGAGCGATGAAAAGATATTTTTAATTTTTTTTTCTTCAGCATAAACAAACATATACAAAAACACACCTATCTTTACCCATATATTTTTACGATTATTTGCTAAAAAAGTGTTAATTATAAAATCACTTGAGAGTATGTTTACGCATTATTTTCGTTATATTTTACATTACAAAACATCTTTAATTATCAATTTTAACTATCCCTTTTAAACACGTCTCAAAAATATAATTTTAAAGTATTCTCTGGTAGTATTTTGTTCAAAATAGTACATAAATCTAATTTAAAAACAAACTCGGTGAAAGCAAATCTCAGTGTTTTGTTTATACATTAAAAAAAAAAAATCATAGCGCCATGAATTTGAACGTCGAGAAATCTGAACGAGAACTTAGTAAAATTTAAAAAATATTATTGTAGATAATCAGTATTATTTGAAAAATTCACTTATACTCGTACTAAGGAGTTTAGCACTGTCAAAAACCATATCTCTTACACGAAAGAAAACCCAGTGTAGAAATATGAAGAATATAGTTAACTATTTATTTTCTTGAGCTATACTGAGTCAGGTTATTCTTCCTTGATTCCTCCAAACTTCATCATCTTAATTTTGTTTATATATCATGTAAGACCAATCGTGACTTGAATACAGTTAGAAGATGATGCAAGGGATTCTGTATAAGTGATCGTGTATCATTTTTCATGGGGAAGAAAATAGAGAGAGGATCAGTTGAGAAAGTGTGCCAAGGGAGAAATACTGATAGGAAAATGAACGAGAAGCAATAAATAGTATTCTCTGGTGGCGCTAAAAGGATTTCAATCCTGAAAAATCCTTATTTATTACTCGTTTCCTTGCAAATTTGTCATTTTAACAACTGTTAAGGTTTCAAAAACTAATAAATTACGGACTTATTAAATGAAACTCCTGTGAGAATAAATTAAGAAATTATCTTATTTTTTTCCTTACCGCAGAAGATTCTTAATTATAACAAAATTATGTCATCATTTACCGTCTCAACTTATCTAACATCAAGATTGAAATAGATTTGTAAAACTAAAACTAAAAACAAATTCAAAAACAGCTCTAATAGTTATACAAATACAGCTGAATCTCGATACTACAAAATAATTGGAGGAAGGAGATGTACGTTTAAGTCGAAAATCAGTTAAATAAAACTAGAATCAATGCATTCAATAAAAATATCACAAAATAAATTAAGAAAAAAAAACGTTTTACAAAAAAATAAAATAAAGCAACTTTAATTGGTTATGGTAATAAACAAAACAAATCATATTTAAATGTAAAGGAAATAGTTTAGATTAAAATAAATAAGCACATTAAAGAAATAAACTAAGGTTATTAGGAAAACTGAAATAACTTCTTTCATTTAATGTAACCGAAGGTCGAAATCGACGATGCAAATAAATTAAATATGTTCACTGTCGTGATTTACATCAAATTATTTCCATTAGGTTTATCGATAAAGCAGGCAGGAATGATATTCAAAATATGTACATCTTCAAAATATTTTCCTCGATATTCGTTGCAATTCACTTACGGTCCCGTAGATCGTACGTGTGATAAGAAACATTTTCATAATATTTCCTTTACAGGGTGTGTCCTGTGTCTGAGGAGAATTTTCCAAGAGCACGTCTTACTATTTTCTTCCAAAACGAATTTACATTTGCTCCCCATAGCGGATAACGGAAATCCGATAAACATCCGGAATACTGCAGTAAAAGAAATAAAAGAATCGTCTCACAGTGTAGGTGAATGTTAAACCAAAATCCGTGAAATTGATAATTTTATATATATATATATATATATATATATATATATATATATATATATATATATATATATATATATATATATATATATATATATATATTTATATATATATATATATATATATATATATATATATATGTATATATATATATAGATATATATATGAATATATATATATAAATATATATATATTTATATATATATATTATATATATATATATATATATATATATATATATATATATATATATATATATATATATATATATATATATATATATATATATATATATATATATATATATTATATATATATATATATATATATATATATATATATATATATATATATATGTATATATATATATGAATATATATATATAATATATATATATATATATATATATATATATATATATATATATATATATATATATATATATATATATATATATATATATATTATATATATATATATATATATATATATATATATATATAAATAAAATATATACATCTTTGAAAACAATCTTCATCTCTTCCACATTTCTGCGTCATACATGCCCGCCGGTTATTCCAACTCCTGACCTGAGTATTTTGAATTATTCGAAAACACACTAACTCAACGCTCTTTTCTTATCTCAGGGATAATTGTTTTTGATTATCGCATTATTGTTTTTGAAATGGTTATTTCACCATTAGAATATCTATCATACATTGTTTTGCCAAGAATTCGTCTGAGAGATCGCATTTCCACTGCATTTAGTTTAAATATATCCGCCTCTGTAGTATGGTGGTAAGCGCGTTTGGCTGCCACTCTTTTGTGCTAGAGGTCCCTGGTTCGATTCTCAGGGTGGTCATAAAAACTTTAATGATTTTTACTTTCCCGTTTATTTAATATCACTCTGGACTAGTACAAGAAGCACAGGACTGATCGTGCTAAAATCCTTCAATATAACACTGCATCGATCTGATGCAGTACCCCATACTTCATTTGCTGTACAATATAAGAGAAATAAAATATATGGCAATTTTTTAAAATTATTATTGAGAATTTACTCTATATTATATTTAGATTCCGGCTAATGGAACCAAACTGCATCATTATATCGAATTCAATTATATATGGAGTTGCAAAATTTCGATTTAACGAGATAAAAACAGCCATTGAACCTTGTGTATAGGTATTACGTATCATAACGCTTTGAACTCCTTTACAGTTTACACAGAACGTGGAAATTAACTTATCAAATAGACAAATGCTTTGGCGACTAATATAATAAAGTAGTTAATACAGGATGTTACAATTATATCAGGTAATTAATTATTCGAATTGCCGTTTGATGTTAATTTAAATTACCTTAATATTTGTTCCTCTACCAACAAATGTACTAATGCAAAAGTTACGTTTAATATCGTTATTAATTCTCTCACTTCCTTAGGATATAACTCATAGTCGTATTAATGTGTTCGCCGGTATGAAATGTTTATAAAAAGTTTAATGGGATTTTAAGTCATATGTATGTGATAAAGACCGCTACATCAATCGATAAAAAATTAATATTTCATCGCAGTATTTTTTTTAAATATTTTCGATTCATATATACCACTTTTTCAAACGTCAAATATATATTTATAAATAATCCACTAAGTGACTGGTGAATCAATTAATGAAATCAAATCCCCGCCTCTACAAAAAAAATCATCCACTCTTCAAAATCTACAAATGTTGTTGAAATTAAAATGTAATAAATAATATAACATGCAAATGTTCTGTATTTTTATAATTTTTTTAAATAAATATATTTTAGAACTAGATTTAAACATTAGATCTCATTTTTTAAGCACTACATACTCATTTTTTTTAATATTTAGAAGACTATAGAATAACCACTTTTATTTGTCAGACTCAGAAATATACTATCTCTAAAGACTATTAAAACTATTTACTTTGCCTTGATACAATCAATTTTACATTATGGAATTATTGGATGGGGAGGATCCTATAAAACTACTATAAATCCTCTATTAATAACACAAAAATGTATTGTAAAAATTATCTAAAAAAAACCTAGGATCTATCCATCAAACTTGATTTTCCAAGAATTTAGCGCACCTACTGTAGAATCGATTTTTAAAAGAGCATCAATTTTACAAATATTTAAAGAAAGGGAAACATTATTGACACATAATTTTAGAAATACAAGATCACAAAATAACTTAAATACCCCAAAATATAATACTAGTGCAGCTCAAAACCACTATTCTTTTATAGGAATAAAACATTTCAATAAACTACCTGCAAGAATAAAAAATATAATCAATTTAAAATCTTTCAAAAATGATTTACAAAAACATATAAGGCAAACTCCCGTTTGATTACCATTTAATATTTCTTATTTATATGTACAAACCCTGTAAGCGAACTCCCTCTCTAAACACGAGCAATCTGCTCTCTTAGTGAGGTAGCACGTAAAAAAAAATATAAATATAATAATAATAATTTAGATTATGATTAAGTATTTACTATCTTTATTTTCTCTCATCTGTAACATATTCCTTTCTCAGTTTTTCCTTTTAATTCTCACCACTTATATTTTTTTAACATCCACCACGCCGTTAACTTACACTTATAAAATAATTACAAAATAATTTTGTGTAACAATTTGAGTATTTGATTTAAGTTTTACTTGGTTAATACGAATTTATCTGAAAATCTATTATGAAAAATATTTCGATTAAATTAAAAATAGATACTACCACAAAAGGACTGGCAAATCTATTAATGAACCATTTAAGTTATTAAACTTACCAACTGAGTTTAACATATTGAAATAAGTACAACATTTTGAGTGTGTCCAAATACTTGTTCACAAAATCTGGATTATCTCCAATTACAGGAGTTATTTTCATATTATTTTTTGACATATTAAAAAGCTTCTTTACATCTCACCAATAGATGTCTCTAGTGAAGTTCTAGTGATTCAAGAACAAGGTTTCTAAATTGGTTCATATATATATAGAACATCCAAGAATTTGAGTGGTGTGGTTGTCAATAATGGGTAGAATTGGTGAATGTTACACGTGTGTAAAGTGATCACTTAAACCAGCCTATGACGGTCGTCAGCCCCGTAAATGCCCAGACTTCCATATTCTTCTTCATCTTTGATGAGATGTCAAAAAATAATATGAAATTAATATAAATACGTTAATATGAAATTCATATAAAGCCATTGTTAGTTTGAAGAAAAACTTGTCAAAAAGAAAAAAATATATTATGAGACGCTAAAAATATTGCATAAATAACCGTATATATTTTTTAAACAAAAGAAAATTCACTATTTTATGGCGCATGTGCATTTAACTATGCACTGTGAAAATAAATTTAGAAGGCAGGTTATAAGCCAATTTAAAAAAGATAACATTGCTGATAAATTGATGTATGTTTTGTGATTTTCTTTGATAATTTTCCTTGTTTTAAAATTTCACTCTGCATGCACAATCTAGAGTTGAAAGTTTCATACAAAGAATCCGTTTAAAAAAAGTTATCTTGGCACTTCATTGGCTGTGTTTGCAGAATCTTTTACGAGTTTATTTTTACAAGGGGTAGTTATATAGATAAGGATATATACTGAAGTAGTTTCACAGGGCTGGATGTGCTAGAATTATAAACAAGATTTAAATAACTAACAAAATATTGATATTGAAATTTACGCATATTAATCATTGTAATGATTTTACTTTGTTAATACAAAATCAGTGTACAGCTTGTTTTAAATTATTAGATCCTTAAAACATAGAATGTCTTTGATAAATAAGTAAACAAAAAATATTAAATTAAATAACTATATTCTTCTTCAGCCATGTTTAGATGTTAAAATGTTATAAAATGAAAAATCAATGTGGATCAGAAAGGGGTACAAAAAATACTAACTGCGTAAAGCTTGATGTATCTACCAAGTGAATCAATTTTCAAAAAATCTCATATACTTAATAATGTGAGAGGTCATAAGTTCTGTAAATACCTATACTTGTATATTCTTCTTCATTTATGTTAAGCATTTACATGTTGGTCTTCGGGTCTACAGAATCGCATGTGATCAACATTTTATGTAGTTATGAGTGTGTGAATAGTGCTATGGTAGTGATGTGTAGTATTTACAACATTTTGAGTGTGTCCAAATACTTGTTCACAAATCTGGATTATGTACAATTTGGAGTTATTTTTATATTATTTTTGACATCTCAACATACACTTGTGTTAAGTGATTAAACCAGCTAATAACGGTCGTAAGCCCTGTAAATTCCCAGACCCCCATATAATAATTCATCGTTATTGAGATGTCAAAAAAACGTGAAGTATTATTTGCATACTGTTGTAGTGATTGTCCTGACGAAGAGACGGGTACGTCTCGAAGACAAAAAATCTCGGTGAGTGGCTATATACTAATAATACTAACATTTTTGTTAAAAAATACAAAAGGAAAACGTGAATACAATTTAAATAAAATTTTAATTTATTCGCAATTATATTCGATGGAACTACCCCGAACGGACCGAGATTAACTCAACGTAAAGCTTGCCACTGCTCGTAGGTAGATTGTAGGTGGTATATTACGGGGGGTGGGTATTAGGTCGTTAGAGAAATTAGCGCATCCCTTATCTACGAAGATTATTCCTTCCGGTGGAGTGTGCTTACTACCTGCTACTAGCCGGACTGTAGTTGGCTTTATCTGCCTAGTCAGGAACGTAAATATGCACCAACTTTACTTTTTTCAACAGAATTCAAGGAATTTTACAATCAAAGAAAAAAATATGTTTTTGTTCTAGTATTTAAAAGAAAGGTCTCGATATTTTTATTTACCGTCGATCATAATGCAAAAACCCCATTTATTACTCTTTGTTTATATATATATATATATATATATATATATATATATATATATATATATATATATATATATATATATATATATATATATAAATATATATATATATATATATATATATATATATATATATATATATATATATATATATATATATATATATATATATATATATATATATATATATATATATATATATATATATATATATATATATATATATATATATATATATATATATAAATATTTATGTAAACAAATATTTTTCTAACCCCTATCCGCATGAATTCGTGCATAGGTCGCTGTATTATATTAAAACAGTGTTTTCCTGGTCGTTTTCTACATGAAGGCAAGGTGATCACTTCTGCGTTTCATTAAAAATAGATATTAGAGATTACATTTTGATTGTCCATATACTTGTTCACAAATCTAGATAATCTCCAATCATAGTAGTTATTTATCTTTTTTTTGACATCTCAACATAGACGAAGAAGAATATTATACGTATGCAAAGCGATCACTTAAACCAGCCTATGACGGCCATAATCCCCGTACTTTTGCTCAAATGTCAAAAAAATAAAATAATAGATATTAGAGTGTAAAATCACTAAGCCTTCGTGTAAGTAACGATCATGATATCACTGCGTTAATACGATACCCTTTACACCATTAGTGTGTAGATAAAGGTTAAAAAACAATTTTATAAAAATCAATCCAAAATTTAAATACATTTTCAAAAAAAATAATAAATAGCTGTATAATTGCACATTGGGAAACATATTAACGTTAGAAAAAAAACTTTTACAAAGGTTATATTTTTCGTCAACCTTTAAAATTGTACTGGGCGTTTTGGAATACCTTTTCGAAATACATAATTCAAGTGGTCTTATATAATGCATGCTGGCATAAACGCTACACAGAGGAAGACTTACTCTAACTTCATTAAGCTAAACTCGGAGCTGTCTTCCTTAACACGTTAATCCAATAAGATTGACAGGTAGAACCGGATATACATAAACGTTACCCAAATGGCATAATTTAGTGACTCTAAGCTCACTTAACCTAACTTGAGTATTTCATTACGGCATAATCCAGGGTAGATGGAAAAATATGTTATCTGTCATGTAAATAATTTTTTTTTTATGTAATATGACCATAATTTTCAGAAAATCAGAATTATAGACTACTAAAAGGGTGCGTTTTTTTGTTATGGTATGTATAAATGTATATATATATATATATATTTATATATATATATATGTATATATATATATATATATATATATATATATATATATATATATATATATTTATATATATATATATATATATATATATATATATATAATATATATATATATATATATATATATATATATATATATATATATATATATATATATATATATATATATGTATATATATATATATATATATATATATATATATGTATATATATATATATATATATATATATATATATATATATATATATATATATATATATATATATATATATATATGTATATATATATATATATATATATATATATATATATATATATATATATATATATATATATATATATATATATATATATATATATATATATATATATATATATCAAACAATACCAGGCACACTACCATCATGTTCTTATGTTACACACCCAAATGAGGCAACTCCTTGTGAACATCCGAACCCTACAATCTTAAATGTTCTAACACCTGTTTAAGCAGTGTCTGTTTTGGCCAGAAGATAATGTGGC
Source organism: Brachycentrus maculatus (assembly GCF_059751285.1). Taxonomy (NCBI): domain Eukaryota; kingdom Metazoa; phylum Arthropoda; class Insecta; order Trichoptera; family Brachycentridae; genus Brachycentrus; species Brachycentrus maculatus. The sequence goes on from NW_028281094.1 coordinate 398,856, forward strand.
AGAGAAGAAGAAAAATACAAAAAATAAAAATAAAAAAAAACAGAAAAACACCAGTCTTAAAAAAATTCTCGATATCTTTTAGTTAATTTATTATCTCAACATAGGTGATTGTTTTTTATGGACATCTGTATATTGACAGGGCTTACGATCTGTTATTGAGTGGTTTAAGTGATCACTCGATACACTGTATCACGTGCACTATTCTACCCATGATTGACAACCACTGTGGTAGTTTTTTCTTCGTCGGCGATATCTATGGTTGAAATAAGTTTTTTTTTAGCAGAAACTTTCAATTTGTATTGTAATTTTGTCACATTCACATACGGAAATTATGAACACTCAAAATATTCACATTAATTCCTCTTATCTGAATATTTGTTATAAGAATTAATGTACCTTTAAACAGTTGAATTTTTATTTTTAAGAAGAATACTCATGTTTTTTATTTTTATTATAAAAAAATCAATTTCATAATTTTTTTCATATGCCTAAGCTGCGCATCATTAAATATAGATATAAAATTGTTGTAAAGTGGGTTTGAATTCAAAAACTCTCACCTAGAGTACTTAAGAACATTTTTTAATAGATTTATATTATCCACTGACACTTCGTGATGGAATTGCATTTTTAATTTATTATTAGATTAAAACCAATATTTTTAGCTTTTCCACTTTTTTATTTGACCAGCGACCGGGTTTCGTCGTTACCGACATCATCAGACTGGTGAGAGGCTTTACAAATTTGTATGTTATATATAAAAGAAGGCAGGAGTTGATAACCATGATTTGATATAATTTTATGAGAAATTAATTTAATTTTAGTAAATTAATTATATCAAATCATGGTTATCAACTCCTGCCTTCTTTTATATATAACATACAAATTTGTAAAGCCTCTCACCAGTCTGATGATGTCGGTAACGACGAAACCCGGTCGCTGGTCAAATAAAAAAGTGGAAAAGCTAAAAATATTGGTTTTAATCTAATAATACTTAAGAACACTAAACTATGGGACTACAAATCAACAATGATATAATTCTAATTAATTTTAAACATATTTCAATTAACGTAATGCAATACGTTTCAAACGATTATGTGATAAGATCATTTAAAGTAAAATAATTAATCTCTTATTATCGTGATGTTGAGAACATACGATCTGCTGAGTCAATTTCAGTTCAATTGGTATCATTTACACAGTGTGGAAAATGCCAGAAGCAACCCCTCAAGTAGCAGCCCCTAATTTGAGGTTCACTTGACCACACCCCTTTGTGTCGATTCTGCAACCGATAGCCTCGCTTCTCTAATAAGGCTCCGGCGGGATTATCGCCCAGACAGAAAATAGCGGAGGCAAGTGTCCAGTCAGGAGATTCACAACTTGAGAACTGAACCGGAAATACCGCCTTGCTTTTCAGGATTGTACTCTCTGAAAATAAGACTTTTAGATTGATGCACATTTTTTTCTAGATAATGTGATCTAAAATCACCGACAGGACGCATAAGATAACTTGGTGGGTCTCTGCAAAAAATAAAATGTCAATTTTGTTTATAAATTTGTACATTAATGTACATATGTATTTATTAATATTTAACAAATTTATGAACCAAAAAAAGGAAGATTTATTTAGTTCACTTTCATATTGCAGTGGTTTACGTGTTTGGCTACTATGCTGGAGGTCCCGGGTTTGATTCCCATAGAGAACCAAAATAAACAATAGAGTTTTTTCATTGTATTATTTTTTAAATATTACCCTATATTGGTACTTAAAACGTTAAACTGATCACATTGCCTTTATAAAATAACCGATCAACCAAACATAATATCTATATGACGCAGTGCTCTATGGACCACTGGGTTGCGAATAAAGGTATATAATATTAGAGAAATTATTCCTTTGAAGAACACTCTCTTATGTTCTGTAAATGCGATTTCTTAGAGGAATATTCGGTAAAAATGTAAGTCTGAGATAAGCAATATCGATCAAATTAAGAAAGCGTGTTGAGATGCTTTGGGCATGTGAATCGAATGAGCAAGGAAAGGATAGTAAAACGGATGAATAATGAGTATCGTATGTAGTTGAAAAGAAAAATAAATTTAACGTATCAAATATTTAAAATACTTGGGAATGGTCAGATCACCAGTTCTACCCATTATTGACAACCACACTACTAGTGATTCAAGAACAATGTTTCAAAATTGGTTCATATATATAGAACTTCCAAGAATTTGAGTAGGGTTGTCAATAATGGGTAGAATTGGATAATGTTACACGTGTGTAAAGTGATCACTTACACACGTGTAACACGTGCCTATGACAGTCGTCAGCCCCGTAAATGCCCACACTTCCATATTCTTCTTCATCTTTGATGATATGTCAAAAAATAGCACATTTTCTAGTATTCTGATTAATCCACACGTAAAATGATTCGTAATTTGCTTTTTGGAAAGAGCATTTCAAACGGTCCATTATTTTTGCCAATTTTCTTCATAGTTTATAAATGTACTGCTTGTCTCGCACAAAAGAGTAATGCTTTGTTATACTGTTGTAAAGCTGTAGATAATCCCAGATCAGAATTGAGTGAAATTTTTTCTCTCCAAGATATTGTTCGCCTTCCATTACTGAAAATACAACGTCACTTTATCCAAATATCCGGAAGTAATAAAACTGAAAGGTTTCAATCAACGAACTAGTGTACATAGAACCTTTTTATAGCTTTGGATATTTTAGGGTATTTTTACAAATGAGTTTTTTAGTTTTTTTTCCATTAAAAATCAATATATTTTTTTTTATTCTTTAACTTCAACGCTGATTTTAAAAATAAAACTAACTAACTTAATATAACGTCACTTTGCAGAGATAGGGAAAAATAATAGAACGCCACTCCAACTTGATGAGATAAAAATATTTTTAACCCTGTGAGGTGTTGTATGATTTAAATGCACTTAAAACGTTACAAATGTTTTTGTAAAAATAAACATAATTCGTAAAATATTTACTAAATATAAATAGTTTTTTTTTTCATCATTTGGTCAAGTTTGTTAGTTTTTATTATTGTGCATTTTTGTCCGCCTCCGTAGTGTAATTAATTAATTAACGAATTCGAAAACATTGAAACACTCATAGTTAGTACATAAATCCTGAGGATGATAAGGTTCTCTTGTCGAAACCGGTTGGAAAAAGTGAACCAATTAAAAATGGTTAAAACAAAGTTGTTTTATTTTATTAACTTTTTATAAGCCCCTTCCCCTTTAAAAACCATTTTTTGATTTAAATACACTCAATAATAAAGAGAAAAAATGTTTAGTTTAAAAATATTTTTTTCTCAAAATTTGGACAAGTTTATTAGTTTTTATTATTGTATACTAAGAATTCTTCAATAAAAAATTGTGCATACTTTTAGTGGCATCACGAGGAAAATAATGAATGTCTACTCCATTATAAGACCTTCTGCGAGTATATATGAAAAGGATGTGTATACTTTTCCAAGTATCGCAATATTCAAAGCTCTCTCCAAACCATACCCCGTAATATTGATGTAAAATATAATACCATGTTTTCCATTGTCAATTATTTTCCTCTTATTTTTCGTGTATATAATTTATGTCTGCATGACATTTCCTTGTAAGGAAGAGATTGTAAGGCAAGTAGCGTACTGATTGTAATAATTTCATATTAGCGACGGATCCTTCAAATGCTTTCATATAGGATTTTTCTAAGGATCTAGATTTTTAAAAACAAGAAATGTCAGCAATTGTGCAAGTACTTTTGCCATACATAACAGTACAATATTCAAATATTTTCAAGATTAAAAAAAAACAACGTAACGTTACCCAAAAATATTAATGCTTAAAAAAAATCGATCCATGAAATCAATAAAAGTATTGATTTGAATAATTTCTACAAGATACACTTTTTAAAATAAGTAAAATTATTTAAATTTCATATTCGTTTTCATTGCTTTATTCTCTTCATACTTATTTATTTGTTTATTGCAAAATTAACAGAATATTTACAAAAAAAATAATGTATTGAAAGTTTTTCGCTGATACTTTGTGGCGCATTTTATAAACGTCATAAAATAAAACAACTTTGTTTTTATCCACTTTCTATTGGAACTTTTTTCTTCAACCGGTTTTGACTAGAACCTTGTCATCATCAGAGGCTATAAAGTTTAAAATCGTCCAATTACAGGTTTCCATTTAAAAATAATCTAAAAAAAATTGTAACGAATAACTACATATATAATATTATAACTAACATTTCTTAAACAAATATTCTAATATTCTTATCATATTCTCTTTCTGGATATTATGCGCATGAAAATAAATTAAATAAATAAAATACGTACACAATATAAAATTGTGTTAGTTTTATCCATATATTCTTTGATTTAATTTTGAAGATATTGTCATCATTTATGAATTTAAAGAATTCGATTTTTTGCAAATAATTTGAAAAACATAATATATCTACAACATGAATATTATTTTAAATTACCGTATTGTAAATTCATTGCATTTTTTCCTTTCAAATACTCGTTCAAGACATTTGAATAAAAATAATATTATGGTCGTGTATGAACTTTGGAATTGGATTCCTGGCCTATAAATCTGGATAATATTTATATGATAAATCATATTCCATTTAGCATTAACCAATAAATTCAGCATCGGATCTGAATGGAATCCGAAATGAGTAGAAGTCAACCATTTTCAGAAGTCTACTAGCGAGTTATAAGAAAAGGGTTGCTTTTCTGTACTTACTAGAAGTCAGAACATAGGGGTGCAAATATGTTTAATTGCATACTATCCTTTTCATGAAAAAGCGTTTTTTTTTAAATTTAAAAATACTGCAAGAAAAAGAAATTCAAGGGATGTTTCAGCGTTTTTCAGAAGTCGTAGATATAAATATTGGATACCTGTATTAAATTGATTAATTTTTTAAAATTTTTGCATGTAGGGGTTTATGCTTATTGTTTTATCAAATTTTATGATTTTTACACCAATTACTTTTATTGTTAATTACGTATCATTAATGTGTCTATATAGATATGTTCTTTTATTTGTATATATGTATGTATGTGGATCTGTACATATTTATTTATGTAAAACTATGTAATTGTCTCAAAATGAGAGTCTCAATAATGTTAATATATATATATATATATATATATATATATATATATATATATATATATATATATATATATATATATATATATATATATATATATATATATATATATATATATATATATATATATATATATATATATATATATATATATATATATATATATATATATATATATATATATATATATATATATATATATATATATATATGTATTTATATATATATATATATATATATATATATATATATATATATATATATATATATATACATATATATATTTAAATATATATATTTATATAAATATATATATATAAATATATATATATATATATATATATATATATATATATATATATATATATATATATATATATATATATATATATAAACATATATATATTTATATATATGGAATTATAGAAATATGAGAAGGGATGTTTATGTGTGTGTTTGTGTAAATATGAGTATGTAATTATCTCTAATCATTTACTTAAGTTTCACATCACTTCACACATAATGTTAAAAAAATAGGAAAAACCCAGATTTGTTCACAAAAAATTTGTCACGCTGCATAAAAATTGAAAATCATGTTTTCAGGCATCTCCCAGTATGTAAAATAATTTGGTTTGGATCTTGCATACATTTGAATTAAAGAGTCTAAGCTAAATAATTTTTTTTTAAAAACAACCATATGTTTAAGTATTAAATGTTCACTTTTATTTAATTTGAAATCCAAGTAATTTTTATTTAATTATATTAAGTGTGACAGATAATATTCGCTCCGTTACCCAGTATTCTCGTATTGAGGTGCGGTTACTTGTGTTAACCATTTCAATGCGGCTGTGTGCGGTAGACTCTTTAACCAGTCGCATCGGAGATGAGTCGCTCTACATGTTTCCATATGAACTCTCATATTCACAGTTAAACAAATTTTCAGGGGCTTACTCAGTACCTAATTTATTACTAAAATTATGTACTCTTTATTTTCTTCCTTAAATATTTCCGTGATCTTCCGCATATTATGTGCCGAACACGGAACATAGATGGCGCCACAAGCAAATATTACACTTCTGATGTAACAACGGAAGTCTTTATTGACTCTGAAGAAATGTACATAGTCAGCAGAACCCGGCTCATTCTTTTTAGACGTAAGCATCTCCATGTGAACCTCCGATCGTTATACCCACCTTCCGTTTTGTATCATATTGTTAGCGTGTTTTAGTTTTCAAGTTAGAACGCGTTTCATAAACAAAGGAAATTGCTTAAAGTAATTTACATTTAGTAATATTTCCTTCTTATCTGCAGAAAAATGTCTCGCTGCGCTTCATATAGCGTTGGTACACTATTGTTAATTTCTCCATGCATAAAATTGAAGAATAAACTTAGTCGATACCTTAAAAAAAATTTTTAAATATTTTTTTAAACCGAAATTTCGTTATGTCATCTCATATCATTGGAACAGTAAAACGAAATAGAAGTATCAGGTTGTGGTCCCGTGGCCAGAGTTTATCGGTTCGAACCCACTCTATCACAATTTGATACCTATTTTCAATAATAGCTCGAAGAAATAATACGGTATTGAAGTATTTTTGCAAAAAATAAAGGCACAAATACTGTTTAAAAAAAAGTTAGTAAAAGCACATAATTAAATTTACTGTCGTCATACATGAAAAGTAATATTTAAATATTATACTTTTATAGCTAAGCACCTATCCGTAAATCCGTGAATAATTTTTTTTAAGTATTTTATTTTTCTGAGATTACCATTCCACATTAAAAAAAATATAAGCGTATTCGAAAAAATAATAAGAACAGTATAATAATTTGTCTTTGGTAATAAATGTAGGATTCAGCTGCATAGTTTTATAGCTGATTAAATAAACTTTTGCAAATTATTTCTGATTCGCATGGATATCTGTTTTGTATGTGACTATGAATACAATAATAAATCAGATAATTTAGTTACTCTTCGCAAAGGAAACCTACTGTTAGTTCTAGAAGCATTATTGGCAGGGTGTTTCTACATAGGAGTACATCCGAGAGATTTCCTTTAGCACATCGTTCCACATATAAGTTCAAGTATACATATACTGTATTGTATGGATGCATAGCTGAGAAATTCTACCGAAAGCGTGGCGCTGAGAATTTTAAATGATCACGTGTCACTCGAAGGGTTAAATTGGCGTTATATTACATGAGATTTTGAGTGATGTGAATGATATATTTCTAAGGTACGTTGTACTTATACTATACCACTTCCTGTAAAAATATAACGTAAAATATGTTTTTTTACATTTCAACATAGATGAAGAAGAATTTGAGTCTGGGCATTAACAGGGCTTACGACCGTCATAGGCTTGGTGAAGTGATCACTTTACTAATATTCAACAGTTTGATCCGTGATTTACAACCACACTAATCAAATTTGTATGACTCTTAGATGTATTAATCAATCCCGTGGCACAGAATGTTCCCAGAGTTCCATATTCTTCTTAATCAATGCAGAAATGTCAAAATAATTCCTTAGTGGAGATAATCTAGATTTGGACATACTCAAAATGTTGTAAATAAAATATATTTATCATTTAAATGTTTTATTCGCTAATAACAAATATACATAAAATAATATTCTGCTTTCAAATTATATTTTATGCATAAATTGTCATAAAATTTTCATTTTCATTTTTGGTTCAGATATCCTCCGCGAAAGATTTTATCACAACGCTTACAATTCAGGGAGATATTTTATAATTGGACAGTTGCTATGATATGGTTGAATAAACCGCTAACTGTGAATAATCGCAAAGCAAGTTAAATTTCAAGGTTAATTGATAAAGAAATTCAAAAAATGTATTTTCAATTTACTTATCTGGAATTTTTCATTTTTCCCTGCCCTTCCAACTAAAGAAAAAAGGCTATACTGAAAAAAAAGAAAAATTACAGTTTGATAATGTTTTTTGTCAACTTTGAAACTTTCTTGCGTAATAATACACTTAACAATAACTTCAATATAATTATTTTCAAATTTAAAAATGTTATAATTAATATGAAACTTTGATTTAAAATCACTATAAATAGTGATTGATATATAGTGATTTTGAAACAAAGTTACATTTTAATTATAAAATAGAAAATCGCAAAGTTAGTGCTTCAAATATAAATTATAAAAAATGTTTTTCTGATATTTTGTGGTACATTTTACAAAGTAAATAAAAATTCTTAAAACACGAACTTTGTATTTTTTTAAATATATTTTGGTACTATTTTTCCAACTGGTTTCGACAAATTCCCTTGTCTTCTTCAAGAATGGATCGATACTAAACATAGCACAGAGAAATAACACAGGTAGAGATAGAGGTAGAGGTAGGTAGGCAGAAAAAATAAAGATTAATTAGGTAAGATTTGAGGTGAGAGATAATGCAGGCGTGGAGGTGATGGAATTTAAATTTACTCAATTAATTCATATATTTCACACTTACATTATTTATTAATTCGGCATAACTTTATGGAATGACACGTTAATTATTAAAAAAAATAAACATTTGCATAATACCACAAAATTTAGTTTTATTTATTACACACGATTAGTTTCGAAAGCTACTGTTGCTTTGTAAAAGATAAACTTACCACTGGTGGTAAAAAGTGTTTTTCTTTTACAATTTCATCATATCTTACCACAAAGTGATTGCCGAAACAATGAAATAAAAACAGTTGCTTTCATCGACAGGAAAAACTTTTAATAATAGTGAGTTTTATACAAGTGTTGAATTTAAAAAAAAATACACCTAACAAGAGGCGACAAAACTTCACTGCGTATTTTTTAAAATATTCTGTTAAGTAAACTTACTTATTATATGGAGATGTATCTTTGTATCCCTAATTGAGTGTTTTGTTTCAGGAAACCTCGCTGCAAGTAACTCCCAGCCGCTCCCGCCGGATCCATCAAACTTCAATATAAATCTCAACATATCAGCATCAGCTTCATCCCTAGGGAACGGGGAGTGCGCTAACTATATCAGGAAGCAAGTCACTTCATCGGAGATCCTCCGAGGACTGCCTCTCAACAACGAGTACGAGCTCATCCCCTTCAATCACTTTACCTTCAGCAGGGTCTACCCCATAGACTTAGGATTAGGAAAGAGGGTAGTAGAAAAGCCAATCGGTTTCAAAAGAAAAGACATCCTCGAAGCTTTGGTGAAAGCACTAGATATGCTTAGCAAAAATTCAACAAGTAAAAATAACAAAAGTAATAATAAGAGTGTGAAATATAATTTAGATGATTTTTTAGAAGGACTTTATAGATTAGAACCCACGACAGGTACTCAATTTGAACTGTATTTTAGAACTAAACTAGTAAAAAATAATACTCATCATAACAGCGAACATTCTCATCAGACGCAAGTGTCTAGTTACCATAATGTGAACGGGTATACGAAGGTGACTCTCATGAGGCCTTTTGCTCCTATCCAGCACATAGGAACAGAGACATTGCCGGTGGCGAGGGAAAAGGAACTCATCCACATCATTTTGCCTCTCTCTGGCAGGACGACCACGTTCCAAAGTTTCATGGACAAGTTTGTAAAGATCGGGTTAAAGAACGATAGAAAAGTTCTGCTGACAGTTGTTTATTTTGGTGAAGAAGGTCTTTCGGAGGCCAGGGCTATTATGTCGAGGGTCCTGATGACTCGCAACAGTGGAGGAAGTGCCAATAACTTGAGGCTGCTCGCCTTGAACGAGACCTTCTCGAGGGGTAAGGGGTTGAGGGTTGGTGCAGAGAAATCCTGGCCGGGCCGAGAAGACAGTGTGGACTCTTTGTTGTTCATGTGTGATGTGGACATAGTGTTTAGTGCCAGATTTCTGGATCGATGTAGGTGGAACACGAAACCGGGAAAGAAGGTTTGTATCCAGATCTATTTAATTTTTATCTTTTATTATAATGATTAAGTTATGATTTTTTTATGATAAACAGAGAAATATAAGAAAAGTTTATTGTGGTATTAGATAAAATGAAAGTAATTCAACGGATGAAATAGGTAACAAAAAAATTGGTTGAAAAAACACAAATGGAAAAAAACCTTTACAAACAAAAGAAGCAATATATCTTGAAATATTTTAAAACTGTGACCTTATCATAACCATAATAGAGAGGGGAAAAAAAAGAAAGAGAGGGAGAGAAAGTAAGAGAAGGCAGCCGTGCTGTAAACAAAATCTTAAAATTCTTGGTTTGGATTGCTGCTGTTGTCTAGCTCTCAAATTTAAGAAAATGTGCTTAAATGTATAAGTGATGATTAAGTTAAGCTTGAATGTATAAGTAAAGCTTGCACGATGGAAACTTTTCTGTTTGTTTACTTTTTTTCTCAACAGAATGATGATTTTAAAGTTCATCATCAATCATCAACGAACTTTTTACATTGACAAGACAATTTGACAATTACTTTTTACATTACCAAGATTGAAAAAAAATAATTTAGATATTTTAAATTATGTTATGATATGAAATCCTTAAATAGGGCATCGACCGTTACGTTTTCCATCAATGCTATACCTATTGATTTATGTGATTTTATGGTAATGAATATATTGTATCAAAACACAATATTTTTAATCAAATAACATTCAAATGATTACTTAATAGTAATATTATTTATAATATTTAGAGTGCATCAAATTTTTTGTTCACAAATTTTGGATTTCGCATTTAGTTGTTATTTACATCACTTTTTTATTTATTTATTAATTTTTCGACGATTAGGATTTCCTACTAAAATCTTGGTATTTATAAGGCTTACAATCAGATGGTTTAAAATAACACTTTATCCAGTGTAATATTCGCCATCAACGATTGACAAGCACACTACTGAAATTCCAAAAGTTATAATTATGCTTCAACCAAAAACATCACACTGACCAAAATAATTAAAAATAAATATAAGTGATTAAAAATGGAATTTTCAGGCGTCTCCTAACATATAAAATAATTCAACCATAGATGTCACCAAAGAAATAGCACGCGTTTATATTATTTGTTTGAAAATAATAAGAAATATGTTAGATGAATACAAAAGATGAATTAGTTTTAAAATATTTCTTCATTATCAAGTATTTATCAGATTCAAATTCTTTGAACTGGAAAAACACAAAAGAAGATTTACTAAAGATGCTTAAATCGTTTCAGTTTATTCAACTGTAAAAGTTATTTGGAAGTATGATATCTCCGAGAATTACTTCCAAAATTTTAGCCCCGGGAAAAGCATATTATCAACCTGACTTTGAGATGGAATATATATTTTCTCGTTTCTGCTTATTACAATTTCAATTGATACTTTGAAAATTTACGACGGGAAAAGTTATCGTAAATAATGTCTAGGTTGATTTTTATTTATTCAATCTCATACGAGGGAGATAATAATACATTTTAAGTGAAATCACTCATATTTCATATACTGAGAAATAACCCACAACAAAAAGCTTGAAAAAATTTTTTTTTATCTCATTTATTCAGAAGCCTGTTTTGAATTTTTACCATAAATTAAATTTTGATCTTAACCTACACGGGACAGCGAGGAATATTTGAAATCTGCCTAAAACAATGTTTTATTCAATAACTTATATATTATAAAAGTTTTTTTTTCTTTCTAATTTTCAAATTATAATCTAAAGCATTCTTTGTTTTAAAATATTCTAAAAATATATTTTTTATTTTTCAAAAACATAACCCGCAAAACCTCTTTTAGAGGCTTGTTTGCAGGTATAATAGTAAGGATGGGGCAGATGAATGTGAAAAATACATCACAAATACCCAGACCAATGAAAATAAATATTTCTTGAGTTTATTTTGCAATTGTCAGGAATTGAACCCGCGACGCCAGTTTCGCAGTAGGTTAAGCGGATCTTCCTCTGTAGTTAATGCTCCTCTTTAGTTCAAACTTACCCGAGTCATTTGATTTTCACTCTAACTACTGCGCGACATAACTGCTTGAAAGCGTGACAGTAAGTATGATATGCATTATTCCTATCATTCACGCTACTATTCACGCAGTCGATCTATAAACATGCTATTTTTGCGTGATCCATCGCAAATTCCATATTAATCTTACATACTATGTAATAATAATATTATTTCAATGAATGCCACAAGGGTCTTTCAAATACCCCCCTTTGGAACATGCGTAGTTTTTAAATCTCGGGACGAGGAAGGTTAAAACGAATTAGAAATCTTAAGTTCGGGTTGAGATGAAGTTTATTATAAGAGAAATATTATTCGACTCGAGGCTTCACGCCCAACCTGTAGTTTATTGTAACCAAATAAGTTTAAACGATTAGGAAACTTTTGATCATTTAAATTTAAAGTTATTCATATAATTTTTAAATCATACTTTCTTAAATTATATATTCTTACGATAAACTCACCATCAAGCCGCTTCCACGTCGGGGTAGGCAGTACTCTTTCTTAGAAAACATTATTCTCAAATAATTGAAGAAAGAATAGAAAAACAGTATGTGAGGCGAATATGGTTGTCAAAAGAAACAGAGGAAGACCGGGGAAAACTTGGGAATGATCAAAATAATCGGCGGGTAGGAGGCGAAGCAAAGACGGATTGGCGTGGAGTTCCATTCTCTCTGTAAACCTCTGTGGAGAAGCTTCGATGGTTGGTTAGATTTTTTTATATTTTTTATTTTTATTTAAAAATTTTATTATAAAGCTTTACACTAAACTCAAATTTACAACCAAGCTATGTTTTTATTTATAAATATGTTTATTTTCAATGTTTTTATAATCTCATTCTTTTGTCATTTATAGTAACAAATGGGTCATTCAAACTTTAATTGAGAGTTATTGACGAGAAAAATTAAATCCTTTAAGAAAGAAAAAGACTGTTTAATACTTCATAGAGGCATTATTTGTAATGCCTTAAGAAAAAGGTGGTAATAAAGATCCTCTAAATAAAGGAAACGTTTTATTTTCCTTAACAAAAGGGCACAAAACAAAGTCGAGTCCACAAAAAGCGGGTTTCCTCGTAGAATTATGACCGCTACTTAAATTGACATTATCATCCTGACCCTTCCTGACTCTTTCCCTTACTTTATTTTTCCTTTTAGTGTACAGCGTTTCCTACTATCAAGATTCATCTTCTTTACAAATATTTATGAGAAAAATTAATGCCACGTCATAAATCCTACATCCTGCCGTTGTGACACTATTTCGGAATCATCTCCATCCCCTCGGGCTCCCTTGCTAATAAGAAATCTAACTTGGGTAATAAATTTAGAAATATGAAGTGCCTTATTCTCGACGACTTCCAAAGTAAAGCCCCGGGTACTCGTGAAATTAAATAATTACTTAATTAGCGGTGTTTCTTGGTAACTTGAATCGGAAGTTTATTATTACGCTGGTTATTATTCTCCAACTTGAAGACCCTCAAAAATTTCATTTGGTTCGGTTTCAATATTTACAAGTTATGTTTTTTGCGTTAAATTATTTTATGAGGCGGAAGCGTTGCTTTTATTTGGTAAGTGGAATATAAATTTTTATTGCCGATTTAAATTCATCCATAGAATATTCACATTGATCTTACAAATGGTTTCAACATTTTATCTACCCACGCACGCATAAACAGATATAGTACACATACACACACACACACACACACACACACATATGTGTGTATATATATATATATATATATATATATATATATATATATATATATATATATATATATATATAAATATATATATATATATATATATATATATATATGTATATATTGTGTATATATATATATATATATATATATATATATATATATATATATATATATATATATATATATATAAAAATATATATATATATATATATATATATATATATATATATATATATATATATATATATATATATACATATATATATATATATATATATATATATATATATATATATATATATATATATATATATATATATATATATATATATATATACATATTTTTATATTTATGTTTATATAGAGTTTTAATTTATAACCAGTTATTACAAAATTGTAAAAACTGAATTTTATGACATGTTTTACAAAATTGAAACCTTTCCTATAAAATCATTTTAACTGGTTATATTTTTCGTCTAACTTCTCTTTTAATTGCTTACTGCATTCTTGATTCAAAACTAATGTTTTATGCAACAGTATCTGTCGTCAGTTGCTTCTCATTGGAAAACCTAAATACGACTCTAGGGCCAGCGATGATAGGTTTTTAAATAAATGTTTCCTTAAAATAAATGGAAGTCAATGTTATTGGTAGCTTTATAGTTGAAATAATGCTTAAGTTATAAGAAAATTCATTTGAAATGTTTCATAAAATAAAATTACAAGCATATCGTATTTTCCACATTTATTTTATTTGACCAGTGACAAAGATTCCTCGTATGAATCCAATTTTAAATCAGTTTTAACCACGATTTGTTATAATTTTTGTTACAATATGAATAAAGCAATGTATTATATAAAAAAATAACTAAATTCAAGTTATGGCAAGGGTTTTGATGTATAAAATAAATGTGTAAGAAACTCTTAAATTGATATTTTATCGTACATTTATTATAGTTCTACTCCTATCAAGAGCTATTGAATATTATGTATCTTTGTCAGTTCAAATGGTTAATAAGAAACGTTAAGGATTATGATTTCATATTTTTTTCTTACATTAACACCCCGATATTTTGTAACATTGTTTGAATTCATTTTCTAGACATTACTACCTTTAAAACATCTTAATACTAGTTACACTCTGCCTCTCCAAAAAGAGACTTAACTCTTGTGTTTAGAAAGCGACTTACACTCATTGTTTATACTTATGAATGACATAATAGTTTTTTTCTTTGTATATTTTTTTGTGTTTCTTCAATTTACACATATATGTCAAAAATGTTAATGACATTCAATTTGTTTAAAAAATAATAATATTCTTTTTTAAAAATAATGTAAACCTGTAACAAGGTTTTTGAAATATTTGGTTCCTAAATATTTGAAATTCTGTTTATTTCTTTGGTATTGCATTGTTTTTACTATAAAACCGTTTTGGAATCTCGTTATCTCTACATAAATTAAAGAAATTCCCAAGCAATATTTTTGGCGATTTTAAGAGAAAACGATTGTTGTTTTGTTCATAATATACAATACAAGAATTTAAATTTAAAACCTTTGTCATTTTACAAAATATTTTGATAAGGGGATGAAGGGGAAAATGTTTAATTTTTAATGAAATGTTTTGATAATACGGATCGCTTCTATTATTACTTCTGTCGTAAAAAGGTTTCAGAAATGGTGAGACTTGTCGCGCCATAAATTTCAAACGTTCTTTTGTTTATATCCGACTCCAGGAAGGGGTGGACTTTGGACGATTTACCAAAATTTACATTCTACTCGATTCAATTTATTTTATATTTACTCGATAACGAAATTCATTGTTGTAATAAGGGTTATTTACCTTGTTTGACATCTAAATATAGAAGAAGAAGAAGTCTGGATATTTACACAGCTGATGTCCTGTCATAGGCTGGTTAAGTGATGAATTGGCACACGTGCAACATTCACCATTTTACTCATGATTGTCAATCACACTACTCATATTTTTGGAACTCCAAGATATAGGATTAATCTATGACAGAGTAGGTAAACATATATTTAGTTCAATAAAAAACTATTTTTAAGAGAATTTTAAAAGAAAAAAACTTATTTTTGAAGGAACTCCTAAATTAATCTCCTAGATTAAGTTTTTGGACACAATCAAAATGTTGTATTTTTTTTTAATCCCTAGCAACGTTTAACAGATGGCACTGTCATTGTTATAAAAAAAACTATTAAAAATAACACTTTTCATTTGTCAAAAGCAAAAATACCTGCCGCAGGTACATAAAAACACACGCGTATTAAAATGCAACGTAAAAATTTCAAAATGACCAATGAATAAATTTTCAAGATTTATAATTTTGTACAAACGTTTCGTCTTCTTCAAACCTTAATCCACACCCTTATGGTGCACAAGACACTGCATCATATTAGCGCAGTATTATATTGATCGTTGAAACATGAAGGAAATGTGATCAACCCTCAGCTTGTGGTACCAGTCCAGGGTAATATTGAATTAATATTAGAGTGAAAAAATAAGATACATTTATTTGACTGAAAATTGAACCTGAGACGTCCGGAATGTGCTGACCATTTCACACACTTCAAACACTGTGATTTATATCGATTGATAACAATTGTTTTTTTATTAAAATAATTTTTATGATAAATTCGATGTTGTTTCTTACAAATTCCAAATGTTGAGATATCAATACAAATACCTGGACAAGCCCAAATTTGTGAACAAAAATTAAAACGTACTTATAAATACTGTCCACCTCCGTAGTGTAATGGTCAGCACGCTCGGCTACCGTTCTGGAGGTCCCGGGTTCGATTCCCAAGGGGGGTAAAATAAATATAAGTGATTTTTTCACTGTCATATTTATTCAATATTACCCTGGACTGGTACCTGAAGCGGAGGGCTGATCACCTTTCCTTCATGTGTAAACCATCAAGATAACACTGCGTTTATATGACGCAGTGCCCTATGCACCATTGGGGTGCGGATAAGGGTTTTATTATTATTATTATATAAATACTGTAACATATAAATTTACCAAAGGAATATGAGCGTAAAATCCTTGTAAATGAATTTAAATTTGAACATTTACGTGTTTGCTTTTCTTCAGTACGTTTTCTGTTGTTATGCAAATTTAGATTTAGTCGACGGTGTCTAATTTTTGCGCAAGATAATAACTACCTTTTATTCAGCAGGTTTCGGTATCAATTGTGATACTGTAAAGTTTCCAGCAAATCCTTTACAGCGTCGCCTTTATCGTTCATACCTTCCTGTTCAAGGGAAATGAAAGCCCAATGTGATAATCCTTTTGTTGGGTACAAAGCACACGTCTTACTCGTGATAGCGTTAACTTTATGTTTTGTGTTTAATGTGTGCTGAGTGAAACACAAGTTAACAATATATGTATTGGTAATACAGTCATTGGCTAAAATTCTATGAACACCATAATTCATATTTTATTTAGTGTTTTGGCATTTACTTTGTCGTAAGACATGTTAAAATGTTTTTATACAACTTGAGTTTATTAATGACTACTAGTTTCAGAAGCTAAACTTAAGTCTGTAACGATGGAAGTTTGGCTTCCGAAACCAGTAGTCATTAATAAACTCAAGTGGTATAAAAACAGGTGTTTCCTTAATCATTTTATTCAGACCTGACGATGAAACTTTAGCTTCCGAAACTAGTAGTCATTAATAAACTCAAGTGGTATAAAAACAAGTGTTTCCTTAATCATTTTATTCAGACCTGACGATGAAATTTTAGCTTCCGAAACTAGTAGTCATTAATAAACTCAAGTGGTATAAAAACAAGTGTTTCCTTAATAAACTCAAGTGGTGTAAAAACAAGTGTTTCCTTAATCATTTTACTATATTTCAAGCACACAGTTGTTAAATTATGAGTGATTAAGACTTAGTACGATCTGTTTTATCACAGCCAAAAATCTAGTGGTGTCAAAATTATACGCAATAAGAAGGCATGTATTACTAGATGTCACGTTCACACGTGAAGAAAACTAGGAGTGTGTCAGGACAGAAAACCTTGGCCTTCCATCCTCTCTGGCTACTCATGTAAAAGGAAACGGCGTGATGGTAGTAGTAGTAGTAAATTATTTTCGAGTAAAAATATAGTTTTTGATGAAAGTGTGAGTGCAGTGGTCTATTTAATATTGATTTAATTACATTTTATAGCGATCGAAAGAAAGAGAAAGGAAAATTGAACTTTGCATAATCAAAAATTGAGCTAAAAGTTGAAAAAAATTATCATAAATTCCAGATACTATTCCGAATGTATGTATGTTAGTAAACCAACCAGATTTATAGATCTATATCTCTATTATTTTTTAACATCTCATCAAAGATGAAGAAGAATATGGAAGTCTGGGCATTTACCGGGCTAACGACCGTCATAGGCTGGTTTAAGTAATCGCTTTACACACGTGCAACATCAATTCTAAGTCACCAATTCTACCAATTATTGACAACCACACTGCTCAAATTCTAGGAATATTAGACTTCCATATTCTTCTTCATCTTTGATGAGATGTCAAAAAATAATACGAAAATAATTTCTTTAATTGAAGATAATCCAGATTTTGGGAACAAGTATTTGGACACACTCAAAATGTTGTAGATCTATATCCATATGTTATGTTTAATCTTGCAAATGAACAATGAATGCAATCGGTAAGCTTTCATTTTAATGTTTTGTATGATTTAACACGAGTAGAAACTTGATGTTAACACTATGATCTTTAAATGACTGATTTATTTAGGATAAATAACTACAAAGATTCCATACAAGTTGAGAGGATTCTCTAACTCATTTTCGCATTAACCTTTGACTCGAATAAACAGGCAGTTGTCCTATCGCAAATATCCATATACTTGGGTAAGCGTCCCAAATCACTCAACTAATCTATTTCAACGAGAATAAACATCTTAGAAGATCCAAGACGTTTTAATAGAATCCACACAACTCTATCAGATACCTATTCCAATACTGCAAATCGAGAAACGTGGAAAGGAAACAAGAATAAAAATATTTGGACACGTGGAATAAATGAATGGTTAAACGGATTTATAATTTCATTAATTGATACTGCAGTCACTTTGTGGTGAAATCTATCTATTTCTAATTAATATTTTACTTAGTAAATACCACTATTTCTTAAAATCTACTTTGACACGTGTTTCGACGCATTCCCATCATTTTCAAACACCGTATGTGAAGCTAATTCTTAATAAAAATATAAAATTAAAATTAAAATTAAATAAATAAATAAAAATAAGAAACAGCTCCTACCCCCTCTTCAACCTTCAACGTCCCAAGGACCCAACTCTAAAATTTAGAATACGCTTCACTTACTGTGAATGCATCAAAATGCGTGTCATAGTAGATTTTAAGAAATAGTAGTATTTACTAGGTAAAACTAAAATTAAAAATGGCAGTTTTATGTTTAATAAAATGTGCTTCAAAGTATCTGTAAAAAATTAAGAATACATGTAGACTTATTAAAATAATATATTCATACTCAGTGAAACATGAAAGTTGTTTGTATATTTGTTAGCAATAGACGATTTTATTGCTTGAATTCTTAGTTTTTGGGATACCGTAATTTTCGGATTTTCGATCATATTTTTGTCACAGTAGATTTTAAGAAATAGTGGTATTTCTAAGTAAAAAATTAAAAATTAAAAAATCAAAAACGGATTTATAATGTCAATGTTGTTGGATTAAGAAATCAGAGAAGGGAAACGAAGTCTTTTTTAAAATGTCAATTTAAAAAATAATATTTTATATTCACCATTCCGTTTATTAGTAAACATTCATTTTGCATTATATTTTAAAAGAAATGTGAGATATACAGTGTTATTAGATTCCTACAGTGTATTAGTTGTGATTTCAATAGACGTGCAATTTTGGCCGACGGTTCTGCCATCAGCTGAGAATTTGTGAAGCTTTTTAATACGTGAAAATTATTTAGTATTCCACCAGTAAATTCTATAAATGTAAAATGCTGCTTAATATTGAGAGGTATCATTAATTTTGTCAGATACTGTATAATATATTTGAGGGTATCTCCTTTCTCATTAATAATGAAGGTATTTATTTATACCAAACAAAGCATAAAGCTACCGGCCGACGGAATATAATATGTGTTTTTTTTTAATCTCCTAATATCAACAATATGGTATATAGCTTACATATGTAAATTAAAACAACATGTATTATTATTAACTTTAAAAAAGTTTTATTATTTATTGATTCGGCATTAACTTTGTGGAATGACATGATTATTTTATTAAAATTAAGCACTTGAATAATCCACTTTATCGAGTTTTATTTTTATTTACGACTAGTTTCGAAAACGAGAGTTGTTTTGATCTTCTGGTGCAAATTAAAACTAAAAAAAGTTTGTTATTGAACCATGTGAAAGCCACATTAAAACCTTTTTTTTTTTAAATATGTAGCTTTATAATTGAAAATATTCAAATTTTTTTTGTCCACAATCTTAAGTTATTCACCGCACCAACCGTTTTTAAACTTCGACAATACTCGGTTTTATATAAAAATGTTAAAAGAGTTGATTTACAAAAAAAGTTTTCTTAACAATATTTTTACTGCGGTAGCAGTGCCGTATATTAACACACGCAATATTAAGCATTACTTATGGCAGACAGCACAACTGCTATCACTTATCGTTTTTCATATTTTGGATTGCTTTTTGGCTCCCTTGATTTCTACTTTATCGCAAATGTTGTGAAATTATACATTAGAATTGTAATGTTAGAATAAAATTACATTACTGACAGAATATATTGAGATATTTGTTTCATAAGAGTTACATTTCCAGGGAGTACAAAATTGGCCTACTGAATTCTGTTTATCGAAGCAAACAATTCAATCCTTATATTTTTTAATATATATGTATACGAATATATATGATTTTTTTTTAAACTTTGAATTTGAAAATCACATAATGGATACTTATCACTAATTTTACTCTCATAAATTAAAATTATTACACCTTGTTCCATATAAAGGCCAAATTATGAATTATCTTGAAAATTTAGAAAACCAAAAAAACCTAAATTCTCATAATAATTTATTAAATAATATATTGTTTCAAAATTCTTCACATTTGTTTTCCATTTTTCCTTTGTTTTCAAACTCCGCCCCTTGACTAACCCCCTCCCCCTAAATTTCCCCTCTCCTTATTTATAGAACAATTTTATATTTTATATTTTAGTTATTATACAGACCTGATTGATGGAAGTTTAACTTCTGAAACATGTAGTCCTTAATAAAACTCAAGTGGTATAAACAAGTGTTTTCTTTAATTATTGAATATGTGTACGTATACATACTTATAAACCTATAAAATTGACCAATTTTTTTATCGATTATTTTTTTATCCCTGCGAAAGCAGCCTGTTGGTTACTGATTTTTTTAATAATATTATTTATTAGTCGCTTTTTTCTATCCAACATATTCGTTCAATCATCATCCAGCATCATAAATACGATAAACACTTCCATTTTTATATGTTCCGTGAGAATCAGAGGTTTATTTACATATGCAAAAATACCTAATGTGTTTTGTAGTACAAACGTAGATATGAATATAATGTAGATATTATGTGTTTTGTTCCAGGTCTACTATCCCGTCGTGTTCAGCTTGTACAACCCACACGTGGTGTACACACTCCAGGGTAGAGAAGTGCCTCCAGAGACCGACCAGCTGCTCATCTCCAGGGACACGGGATTCTGGAGAGATTTCGGATATGGCATGACCTGCCAATATAGGTAAGAACAAGTAAAGAATTAACCAATATTTCAATAAACATAATGAAGTTATTAATAGGAGATCCTTAAAATATATTCACAACGTTTTGGATGTTTGGAATCATTGATTACAGTTTCTGGATTCATCTCCACAATATATTGACATCTCAAAATTGATGGTAAATTATATGGAAGTCTGAATATTTACAAGGCTAACGACGTATTTTATTTATTAATTTTTATTTCACTATACACATAATTACAAAATATTATAAAAGTAAAGAGTTTTTCCGTACCACGAGCAAATTTTACAAAATATTTATAAATATACCTAATTATTTGAAAAAATATTATCATATACTCGTTACACACGTGTAAAATTTACCATTTTATCCATCATTGTAAATTACACTATTGAAATCAATATATTTGTGTGAATATTCGTATATATGTATATTTAATTACTGTCTTATTTAAAACCATGTGTATTTTATTACCTGGCATTCAATACTGTGTAACTTTCATCATTCTGCCCATAATTGAACATTCGTATCGCATAATTTCATATTGGTTGAAGTTTTATACAAGCATTTCTAAGTAAAACTGCATTTAATATGCATTTTAAACAACAACTATCATAAATATAGAACTTAATCACATTTTATTCGACCAGTGATCAAATTTCGTGGACAGACGTTAAATATAATGAAAGTGAAAAAAAACGGTATAGTTTTTATTTTACCTTTACGTGATTTCTAACTCTAATATTTTTTAAAAACTATCCTGGACTGGTATCCGAAGCGGAGGGCTGATCACCCTTCCTTCGTGTGTTAACTATTAAGATAATACTGCGTTTATATATCCATATGCACTATCGGATAAGGGTTTAAAAAATGAAGAAATTTAGTACGGAGTAACCGCTGTCATATCTCAGATGAATCTGACAGATGGAACTGCCATCGGTTGGGAGCTTTGTATAGAGTATTGTGCAAACAATAGCTTTCCCCTTCCGAATGAATAATTTATTCCAACGGTTGTTTAACTTATGCCTAAGAAACAATAAACGTAACGTTCAATTTACAGTACCTCAAATTGTGTCACTCGAAAAGCGACCACTTTATCACAATAAACAGGGTATTGTTAATTAAACTAATTGTATTATTTTGGTTGCGTTTATAACGCTTTCTGACCAGTTCTATTCTGAGAAAGATTACCATCTAATCCAGTGATTCCCAACGTGGGGCGCACACCCCACATGGGGGCAATTTAATGTCTTGGGGGGCAATGCGCAAATTGTTAATATTTCTTACTTTAAATAAATAAATAATAAAAAAAAATTAGAAATTGAACTGACTTTTGGAGAATATGAGGTCGGCAATTTAAAATTGTTTTTCATATTATTTTTTGGCATCTCAACATAGGTGAAGAAGAATATGGTATAAAGTCTGGCATTTACGAAGTTAACAAATATGTACTTATTTTTTTTTTTACCAAAATGTTAATAATATTAGTATATAACCACTCACCGGGATTTTTATGTCTACCGGTTTCGAGACGTACCCGTCTCTTCGTCAGGACAATCACTACTAACACAGCATGCAAACAATACCACCCTTCACCACCTTAGCACCATAAAAATCTCGGTGAGTGGTCAAATACTAATATTATTTACATTTTTATAAAAAAATGAATAGGTAAAAATGTCTAACCACAAAGTAAATGCTTTAAATATAAATAATATTGAAAATATGTACTATATGAGTTAAACGTTTAATAGAAAAAAGGTACTTAAATTTGTTTTTTTTTATTAAATAATTTAAGTACAAATTTAAAATGAAGAAAACTTAGGTAATGTCTTACATAATGTCTTTGTGGAATGAATTAAAAAAAATTGGAGCTATGAGAAATGAGTATCTTTGCGCGAGTCTGGATTTACAATAAGAGATTTCTAGTAAATTATCAATTCTTTCGGCTAGATCTATTAATAATTTAAAAAAATAAATGTTTTGATTAGTTAAAGTGGGGCATCGTACAAATAAGGTTGGGAATCACTGATATAATCTGACACATATTTCAAGTTCCCATTGTGAACCTAATGTCCATATTAATTTTCCCGTTGGATGACGTCAGCAATCCATCACACGGAACCCGACTTCCGTTCCATTCCCAGTTCCTTCGCTATATTTGCGAGTCGGAATGTTCAACAATAGGGGCTATCTTATCATTAAATAATAGTTTCCAACCCTCCTAGAGTCGTTTAAAATTAATCCGCAAACTAACCAGCACCTTCCGTTAACTCAGATAACGCTTAGTTATTTAATATCCTACAGTCTGAAATAACAAGTATAAAATTATTACAGTTATCGTTATTTTTACGAAGAAAATGTAAAATAAAAAGACAATTCTCTATGTCTCAAATTGAAATGAAACATTAATTGTTTTTTTTTATAGCTTTATTTTTTGTTTAATTGAGAAAGGTGTGTTGCGAAAAAAGGTTTGGGCATGTGAATCGAATGAGTGAAGAAATAATGTGATTGAAAATAGAAGCAGAGGAATACCGAGGAAAACTTGTCATGATCAAGTACTTCAAATACTTGAAAGTGGTCAGGTGAAGAGTTGGAACAATCAGCGGGTTTGTATAAGGAGGTGCACGAATGTAGAAGAGGCGAAAATTGTTTGCAAAGCCTAATTGGTGTAGCATTCTATTCTTTCTGCCTACCCTTGTAAGGAAGCGGTGTGATGGAAAGGTCAAGTTAGGTTAGGTTAGTAAACTACTCGCATATGAAAGGAATCCAACAACATTGTATATTTACATCATAAATACTTAATTTTCTAAAACTTAAGGCAAATATGAAAAAAATTAACATAAGTAATGCTTGCAGCGTTTACATATAAAATTGCAGAGTTTAGATGCGTTCTCCCGTGGGACTTCCGGTGTGTACATGTAACAAGATATTGTTACGACTCCCATCGGGCTCCGCGGGGGGCACTTCCGGTATTGATAAGGGTCTAAAGTATAGAACACCAAATCATGATTCCGGTTGCTCAGGCTTGTGATTTATGTATTGAATCTTGGATCTTCAACAGATTTGAATAAATTTGTATTCCGTTCAGATTCGACATGTTTTAAGGCATCTAATTTTTATGCATGAAATACGGGATGTTATCTGAAAAGTGCGAGATTATCGGGTGTGGGAAATGTCTCGAGGGATGGATATTCGGCTGTGACATCGAACCATGGTTTATTAACGGACTGATAATTGTGCTTTTTATTTTGTCGGGGTTTTGCATAGAAATAACACGTTCTTATTATATATGAACCAGCAGAGGAATACCGAGAAAAACTTGGCACGATCAGGTATGCCAAATATTTGAAAGCGGTCAGGTAAGGAGTCGAAACAATCGGCGGGTGTATATGAGGAGATGTCAAAGACAGAGTGGTGTGGCGTTCTATTCTCTCTGCCTACCCCTGCGGGGAAGCGGCGTGATGGTTAGTTAGTTAGTTAGCTATATATGAACCAATTCAGAAACATTGTTCTTGAATCACAATAAATAGAACTATATATATAGAGGCGTCCGCCTCCGTAGTGTAATGGTCAGCACGCTCGGCTACCGTTCTGGAGGTCCCGGGTTCGATTCCCAAGGGGGGTAAAATAAATATAAGTGATTTTTTCACTGTCATATTTATTCAATATTACCCTGGACTGGTACCTGAAGCGGAGGGCTGATCACCTTTCCTTCATGTGTAAACCATCAAGATAACACTGCGTTTATATGACGCAGTGCCCTATGCACCATTGGGGTGCGGATAAGGGTTTTATTATTTTATTATTATATATGTATATATATATAACTTCCAAGAATTTGAGTAGTGTGGTTGTCAATAATGCGTAGAATTTGTGAATGTTACACGTGTGTAAAGTGATTACTTAAACCAGCCTTTGACGGTCGTCAGCCCCGTAAATGCCCAGACTTCCATATTCTTCGTCATCTTTAATGTGATGTCCAAAAAATATATGAAAATTAACTCCTATAATTGGAGATAATCCAGATTTGTGAACATGTTTGTGAGTATTTTGGACACACTCTAAATGTTGTATATATTGACTTATTAAAATTGATTCCTGAACATTTTAAGTTTCGTTAGTTGGTCATTTTCTCCTGTACGACTATGATATATTTATTTACATGCATGTCAATATACAGATGTAAATGGATAAGAAGTTAATACATTATGTATTCAAAGGGAGTTTCAGATGGTAAGAGCGTTACGTTTTCATTTTATATGAGGATACCGGACTTTAAATATTGGTTTGCGGTATTTACCAGTAACATTTCAAACAATGTAATGTTTGATAAAGGTAGTTCATGAAAACTCAACCACGAATTTACTACCCTAAATATAAAATATGTTTTCACAAGTCATTTAAATATTTTTGTCAAATGCGTACGTTTGCAACATTTTGAGTGTGTCCAAATAATGTGTTTAAAACTATATGTAAATCTGTTTTCAAAGGTAGTGAATGAAATAAATTTTATGATTAGCCTCCTGCGATGTTGATTCCCATCTGTCAATCCATCTTTTTGGTGGTCTGCCCAGGAGTCGTATACCTTGGGGTTGGCCGAGCAATGCTATGCTGGGAAGTCTGTGAGAAGGAAATCAACTACTTCATCAGGACATATTTGCTTGTTAACCAGTTCCTGGTATATCAAGCTAGCTCTTTGCTAAGGCGAAGAGTTTATATCTCATTGATGAGATGGTATTCTGACTTTTCAGTAGTGATTTTCTAAAGCCAAATATATTGATGTATTTGTTTTTATTGACTAACTAAGTATTTTTAATTAATGTTTTACTAAGTAAATACCACTATTTCTTAAAATCTACTGTGACACGTGTTTCGATGCATTCCGCATCATTTTCAAACACCATACGGTGTCACAGTAGATTTTAAGAAATAGTGGTATTTACTAAGTAAAACATTTATTAAAAATGGAAAGATTTTACCACAAAGTGACTGCCGATTCAATTAATGAGACTAACTTACTAACTAACTATTTTTTGACATCTCATCAAAGATGAAGAAGAATATGGAAGTCTGGGCATTTACCGGGGCCAAAGTGTGTAAAGTGATCACTTAAACCAGCCTATGACGGTCGTCAGCCCCGTAAATATTTTTCTTCATCTTTGATGAGATGTCAAAAAATAATATGAAAATAACTCCTGTAATTGGAGATAATCAAGATTTTGTGAATAACTATTTGGACACACTCAAAATGTTGTAACTAACTAACTAACTAATTTTGACAACATTTTGAGTGTGTCCAAATACTTTTTCACAAATTTTGGTTTCCTCCACTTATCAGACGAATAAAAAAGTTTTTGCATAATAAAATATTTCTCAACCCAACATAGATGGCTGATGTGAACTCATATGAAGTGAGTCATGAGATTGATCAACATAACGAGTTCCGAAAATTTGAGTAGTGCGATTGTCAATCATGGGTAGAATGGTGAAAGTTGCATGCGTGTAAAGTGAACACTTAACCAGCCAATGATAGGTCATAAGCCCTGTAACTACTCAGACATCCATATTCTTCTTCATCTATGTTGAGATGCCAATAAAAAAGTACACTTGAAACTATATTATTATGTATTAAAAGGTAGTAGATAAAATAAAACCAATCAACTATCTAACCCTCACGTCGCTCCCCCGCGGGGGTAGGAAGAGAGAATAGAACGCCACGCCAATCTGTCTTCGGAAACAATCTTCACCTCTTTCGCATTCATGTATTTCTTCATACACACCACACATTTGAAAAAAAACATGTTTTTACCCCAATGGCAGCGCCATTTGTTGAACGTAACACGCGATTCTTAACATAAGGGGTGACATGTTTCTTGTGACGGTAACTTAAATATTTTATACCCACAAAATTTTTGATATTACACATATTAAAAATGTGTAGTTTATATTTTCTTTATTTTCTATGTAACCAGATTGAGTCACAGCAACGCGACGCTAGGTATATCTAGTTAATGACAAAAAGGTACATTATTTATTTTATTGCCTCATACATCATGTTGACTTTTCCTTTTCAAACAAAATTAAGCAAATACCAAAATAAATGAAAATGCTTTACGACCATTTACGGTCGAATTACATATTCGCAAACAGGTCGAAGGTTCGAATCGATCAACCATGTATGAAACTTAACCCTTAAAAGTGTGTGTTCGGGTGGGGAATACCCCGGGGGGATTTATTGGTCCAGCGGCTGCCACAGATTACATATTCTGCCGTCTCGGCTTATTTCGGCAAGTACGGATTAAGGGTTTTCTAGAATTCCCACCCTCGACATAAATTCTATGATTTATTCGAAAACGTTTACCCACCACCTTTTCAACGTACATACCTTTGTCAAACATTCAAAGTCATACAACCCGAGATTTAACATTCAACACTTTCAAACCCTTATCCGCCACCCAATGGTGCATAGGGCACTGCATTATATAAACATAGTGTTATCTTGATCGTTAACACGCGAAGGAAAGGTGATCAGCCCTCCGCTCAGGTACCAGTCTAGCATAATATTGAATAAATATAATATATACTTATTTTATAAATTTAAATAAAAAAAAAAAAAAAATTCTAACAGCTAACTAACCATCATGCTTTTTCTCCGCAGGGAAGGCAGAGAAAATATTACGCCACACCATCTGTCTTTGCAAACAATATTCGCCTCTTTCATGTTCATGCATCTCATGCAAAAATGTTTTAAGTGGAATTACTATTAATACATATAACTCAACTGTGGGTGCTTTATCAAAAAAATTATATCTTTATTAGGAGAAACATTAATTGTTTTAATAACCAAGAAACTGTAAAAAAAAAACTATATTCATATCACTATTAGATTTCGGAATGGTAATATGAGTGTAATTTTTCCAATAATTTTTTTTTCAAAAAATTTAAAAAATCATTAATTTTGTTGTTGTTGATATGATATGTCACATTTCTATAATATTTTATTAATGTAAAAACTACTAAACTTGTTCATAAAAATTCCATTAAACATGTTAAATAAATATATAAATAAATCTGAATGAGTTAACGCCTTGCACTGCGGAACATTAAAATCAGTGCTTGATTTTAATACTTAAAATAAAATTTAAATGTGGCTAATTTATTAAGCTTATTTCATGAAAAATCATCTATAAGGCGCTGTAATTGCGCTGGCAAATTAAAGTGATTTTAAGTTAGGTAGTTTTCTGTTCTTACAATTTGATATTTACATATAAGTATATAGATAACAAGGAGTCGAAACAATCGGCGGGTATGTATGAGGAGATGCATGAACGTGGAAGAGGCGAAGAATGTTTTTAAGGACAGAGTGGTGTGGCGTTCTATTCTTTCTGCCTACCCCTGCGGGGAAGCGGCGTGATAATTAGTTAGTTAGTTAGTTATATATGTGGATAGTTATGCGAGGTATCAATACCCCAATCTATTTTATACTTGTAGCCGATGACGTTCAAAGACGTCAAAATAAAATATGGTAGAAAGGCAAAATAAAAGAATGCGCACCTAAATGATCAAGAGTTAATTCTATGAAAATAGTTAAAGAGTTTAATTTTTTTTTCTTTCTTTTTTTGTGTGTATATTAGATTAAAATAGATAAACACAGTAAATAAACGTATGTAAAAAGAACTCCACCGAAAAGACACACAAGGTGGCTTGGTGGGTCTCTGCAAAAATATATTTTTAATATGTTTTATAATTTTTCTGATTTATGTGAATAAAAAAATATAAACAATCGTGCAACTTCAAACATAACTCAATCCAGCATTAACTTTAAAGTAACTAGATATACATTGCGAGCATTTAAGTGTTTTATGTGACAGGATCTTTACTACAGGCGTAAATTACAAAACCGTCTGTGTCCGATCTTAAAGAATTTAAATGAATTTACTTTATGAAGTGAAAAGTAATTTATTCGGGACATATCCTAAAGGATGTATTACAAAACCCTCTCGAACTGGTTTGGCTTACGAGTTCTACCGAACGGCATTAAGTGGATTTAGAGAGAAACAAATTTAAATAACGGAGGGAAATACGTTCTGGGATTTGATGATCTGAAAGTAGAATCCCTAATTACAAGAACTCTGTAATTACAAATATAATTTAATTCTTAAATCATAATTTATTTTAATAAATTCTAGATGGAAATTCTACTTAAATACTAGCATTGTCATATGTTCTAATTGCCCTTGGTAATAATAATAAATATAGCGAGCTTTTAATGCACTTTTTATCGCGAGAAAAACAGGGGCTTTACTAAATATGATCATTTTTAATTTTTTAGTTTTTTCTTCTTAATATTATATTTACATATATGTAAATACATACGTGATGCTTTTACTGTAAAATTAATGTTTACGATAAAAGTTAGGGTGAAAATTTTGATTCGATCTAGTTACTGTGGGTAAGAGATTTGGAAAAGGTGACTTAAGATCGAAATTCGGCAGAATTCTGGATAGATCTCAGTTTCGGGAGTAAGTTGTTCCACGCCGCGGGACCAGCAACGGCGAAGACCCTATTACCGAAATTCGCTTTGCATTAATTTTTTACTTGGTAAATATCACTATTTATTAAAATCTATTACGACACATGTTCCAATGCATTCTGCATCATTTTTTAACAAAATGAAATTATCGAAATTTGTATTCGGACAATGTTTAGACTGCTATATGAAGACTTGATGAAAAAAAATGTCCATTTGTTTGTATATATTTTAAATATGTACACACATTTGTGTATAAAGTTGTATTGTACCTACATACGTATAGTATATAGTTGTATTGTATCTAAGTAAGTACAGTTCAACCACACTATAGGTATCTCAATTGAGATGAAGCTTGTACCGTTTTTACACGAAAGAAAATAGAAATCTGAGCATTCCAGGGCTTACGATTTGCCATTTGGTTCATTTAAAAGTTCAAGAAGTCATGACGTTAAGTCTCTGAAATACCTCAATAAAAACGAATGTTTCTTTACTTACAGAGATATAATTTCGCCAGCAGTGGGATAAATGTAAAAAGTCAAATCGGATAATCCACCATTTTGATTCGCGAATTTATTCGATCTCGTGTAGCAACTCCACAAGTACACATACTCCAATAATCTAAGTACGTTCTTCGAAAATATTAGATGGTACCATAATTCTGACTTTCATCATAAATCCGAAAATTACAATATCTCAGTGACTAAAAATTCCAGCAATAAAATCGTGTATTGCTAACAAATATACAAACTACTTACATGTATCGCTGAGTATGAATACATTATTTCAATAAGTCTACATGTATTCTTGATTTTTTACAGATACTTTGTGGCACATTTTATAAAACATTAAAATATTAGACTGTAATTTTTAATTTAAGTTTTACTTAGTAAATACCACTATTTTTTCAAATCTACTGCGACACGTGTTTCGATGCATTTTAAAAAACCGCATGTAAAACTTATCTTAATTTTACTTTAAAATTACCTACCCCTTTTTAACCTTTAACGTCCCAAGGACTCGACTCTTAGATTCACATACGGTGTTTAAAAATGATGCGGAATGCATCAACATACGTGTTACAATAGATTTTAAAAAACGGTTTTTGTTTATTAAGCAAAAATTAAACATAAAATAATTTTAACGATTAAGAAAGTTACTCTGATACATACGTAGTAAATAGATAAGGAGAAAATAACTAAAAAAGTATATTTTGCAAATTTTAATGGGAAAACAGATGGAAGACAGCCAGAAAGACTCGGTACGACCAAATCAATCAGAGCCTAAAATCTAGTCGTGTTGAAAATTTTCGTCACTAGAGAGTATGTATTACGAGATGTATGGATGTAGAAGAAGGTAGGAGTGTATGTCAGAACAGACGAGTGTGGCATTTTATCATTTCTGACTACTGGTGTAAAGAAATAATGTGATGGTATTAGTAGTAACAGTAGTAGTGGAAACATGTTCAAAAATGTTTTTTAATTTCCTTTAGTGTTTGTACCCTGCCTATAAAAACAAGGTAAATTACAAATCGATTACTCCTTTTAATGACGTCATATGTCAAAAAACTTGATTTTTTAGGGTATCGTTTTTGTAGTTTGAAAATAAAATAAATGTACCGAAAATAACTATCAACCCACTTATTAAACTTTTTAATATGCAACAGATCTTTTTAGATAAAACCTGAATGTTTTTCTCCATTTGAAAAATATATTGTACATATATTTAAAAAAAATTAAACAATACCGAGAAATTTTTACAGATTTACTAAAGGGTTTTCAAATACATATCGTATGGAAAAAAAAGGTATGGCAGTACAGTTCAGCCTCTCTATTTTGACATATTTTGGCACCATACACTCGTACAAGGTAAAATAAACGTATGTACAAGAGAAAATTTATTGCATATAAAATATAACAGAAAAGTGCATTTCAACTGCCTTAAACAAACATTCATTAGTTCCGGGTAAATTTACGTGGTAATACATATCGTATGGAAAATTCAATTAAATATAAAGATTGAAATTATTTCATTTGTTTTGCAGTGTTTCATAATCTAAAAATATCTAATATAAAATATCATAGTATCTACAAAACATAAAAATATACCCAAACATAATCCTACCCCAGGAGAGAGTTAAGGGTGGTTAGTACAAATGTATTACTTTATAAGAATGACAGTAAAACTTCATATTTCCGACTGTCGGATTTCCTATTTTCGGGAATCCACGTAAAATATGCACACGCTATTTACAATTCACACCCAATTCCTGAGTGTTCAGCTCTGCCACCCCTTAGTTCTGACAACCCTTATCTGCCACTTGTGAATGGACCCAACGTTCCCAGCTTCTCGACAGAACTGCGGAGATAACAACTTTCGCTCCACCAGCATGCAGCTGGAATAAAGGGATAGAAAAGGAATTTCATTTATTTCAAGCAGTGGTAGTTTATTTTATATAATATAAAGAAAAAAAGTGGGTATTCTGCTTTTGAAAATACAATTTGTGAGAATATCTTAAAATTATATTTGTTATGAACCTACATAGATCTAATGATTTGAAATCCATCCATCTAGTAATATAGATATTCAATAATGGGCAGAATGGTAAACATTACAAAAGTATAAAGTAATTATACGCTATTCTAGCCAAATGCCAAGTCGTCATCTCTGGGATACTCTCATACTGGGATACTTTCATTATTAAACTGTAACTTTGATTAAAAATCACTATAAATATTTTAATATAACTTAATTATAATGTCTACCGGTTTCGAAGTTAACCGCTTCTTTATCAAGACTGATCAATACTTAAACACTATCTACTCAACAAAATTCAAAATATTTTGACGGTTAGGTAAAGGAGCTTGGGTAGATCTCAAGTGGCTTTTTTTTTGTGTTGAGTGGCAGTCACAGTCAAAAGGTATCAGGGATGATAAGTGATTGGAAACATATTTAATAAAGGACTTTTAGAAAAATCATTTACTTGTGTATTTATTATGGCTGACTTTAGCGATCACTTCATACACTTGTGTAACATTCACCATTCTGCCCATAATAGAACATCCATATTCCTATACGGATTTCGTTAAGTCTATTTAGGTTAATACCAAATAAAATTTACAACATTAAACGTTGTGGAATGGTAATATAAATAACACTTTTCTAATAATTTACCGTTCACTTTGTGTAATACCACTTAAAAAACTACTTCACGACTGCCGGTTTCAGAATAACCATTCCACCATCAGGTCAATAGCTGTCTTTAGTTGTCTATTGTTGACCTGATGAGAACATAGATAGTCATTCTTAAACCGTTAGTCGAAAAGTCGATTTTAAAAAAAAAAACTAACTAACCATCACGCCTCTTCCCCGCAGGGGTAGGCAGAGAGAATACAGCGCCATACCACTCTGTCCTTGCAAACATTCTTCGCCTCTTCCACGTTCATGCATCTCTTCATACATACCCGCCGATTGTTACGACTCCTAATCTGACCACTTTCAAGTATTTGGCATAAGTATTTGCCATGTTTTTCTCGGTCTTCCTCTGCTTCTATTACACAAAGAAAACGAAGAATGATGAGGAAAGTAAGAATCATAAATCAGAAAAAATATATTTTTTATAATACTCACAACTTTACATAGTTAAACATAAGATTTTTCCGTTTAAACCAACTTTTTATCTTAAGTTCACCGGGAAGTATTGCATGCTCATCTGGAAACAAAGAACTAACAATTAATCCGCACCTGAACTCGGTGCCCCCCATATAACATTAATCGCATGCAAGATAGGCGTTAAATATTCAGTGTTAGTTTGGGGAATTACTAAGTGATAAAATGTGCCGGGGTAACTGGAAGCGGAAGTAATACGTGGATATGGGGGAAAGGAAATTAAACTAGACTAAGCTTGCTAGGAATGGAACCGAAACCTGTCAATATTGTTATCCAGCAAATGTAACTGCTATCCAAATTTGTTACGTATTAACG
Organism: Brachycentrus maculatus; assembly: GCF_059751285.1. Lineage (NCBI taxonomy): Eukaryota > Metazoa > Arthropoda > Insecta > Trichoptera > Brachycentridae > Brachycentrus > Brachycentrus maculatus. The sequence goes on from NW_028281094.1 coordinate 432,966, forward strand.
TTTCTCGAACTTGTGTATATCATGAAACGTAAATAAGATATAAAGGTATAACAATACATCATAATATAAAGAATTCATTTTCATATAAATTTAGTTTTAACCAAGTGGGAAAAAATAATAACCTACCATTTTACATATTATTTTTTTCCATCTCATCAAATATAGAGAAGAATATAAATGTCTGGGCATTTACGGGGCTGACGACCGTCATAGGATGGTTAAAGTGATCACTTTACACACGTGTAACATTCAGCAATTCTACCCATTATTGATAACTACACTACTCAAATTCTTACCATTTTACACTCTACTTGAGATACAACAGTTTGAGTGTGTTAAAATCATTGTTCATAAATCTGGGTTTCTCCACTAAGAAGTTATTTATTCAGATATCTTAACAAAGATAAAAACTGAAAATCCGGGTATTTACAGGGCTTTGTACCTGTCAAAGGCTAGTTAAAATTATTTTTGCAGGTGTAAAATTCACTAAAATACCCATGACTACTGTAAGTACCAATAATAATTTTAATCTCCAGACTTCCATATTTTTCTTCTTCTGTATTGAGATGTTAATATATTTTAATTAACTCCTTAGTGGAGAAACCCAGATTTGTGAATAAGGATTTGGACACAGTAAAAATGTTGTGAAACAGATCAAATTATGATTTTAGTAAAAAATGAAAATCATGTTTTCACGCGTCTTCTAGTATGTAAAATAATTTGAGAAGAATTTTTTATACATTCTATTATTTTATACATTTAAAAAGCTTACTCTAGTCCACCACAGTTGCTTGTAAGCACTTTCATATGAAATAACAAGTCAATAATTTCATATGGGATTTATGGTATATACATGATCCAAAACTTGAGTTGTGTCATAGGTAGAATGTTAAATGTTATCTTCTTTATTACCAATACGTAACAAATTAGTTATTTCGTATCTGTTAGTACGCAGTTATTGCCTTGATTACTGGCAAATTTGTACCAAGGCAAACACTTTGAACCAATATGTGTTCATTATGCAATCAGAACCGCTGATATCAGCAAACACAACTGATCAACATCCTTCATATTCCTAGTCGGAAGTCAAATTAAACCCCGATGCTTGCCACATAGGGCTGAGTAATGAAACCTGTTCAGGGAAAATAAACTTGAATATCGTCTCTGAATACAATATTATACGTATAAATCGCTCACTCCTTTCAACAATCTCTTATGGCATATCAAATATCGTCAATTTTCAGTTGTGCATGTTTTCGGAATATCCAGAAAACGTACTATGTATATCCCAGTAAAAGTGGCATATTTTTAACTTAATATTTACCCGCTACAGGGCAGAAAGTGTTGTTTTTGCATTTTGAAGAAAAGGTTTTTTTTTAAATATACTAAATATTTTCATATGGAGAAAAAACCTTTAGGTTTTACCTAAAAAGATCTGATGCTCAGTAAAAAGTTCCATAAGTGGCTTGATATTTATTTTTAATACATTTTATTATTTTCTTAAACTTTAATAACGATCTCCTGATAAATTAAGTTTTTTTGATATTTGACGTTGTTGAAAGTAGTGAGCGAAATGTATATAATTATTTTATAAAAAAAAAACTCGTGATGGTTTGGTCATGTGGAACGAGTGAGTGAGACAAGAACGGTAAAACATATTTATGAGGCGAGTGTAGAATGTAGAAATTAAACTGAAAAAAACATATACTCGGAGTTGTTGCTTTATTATATAAAATGCTGTTCTATCAAATGCCTTATTTTTTAATGAAAGGTTTATTTCAATGATTATCAATCAATCTTGATAAAGAAGCGGTTAGCTTCGAAATGGGTAGACATTATAATTAATTTATAATAAAATATTAATAGTGATTTAAAACAAAGTTACATTTTAATTATAAAATGTAAAATCACGAAGTTAGTGCTTCAAATATAAATTTTAGTCTTATTTTTAGTTTCGACGTTCACTTTGTGGTAAGACATAATGAGATTGTAAATAAAAACATTTGTTTTTTACCACTTGAGTTATATAAGTGGTTAAAAGCAAATGTTTACATTTACCATTCTATCAAAAGTCAGTAAAAACTTATTTAAAAAAAAATAAACATTTGCAATAAACCACTTAATGAGTTTTATTTTTATTACACATGACTGGTTTCGAAAACTTACAGATGTTGTCATCTACAGGTGAAAATTTAAAAAAAAAAATTTGATTAGTTTTAATTTTCAACTGTAGATGAAAACATCTGTAATTTTTCGAAACTAGTCGTGTATAATAAAAATAAAACTCGTTATTGCAAGTGTTTTATACAAAAAAAAATCAAAATGTCATTCCACAAAGTAAATGCCGAATCAATAAATAAATAAAAACTTAAATCTAATAAAAAAGTATTAGTTTAGTTGAAAAAATATCCTAATAATAAAACGATTCTAATTATATGATTTAAAAAAATAACTAATACCTTTATGATTTCAGATAGAATATAGGCAAATCGGTAATTTACAACATTTTGAGTGTGTCCAAATACTTGTTCACAAAATCTGGATTATCTCCAATTACAGGAGTTATTTTCATATTATTTTTTGACATCTCATCAAAGATGAAGAAGAATATGGAAGTCTGGGTATTTACGGGGCTGACGACCGTGTGTAAAGTGATCACTTAAACCAGCCGATGACGGTCGTCAGCCCCGTAAATACCCAGACTTCCATATTCTTCTTCATCTTTGATGAGATGTCAAAAAAATAATACAAATCGGTAATGTTTATTTGGAGAAAATTATTAAATTCTCACATATCGCTCACTCCTTTCAACAACGTCAAATATAAAAAAACTTGATTTTTCAGGCGATCGATTTAAAAGTTTATTATTATAATAAAATGTATTAAAAATTAATATCAAGTCACTTGTTGAACTTTTTACTGTACAAAAGATCTTTTTAGGTAAAACCTGAAGGTTTTTTACTCAATTCGAAAAAAAATTGCGTATTAAAAAAAAATATTAAACAATACATTTTCTTCAAAATGCAAACACAATACTTTCTGCCCTGTAGCGGGTAAATATTAAGTCAAAAATATGCCTTTTTGCTGAGATTAAGTACATCTTCTGGGCATTCCGAAAACATGCACAGCAAAAATTGACGATTTTTGAAATATGACGTTGTTGAAAGGAGTGAGAGATATATCACAAAAAATAATATTTTACATGTGTAACTGGACATATATTCACAAATCAGTTGAATCTTTTTTGTTGTTAAATTATTTCAGACACTGAAAAAAAAATTCATTTATATTTCAGGTTACAATTCACCCCAAATTATCACTATTACTTTGATAAATATATAACACTTCATGTCTATGAATACCAGCAACACACGTGCACACGTGGTCTAACCTAAGTACGGTTAGAGCCGATAAATCAATATTACTTCCGCATTACAGCCAGCGCAACATTCACGAACGTATTCATGGACATAACCATCATCTTCACTATCTTCAATCTATCACTATTCATTCTGAAACCACATCCTTCATGGTATATTCAAGGGATTCAGTTAGGTAAATGTAAATGGATCAAGGTCTACCCGTTTCACCCTTCATAACGTTTAACCTTAAATTAATAGTAATACCCAGAATATATTTATAAAATACCCTTACACTGGAAATAATTTAAATAGATTCACAAGATAAATAAAAAACTAATTATTAATACCTCATCTACCTACCACTTTTTAAATATTTTATTTACAAGATAAACAAAGCTAAAGTAAAATTGTTGAAATTACTCAGTGCAGAAAACATGATGTGATAATTTAATTTGAAATACCTCATCTACTCACCATATTTTGCATATTTTATATTAAAAAAATGTATGCGTAACACACACATTTAATAAGTAATATATGTATTTTTAAAATGTCATATTAAAATGGAATTACACAAAATTTGTGAATTACAGAACTTATTTTTAGTTTCTCATCTACTCACCACTTTTTAAATATTTTTAATAGAAAATTTATGAAAAGCACAAGTTTATCAGTACAGAAAATGTATACATTTTAATGTATATATTTTAATGCCTCATATACTCACCACTTTTACATATAAAAAAAAGACTGAATCAGTAAAGGAAAAGTCCTTTTGAAATGTAAAATAATAACAACAAAAAATAATGCTACATCTACTTACCACGTTAAAACAAAAACAAATATAAAAGAAAAGCAAATCACAAACCAAATTACTAAAATTACTCAGTGTACAAAATGTTATACGAAAATGTAAATTACAAAACTCATTTTCGATGCCTCATCTACGCACTACTTTTAAATATTTTATATGAGACTTTTACATAGCTCAAACTAATTATTGAAATTATTCAGTGTCGAAAATGTTACATAAAAATTTTAATAAAAAAACTCTTTTCTATCCCTCATATACGGACCACTTTTTACATGTTGTATGTGATGGAAATGAAAATCACAAACTAAACTACTTGGAATGACTCGGCGAAGAAAATGTTATATTTATACAAATAACGTACATTTTAATATAGCAAATAAAAAAACGGGTAAGTGTAACATTAAAAAAAAATGCGATATAGAGATATTGAAAGTAAGATTTTGAAAAAGCTACACATATTCCTGCTTATTTTCGATTTTTTTAGTCAATGAATACGCTTTAAACTTTAGTTTGTAATGTGTATGTCAACTATAAATAAATATTTTCTTGAATGTTTTTCGCAAATACTTTGTGGCACATTTTATAAAGTTTATTAATAAATAAATTTAATTGAAAATAATTGAATATTTATTATAATTTTTTGAAATCCCAACACAGATGAAGATTTTATGAAAATGGAAGAATTTAGTGGACAAAGAAGTTATTAAGATAGTTTTCGACCTGCTGTCCTGTTATTGGCCAGTTCACATAATCACATTATGCTTATTTAAAAAAGATGCTATTTACCCTTATTTTTTTCCCTCATACGAATGAATTTTTCCCTGAATTTGTTTACGTGAATACCTTGAGTTTTTTCCTGTATTACAGAAAAAATTCAAGAAGGCAAATAATTCGAGTTTGGAAATCTCTCCCTTTTCTAGATGTCCTTAATATGTCAGAATCTGATGTTCCGAAATGGTATTTCGCAATGTAGATCTGGCACGTGGCTTAGTATTAATCTGAGAGATGACAAGACGCATTACGTGTGATTTGTTATTTCACCATTCACATTCCCTTTTGTCTATAATTATCATTCATATTTTGAACACATATTTGTTTATATTTAACTTATCCTACTTTTTAATAACATTTTTAGATGCATATAAAATGAAACTATTCATGTATTGAATATTATTGGACAACGCTTCTTTATATTATAAATTTGCTATACTAAGCGTTTGGCTATAGCTTAGTCTGGTTAAATTGAAAAAAAAATAGAAAACACATTTTAATATGTTTCCTACAAAAAAAACTTTTTATGATGCATAAAATTCTAAATAATTTTTGGTTTGATGTGTAATATTGGTAACACTTATTTATATAATACCATAAATTAGCTGTACCAGGCGTTGCTATGGCTCAGTCTGGTAAAATGAAAAATAAATAAAAAAAGAAAATACATTCTTCCAATATGTTTCTATCGTCATTGAATGTGAAGCATTAATGAAAATAGTACAAATCTTTGAAATAACAATTTGATCACAGGATAGGTGTCAAGAAAAATATTGTCCGCCATAAGCTATGTAAAGTTTTGAGTATGTTGCTGCTAAACCAACAAATGGTGCTTCCATTGCGGTTTATATATGCATATTTTACCTGATATAGATATAGGAAAAGCAGTTCTTATTATTCGAAAGCAGTTAAGTATCGAAAATTGAAAGTAATAAGATTTGGAACAAAAGGTCAATTAAATATTTTTTTCATTTTAAATTTGAACTAAACTTAGGATAAACCATTATTTATCAAAATATATTGTGACGCGTATTTCGATGCATGCCTCATTATTTTCAACCGTAGAAATAGTGGTATATACAAAGTAAAACGTAAATTACAAATGGATAGATATTTACAACATTTTGAGTGTGTCCAAATACTATATGGATAGATATTACCACAAAACGACTGTCGAATCAATAAGTTAAAATTATTTTTTTATCTATATGGAATTCAAATCCGTTTTAATTTGCTTTTTGTGATTGTTCTTGTAATGTAGACTTTGGAGGTTTACAAATCCTATCTTTATTGATTCCATTTTTATACCGATATCCAGTTGTTCAAACTACGGCTATAATCAAGCGAGGTTTAGCATCACAAAATCTCCATCTACTTATAGGCGGTTTATATTTAAACGCTTAAAGAATCTTAAATCTAGTAAACGTGACTCAAACATGACTATAGGGTTGTGAGTCACACTGCATTAGTCGATTTAGATGACTCATGTGAATCATTTCTGAAATAATGAAGCTTACAAATCTAAAGAAATAATAATTGAAATGCATATTTAGTGTAATACACTGATTGATTTAAAATTGAGGAATACCGAGGAAAACTTGGCAAGATCAAGTATTTCAAATACTTGAAAGTGGTAAGGTTAATAGTCGAAATAATCGACGGGTATGCGTGAGGAGATGTATTAATATGAAAGAAGTGAAGATTGTTTGCAAAGATAGATTGGTATCGCGTTCTATTCTCTCTCCCTACTTGAAATTAGTTAGCGATATATGTTAATGTTCTGTTAAATTTCTAAATAAATAAAAAATAAGTTAATTAACAGCATACCTATCAACATAGTCTTAAGCTTGAGAAATTTGTTTCTTGAATGAGATCTCTATCGTTGTTCTGTAGATATCTGGCTCTATTGACTAATAAGTTTGCCGACCGCTGGTAAGGGGATGTAAAAAATCTACTCTTTCCTAACCAAATGAACACAATTTTCTCCTGGATCGTATAAAAACGGGTACACATTTTGATCCCGGGACAAAGAGGGTTGGTTAAAAGGTCATATTGCAGAAGGGTCCTGCCATAAACATTGGATCAAAACTACCACCAGAGTAGCTAAGGAGCTTATTCGAACTCAGCAAAGGAGCCTTCAAATTAAATTAAATAATAAAAAAATAATACCCTTTGGTCCCTAACGCATTGTTTCAACACTGAAAAAAAAGATTTTTACATTCTAAACTTAAAAAATAACAATAACGCCACTTCGGCGAAGGGGTAGTCAAAGATAAAAGAACGCCACACCACTCTGTCTTCTCAATGATTATTTGCCTCCTCCACATTCATGTATCTCATCATACATACTCGCCCATAATTCCATCACACTCACCACTTTTAGGGTTTCAATTTACTAGATTGTGCCAAGTTTTCCACGGTTTTATTCTGCTCCTATTTCTAACTACATTAGCCCAATATTTTTTTACTGTTTTTTCCTTATTCAACTTATTTGTTTCCACATATCTATATCATCTCAACACATCTCTCATAATTTAAGCCATTATGCAAATTTGCACTTTTCTTTGAGATATCGTAAACTTTTAAGTATTTGACAAACTTCATCACGCCAAGTTTTCCTCGGTTTTCTTCTGTTTCTTTTTCCAACTACGTTTGCCTCATACATTTATGTTGCCATCCTTTCCTCACTAATTTTTTCACGTCCAAACAAACTCAACACACTTTTCTAAATTTTATAGATAAGGTTTATCTTTTTTCACTATTCGGAAATGAATCATTACATTTTGTAATGATACATTTCCGTTGAGCTGCACATAAGTCTAAGAAATCGTATTTTGACTGCATAAGATTGTTTTTATCCTTCTTCTGCTGACTCCGTGTTTTACTTTCATACATTGGAGTTGGTACCAGGACTTTAGGGTTGGTTTCAGGACGGAAACGTTATTTTACTGAAAGCGAGAAAAACCATAAAGCTCAATTTTCATTTATTAAGCAATCCCCCCTAGAAGGTTGCATCATCATGCTCGGTTTGGTAATTCCTCTTTCCGCGTATGCCTTGAGCCCATTACAAAGGGATGAATGTTTTGTGGCTCAGGTAGGATAAGTCCACCCCCGCGTACCCTTATCCCGAGTAAAGCAATAAGATATTTTCAACATAATTATTTTTTGAACTTTTCGTTACAAAGCCATTGCGAAATTACGAAAGTTGGGAAAATTGTTTTATATTTTAAAAACTAATTTACTAACTAACCATCACGCTGGTTCCACCCAGAGGTAGGCAGAGAGAATAGAACGCCACACCACTCTGTCTTTGCAAACATTCTTCGCCTCTTCCATGTTCATGCATCTCCTCATACGCACCCGCCGATTGTTACGACTCCTAACCTGACCACCTACAAGTATTTGGAGTACCTGATCATGCCATGTTTTTTTCGCTCTTCCTTTGCTTCTTTTCCCAATTATATTCGCCTTATAAATTTGTTTTACCGTTCTTTCCTCACTCATTCGTTCTACATGTCAAAACCATCTCAACACACCTTTCTTAATTTTATTGATAATGCTTATCTCAGCTTTGCATTCCTTCCATATTTCACTATTTGAACATCTATCATACATCGTTTTGTCGCACATTCTTTTGAGAGCACATTCTTTGATGTTTTAAAAATAGCAGATAAATCAAAGCGAAAAGATTCAGGTAAAATAAAATACGTATCTATTAGTATTTAATAGTGTTATAAAATAAGGTTACAACCTTAAAGGTCTTAGTTTAAAAAAGTCACTACAAAGCAAAATTGTTAGACATTTATTAAAATTACCTCAGTATCTGACGGTTTATTCAATATTCGTTCCATTTTAACTTGTAGCTTGGAGGATAAATCATATTTTTCAATTTGAAACAGATTTAATATTTATTTTAATAAAAAGTTTAAATCCACTGCTAAACACCAGTCTGGTGTAAAGGTTAAATGAAACGAGTTTTTTTTAACCGTAAAATGGTTTATTTAGCGCGTAAATTAAAAGAGTATTTTACTTTGTGTATGAAATTGATATTATTATGAAGTAATTTTTTTTGTCTTTTTACAATGTAAAAATTACTTCAAAATACATATGAGTTATATATATATATATATAATATATATATATATATATATATATATATATATATATATATATATATATATATATATATATATATATATATATATATATATAACTAACTAACTAACTAACCATCACGCCGCTTCCCCGCAGGGGTAGGCAGAGAGAATAGAGCGCCACACCACTCTGTCCTTGCAAACATTCTTCGCCTCTTCCACGTTCATGCATCTCCTCATACATACCCGCCGATTGTTACGACTCCTAACCTGACCACTTTCAAGTATTTGGCATACCTGATCGTGCCATGTTTTTCTCGGTCTTCCTCTGCTTCTTTTCCCGCTAACATTCGCCTCATAAATTTGTTTTACCGTTCTTTCCTCACTCATTCGTTCTACATGTCCAAACCATCTCAACACACCTTTCTTAATTTTATCGATAATGCTTATCTCAGCTTTGCATTCTTTCCTTATTTCACTATTCGCACATCTATCATACATCGTTTTGTTACACATTCTTCTGAGAGATCGCATTTCGACTGCATTCAGTCTACTTTCATCCTTCTTTTGCCAACTCCATGTTTCACTTCCATACATTAGAGTTGGAACCAGGACTCCGTTGTGCACTGCCAGTTTAGCTTCCGCTGATAGGTTTTTATTTGCTATAACTGATTTCAGTGCACCGTTCACTTTGTTCCCAGCATTCACTCTCCTTTCTATATCTTTATCAATCTTTCCATCCCTAGAAAACATACTACCCAAATACACGAAATCATCTACCTGTTCCAGAATCTCTCCGTTTACCAATATTTCACATTCAGATCTGCATTCTTCTCTTTCAAAAACCATAATCTTAGATTTGCTAACATTCATCAATAAGTCACTTTCCTTGCACACATTATACACTTTTGTCACCAACGCCTGCAGGTCTTCTCTGCTATCGGCAAGAAGAACAGCATCGTCAGCATACAAAAGGCAACAGACAGTCAAATTATTCATTCTGGCTCCAACATTTAAATCTTTCAGTTCTTTCATGCAATTATCCATGTATAGGTTAAACAGCCACGGTGACATTACACATCCCTGCTTAACACCTTTAGAGATGCTAAGCCAGGATGAAAATGAACCACTTACCCTTATGCATGCAGTGCTATCCTCGTACAAGGATGCTATGCCTTGGATAAGTTTACTGCTTACCCCATACTCAGATAACACCTTCCATAGCTTCGTTCTATCAACTCGGTCATACGCTTTCTGCAAATCCACAAAAGCACAGAAAAGCTTTTGGTTTTTGGACAAAAACTTTTCAGTAATGTTGCGCATATATATATATATATATATATATATATATATATATATATATATTATGACATATATATATATATATATATGTCATAAAATACCTAGGTACCTACCTATACATTTTATTAAGTACTTACATATAGTACCTACATAAAACAGATCTACTACCAGATGTCGCACTGAATAAAACAAAAGACATGAGATAGAAAAAATATAATATTCTGCACTGTCAGAATCAGATAGATAAATGGAAAAATATTATAAAGATAAATTAAGAATAAACTTTAAATATAAACTTTAATTACAAAGCAACACATTGTTTATTTTATTATTATACACCCACTTTACATATTATTTGCACCCAATTTACAAAAGAAAATTATTACCACGTTATAAATATATATATTTATATATATATATATATATATATATAAATATATATATATATATATATATATATATATATATATATATATATATATATATACATATATAATTATATACAAGCCTTTCTTCTAAAGACAAATAAATGCTTACGATATTTGAAGGGGTGATTACCATAGAAGTTCAAGCTTCAAATGGGTGAACTATATTATAATTCGTTGATCACCTCCATCCAAATCTTTGAGATTCAAGTGAAAAGTATACGGTGCCGAGTACTAACATATTAAAGACGGTGTAAATTAAACATAAAACAACTTCCAAAATTTAAGTCGTAAGTATTGAGTCAAAAATGAAATCTATAGAGATGTTGGAAGAATTTTTTTTATCAGTGAAAGGTATTTAAGAGGAAAGTATTAAAAATAGAAAGCCACTAATTCTATTTAAATTTCCTCCGCAGCAACAATTGTATATAACGTGTCGTAATATTTCCATTCACCAGCCTATGACAGGTCATTAGCCATTTATATACCCTTATATTAGATTCTCTTTCATTAACGTTTAGATATCAATTATGTTCCTTGTTTATTCGACACAAACAACATACACCCTTCAGATATTCGCATGATTCAAGCGTACTAAATATAATATTATATTGTATTGGACGTCGAATACCCTCGTCATATTGTTTTCTTGCGAATCCAAAAACAATACCTCATGCTTGTCGTTCCGTTTCCAGGTCCGACTTCCTGAACGTGCGCGGGTTTGACGAGGATATAGTTGGCTGGGGGGGAGAGGATGTGATGCTGTACCGGAAGTATGTCCGGTCACACATGAAGGTTGTTCGCGCCACTGATCCGGGCATCTTCCACATCTGGCATCCGAAGGTTGGTTTGGGTTTTATTCATTTTTGTTTTTGTGCCATTTCGATTCTATTTACGATAAAGCTCATATATTGAACCAAAACTATATTTTACCAGAATGAATGTAATAACAACATTTTATTATTCCTGATGCTTTATTACCAGTTTATCGGGACTTTTTTGTCAATTTTTTTTACATTTATAATAATGAAGAATTCTATAGATTTGCTAGTCATACGAGTATACGAGTATATGTATTATAATTATATTTTGTAATTGATTAACTTTTTCCAGTTTGAAAATATTTTTTTTAATATAAGTTAAACACTTGCGTAGGACCAGTTTTAAGTTTATTTAATGTAAACACAACTAGTATTTTTACAATTTAAGATACGAATAATATTAAAGTGGTCTTTTACAAAATAATTTTTATTGTAAATTTTTATCATCATCCTTAACCAAATTAATAAATTACCTTAAATAAAATATGTTTATTTTTAATTGTTTTATTGTATAATTTTCAAGTATTGTGTAAAATATATTTTTATTCTTTGCGTGAACATGTTATTTTTTATTCTTAATATTCTTTATTTACGACTTTTTATTCTTGCAAATAATACTGGTATGTTTAGTTTATTTTTTAAATACCAACATAAATAATGCAATCAATATAACGAATGCAGATTTACTTCAACCTGAAACCTTGTAATTTTAATTTTTCAGGTTTATTTTATAAAAAAAGAGTATTGTTTCATTTTGATCTTTAAAATTTAGATTGCTGAAAATGAAAATGGAATACAATTGTATATTAAACGTCCAAATGTGCTAACCACAACACAATAATGGTAGACTTTCTACATATTTTGGACTAGATCACTACAAATTTCCTAGTTTTCGTTCTTAAAGTGTTTCAATATAATTTAAAATACATGAAACATGATCTAAGTTTTATTGTTTCATCATTGTTCGCCGAAGTAATTGAATAGGAGATATTGCACATTAAACAAGCAATCTAAATTTATACATTTTACCAGTATTCCAGATTCCTTTGAGATTTCCGATCTATTAGTTTGCCACGAGAAAGGAAGCTTTCACGTTCACAGTTCAAAATGAAATTCAATATTCAATAATCTTAAATCACAAAGATATTAAAAATCCTTCCTTGCATTATGTAGATGGTAGAGAAATGGCGCTGGAAACTGAAGTGCATAATAGAAAAGTCCGGGTAAAAGATGGCACCATCTCTTTAACATAAATGCAGCTATTAGGTTTATATTTATGGAAATATTTTAAAAGGTAAAGAGTGATTTTTAGCATGGCATTACTGTTTTTTTTCACAAAAGTTTCCCATTTCATTTGAATACAAATATAAAAGACGTGTTCAATCAAGTATGAGCATTACTACATTATTAGTCATCGTAACATATTTGGGGCGTTCAGATGGCATAGCATTTTTATTATTTAACAATTTCCTTTATTTTCTATCAGAATTGAATTTTCATTAAAAAAAGACATAGAAAATTACTTGCATTATCTCAATTTTTTACGGGTCGTGGAGCAAATACCTCTTCCGTGAATACCGTTCCGTTTTTTTCGTGAATACCTCTTCCGTTTTAAAATCAGACAAAACTCTTCTTGTGAATGTGATGAGAACTTTTCACAAGATATTCCTCATTTTGAGTGGGTATTTCCTATTTTTGAAAAAGAAAGATTTTAATTGGAAATAGAATGTGTAAAAGAAAGCATTTAGTTGGCAAAAAATTATAAGACAATAATAGGACTTAAAGATCTATCGGATTTAGTGGTGTCTTATTTAGAAAATATCACAATTAAGACAAATAAGTGAGCTACATATGTGACAAATCTTGATTGAAATGAGATATTGAATTCATTGTATCTTTTGTATTGTTTTTAGAGATCAACCTTATTCATTTTATTATTGTTTATTATGAAGCATTAAATTGTTTTAGTTTTTAAGATATATAAACAAAAAAAACAAAAACTAACTTCCCCGCAGGGGTAGGCAGAGAGAATAGAACGCCACACCACTCTATCTTTGCAAACATTCTTCGCCTCTTCCACGTTCATGCATCTCCTCGTACATACCCGCCGATCGTTACGACTCCTAACCTGACCACTTTCAAGTATTTGGCATACCTGATCGTGCCATGTTTTTCTCGGTCTTCCTCTGCTCCTATTTCCACTTACATTCGCCTCATAAATTTGTTTTACCGTTCATTCCTCACTCATTCGTTCTACATGTCCAAACCATCTAAACACAAAAACTAAATATGCTATAAATCATTGCACATAAAAGGCAGAGAGAATTTTCTATAAAAACTAATATATTTTTAAAAATAGGTTAGAAGAAAGAAAAAGAATGATAAATATGTATTATATCAACTCAATTTCATTAACCTAGGTATGCTCCGGAGGAAGCGGAAGCCAGAAGCTCTCCGCCGAGCAGTACCGGGCCTGCATCAGGTCACGGGCGCTGAACGAGGCCTCCCACGCCCAGCTGGGCTTCCTGGCCTTCCGGGAGGACATCGCTGCCCACGGCAACCAGGTCCGCACGCAGGCCGAGGCGCGCCGCAAGGGCCACGCCGCCGCGCCGGCCACCTGATCGGACCTGCAGCCGCACAGCAGCGACTTCTGGAAGATCGAGTTCTAAATCAAACAAATAACAGATCAAATGAATGAATTTGAATTGTTGAATTTCCAACGTGAATTGAGGGTATGAAATTCGTAAAACAAACATTACTCTCATTTTTTTAAAGAGAAATATTTGTGTTTTTATTATTTACAAAAATGTTTCAATTTCATACTATTCCTGTGAGCCTTAGCGGCTTATTATTAGAAAAAGGTATCAAATTGTTGTAGAGTGTGTTCGAACCGAGAAACTCTGATTAAGAGTCCGTGACACTAACCACGGGACCACGAACCGACATTTTGGTGTCGTCAAATCCTTTCAACAAGGATTTGAACTTCATACTATTTCTTGATGTTTCAAGAGAGTATGAAAATAAAAATGTTCCTAGTAAACGAAAAATTGTGCGAAGGAAAAAACGCAAATCGGACTCGTCGGAGCGTAAAACTCCAAGATCTAATTCATTTTGAAAGCTTCTCACAAATGGTTTTTAAAATAAACCCTTGAAATAATTTACTGCGAAAAAGGAAAGAACACCCCCTTATTCTCGTTCTTTTGAGATCTTGAAAAGTTTGCTACTCAACTTTAGTTTTATTTATTAATAAGTCAATCCAAAATTAAACTATTGTAAATGATGATCTCAAATACAATATTTTTTCTTGCATGTTTTTCGCAGATACTTGGTGGCACATATTATAAACTTTATAAAATAAAACAACTTTGCATAACCTAACTATGAATATTTCAATGTTTTAGAATTAGTACATAAACCCTGATGATGACGAGGTCCTTTTCGAAACCGGTTGGAAAAAGTGTACCAATAAAAAGTGGTTAAAACAAAGTTGTTTTATTTTATAAAAACAATATTTTTTATTTATTTTCTAAACTGACGTGTTTTTGTTTGAAATGGTATGGCGGGTGAATGAATTTTGTTATCAAATTATATGTGGAGTAACAGTGTACGAAACCTTTTACGTTCGTATTTATGTTGTATAAACGAGTATATGTATGTATTAAAATATAAAATATTTTATTAAAGCTGCCACATATATAAATATATATTGCTGTATACAGGCAGATGCATTTAAAAAAATCAAATCAAGGTATTTCTTTTGTCATTTTTGTTTTAAATATGGAGAACAAGATATAGGTAAACCTTTCAAGTCTGTCAAACTGTAACAAAAAAAATAAAGTTCATGCCAAAATAATTTTATATTGCGACTGTGAAATGTTAAGAAATTTGTTACTTAGCTTTTTGGGTATTGTTTGTATATATACGTTGTATATATATAAATATATATATATGTATATATTTATTTATATATATATATATATATATTTATAATATATATATATATATATATATATATATATATATATATATATATATATATATATATATATATATATATATATATATATATATATATATATATATATATATATATATATATATACACATATATAATAACCGTAAATAAAACCATAGTAATTCATGATTTTCATACGAAATGTATATATCCCAATATCTAAATTTGTAGAACAATAATCGTTAACATATGCTTAATTATGACATAAGATTGTATAATTTTATAGGTATTTAGTATTCATAATGTTTGATTTAAATTTTGAGCTTTTATAAAAATAAAAGCCTACATTCAAAGCATTGGGGTGATATAATGTAATTATTGTAAATAGAACTTTGTAACATTAAATATTGATATATTGAAACATAAAAAAATGTAGGCCGATAAGGAAACATCATTTTATGTTACTTGACAAAATATTTGTTTTCTCTGTTGTAAATAATTTTTTTTCAAAACCTAGTTTGAATGTATTATTGAATCGATTTTATTTTGAATTTTTACACATTTGATTTATAAAATTAAACAAGTAAATCCTTCTCTTAAAATAATTATTAGATTTTTTTCTAATTTTTCATACATATTTTATTTACCATTATTGAAAACAAAATTTAAAAAGTTAGTTTACCACAAATCGATTTATTATTGTACTTGTATTTAAATATTACATTTTTACTAACTAAGTTATTGAAATAATGGTTAATTCAAAAGAAAAAAATATTAATTGAAAAATAAAATTCGTCGTGATCTTATGCTCAACTGATGGCAACACCGCCAGCTGAAAATTCGAAATCTATCAAAATAACCACAACATCGAAAAATCTGAAAATCAAACAACAGCGCACACATACGTCTTGAAAAAAAATGCAATATTTATCTTCAATTATAGGCAGAAAGAAAGTTGGACGTTACACAAGCGTATAAAGAGATTACTTAAGCATGGAATATACCAGGTCGTAAGCCCTGGGATGCTTCGATTTCAACATCATTCATATAAAATTAATAGATGTCTCAGTTGATGCACCTATAATAAATCTTATTTAAGGTTTATTATTATTTATCTTTTTTTTCTCATTCAAACCCATATCCGCACCCCAATCGTGCATAGGATACTGCATTATATAAAAACAGTGTTATCTTGATCGTTAACATACGAAGGAAAGGTGATCATCCCTCCACATCAGGTAATATTAAATAAATATCGGAATGAAAAAATCACCTTTGATTTATTTGAACCCTCTCGGAATCGAACCTGGGACCTCCAGAACGGTAGCCGAGCGTGCTGACAATTACACTCCGGAGGAGGACAAGATCAGATTTATCATTTTAATGTAATGGTAAAAGAAATATGTATGAAAATACTACGTTGCAAACGTTTTCAATATTCAATTTTACTAACCGAATCCAAGTGATAATTTTAAGATATTATTTTAGTTTCGTATTTTCCGTCTTAAGCACAAAGTATTATTTATGTATGTTATAATATATAAAAATGTTTATTAAATAGTTTGTAATATCCATTATATAAAACTTAATATAAATAAATTATGTAAATATGAACTGTTTATAAAAGATGCGTTGCATATTAACCCTGTCTGAGATAATAAACGATATCAGTAAAAACCTTGTTTTATTTATGTTTCTTATTTACATTTGTATTTACACAAAAAATAAAACACTTTTATAATTCCACTTTTAAAGATTATTATTTTAAACATGACTAGTTTTAAAAACTACAGATGTTGTCATCAACGGGTAAAAATACCAACTGATTTTAGTTTGACTTTGATATTGGAAGTGGTTATACGTTTCGAAAACCCTTTTCTTTTCTAAACTTTATTTATTTCGAAGAAAAAAATATTTTTTCAATACGAAAACAGTGAAAAAAAATAACGGCAAATGTCGTGAAAAGAAATTGAAATTTTTATTTATCGAATACTGGGTCTTAATAATACAGCAAGTCCTATACTTACGTGATTTCGACTAACGGCAATTCGCATTTACACGATTTATAAAAAATGTGAGGCATTTAAAAAAAAATCCACGTTTTCGTTTTTAAAAAGAAACAATTTTTCCAAAGTATCGACCCACAAAACCTTTAAAGGCTTATCTGAAGGTAGGATACTCACAAAAATACTAAGTAAAACAACACAGTTATAATGCAATCTACGAAAATCACCAACGATAGAGGAGTATAAATAATAAATCAGTAGTTTAAGCTTAGATAAATGTAACTATGTATATATAATAAGTACACATAAATAATTATGTACGAATCTGATTATTAACTTCTAAAATTAATAGTTTATTAAATATATGCATGTAGATCTATTTTGTTTTCACATATCGCTCACTCCTTTCAACAACGTCATATATCAAAAATCGTCAATTTTCAGTTGTGCATGTTTTCGGAATGCCCAGAAAATGGTCTGTATTCCAGCAGAAGTGGCATATTTTTAACTTAATATTTACCCACTATAGGGCAAAAGTGTTGTTTTGCATTTTGAAGAAAAGTTATTGATTTATTATTTTTTTAAATACTAAATATTTTTCAAATTAAGGAAAAATATTCAGGTTAAACCTAAAAAGATCTGTTGCACACTAAAAAGTTCAATAAGTGGCTTGATTTTATTTTTAATGCATTGTATTATATTTTTAAATTTTAAAAACGATCAGAAAAATCAAGTTTTTTGATTTATGATGTTGAAAGGAGTGAGCGATATGTAACTTATCCTTTGAAACTAGTGCATATTATATACCATATATCTAAAAAATCATTAAAAAAAAATTCGGCTTTCACGAACACCTTTGGAACGAAGTAATTACGCAAGTAAGGACTTACTGTACTAATCAAGCCATTAGCAGAGATTCGTCACCAAGTTCTGAAGCAAGTAAATGCTCTTAGCGCAAACACTATTATAACGGTTGTTGAATTTATAAACAGCACTGTCACAACTTAATTATTATATTATAGCGATTTAATTTCATTATTACATTCCCGACACGGCATTAAGCCGGCGAACAAGAGAACTTGTCGTAAACAACGTGACAAGGGGAGGAGCTAGGGGTGAGAAGGGCATTCAGGGATGAAATCATTCCGATCTGCTAAATTTTCCCCGCGACAATACGGAGCATAGAAAAGCGATTCAAATTTCTAGCGAAATTAATACAGTGGAATACTGTTAGATAATAATTTAAACATGGTCTAATATTGGGTAGCATTACAGGATGTAGCAAAAAGTCGGGTATCATCGAATTAACACCATTGAGTAGTAAATGTTGTTGATTCGGGTTGTGGTCCCGTGGTTAGTGTCACAAACTCCCAGTCAGTTTTCATGTTCGGGCTTTCCTTACTACAACTTGATTCCTAATTTACAATCACCGCTGTTTTGACCTTCAAAAATTCAATAAAAATTAGAACATTTATTCACATATGAATTACCAAAAAACATCTATAAATGGACAATTATATAATTGATAGTTTAAATATTTGCCTCTTAGTGGAATAAATACATATATGCTTACCTGAAATGAACCGTTCGCTTATTTTTTAACCTCTATCTGCACCCAAATGGTGCATAACGCACCACATCGGATCAATATGGTGATATCTTGATCGTTAATTGCATTAATGCAAGTAGATGAGTCATGCGTTTTAGGTACCGCTCTAATATAATTTATTTATATTTCGTTTTACACACAATTTAAAATTACAAATAATAACAAAAACGATAAACTAATCAGCCTTTACTAACTTTTTTCCATTCCGAAGGCTCAAAGCTTTATTGCAAAGTTATCAATTTTTTTTTTGCCAAAAAAGGTTTTGTTTGATGTGTTTTGGTATTTTGGATCTGTTTATTAATTTTTTTTTTTTTAAAATAATATAAATTTACAAACTTAATTTAAATTTTTAAAATTACATTGCTTTTCACGGTCATCCTTTCAGCCAAATTATTCCGTAAAATCGAGGTTTTACAGAATTATCTAGATTGGGTTCAGCGATTTCAGCGCAAGTAAATTTACGCCTTCAAATACATGTGTTGGCAAAAGGACTAACAGAATGATATAACCAAAGCGGTCGGTAGGCGCCTCAGGCTGATATATAAACTTATAATATTATTAACCTATAAATCTAATTTTCCTTTCTGATTCCCGCTCTGGAATGAGAAGCTTGAAAACGTAAATTAAACATTTCGTATGTGCTTCTTTACATTTATGCGCTCCGGATAATTTGTGGATAATTATAATAACATAATCACAGTGAAATTTATGAAATGTCTGTTTTTAATGAAACTGTGGCGTTAATAACATCCCTTTAAAATTACAAAATACGAATAATTTCTATTATCAAACAAATTGAAATGATAAAATTTATAAATATAAATACTTACATAATTTTTTTTTAAATTCTCCAATTTAACAATTTAAATTTTAAACGAACTAAAAATCTCAAAATTGTCATTTTATTTGAAAAAAATATAGATTATTTATTATTAATACCTTTGTATTTTTGTATACGACAGTTCAGTTATATGATACATAAAAATAGAACGTTATAACATATTTTTGGTGTTAAAGTGTTTTACTGACATTTCTTGTTGAAACTGCATTTTATAGAATAAAATAACAAGTTAATAGTTTTTTCTACATAAATTTTATTTACCAGTGACGAGTTTTTTTCTTTACCGATATCATTAGACTAGTATCTGGTGGCTAGTGGTCTCGCGGTGATAGCATTTACTTTATCGTTTTTTTTACAAAAATGTTAGTAAGACGTATCCATCCCTTCGTCAGGACAATCACTACACCAGTATGAAAACAACACTACACGTCACTATCATATCATTAGTGTAACAAAAGTCCTGTGTCGTGTAGTATGTAGTTAATTACGTGTAGTAAGATGCATGCTTGTTTAGTAATTGTCCTGACAAAAAAACGGGTATATCTAAAAACTAGAATCTAAAAAAGATTAAGGAAGACTTAAATCTCAGTGAATGGTTATCTACTAATATTACCATTAATTAAATAATTTATAAAAAAAACTACATGGAAGGCATCGAAATAATTTTCACCAATGGTAAAAAGGATGAAGCTATTCACTTCATAAAGCTCTTAAAGAACGGCAGCTTAAACTAATAAACAAAATAAGTGTTGAATTTCACCACCAGCTTACAAAAAAAAAATCAGACAATTTGCATAATTTTTAATTTAAGTTTTACTTGGTAAATACCTCTAATTCTAAAAATCTATTGTGATACGCGTTTCAATGCATTGCGCGTCATTTTCAAACACCGTTTGTACGAAAAAAAATGATGCGGAATGTATCGAAACACATATCGCTCACTCCTTTCAAAAACGTCATAATCAAAAAACTTGATTTCTCTGATCGTTTTTAAAATTTAAAAATATAATACAATGCATTTAAAAAAAAAAATCCACTTATTAAACTTTTTACTGTGTAACAGATCTTTTTGGGTAAAACCTGAAGGTTTTTTCTCCATTTGAAAAATATTTAGTATATTTAAAAAAATAATTAAACAATACCTTTTCTTCAAAATGCAAAAACAACACTTTCTGCCCTGTAGCGGGTAATCATTAAGTTAAAAATATGCCGCTTTTGCTGGAATATAGTACATTTTTTGGGCATTCCGAAAACATGCACATCTGACAATTGACGATTTTTGATTGATGACGTTCTTGAAAGGAGTGAGCGATATGACGTTAGATTTTGAGAAATAGTCGTATTTACCAAGTAAACCATTAATTAAAAAAAATAGATATTACCACAAAGTACATAACTTCCGAATCAATTAATGATAAAATGGTTATAAAAGATAATTCATCTCTGTTGGCAACATATTAATTTGAAAAATAGAAGACAACACAAATGTTTTACTACTTTGCCTGCCTTATTTTAAATGACAATAATTCATGAAAATAGAAAAAGGTATCATTCTCCATTTATGTTTCTCGATAAAAACACAGTTTATTTTTGTGAAACCCTGTACTTATCCTGTGAATACCAACATCTATACATATACACAACATCTAGTCTTTTATAAATGATTGAAAATAGGCGATGAGAAAATTTATTTCTTGGAAAATAATAATTACGCGGATGGATGATAATCAAAATAAAATTGGGATGAAAGAACTCTTCAAATACGAATTAAGAGATAAACGGATATCGATTTGGTGTGAGGGATTAATAAAGCGGGTCTTTACGAAGGGATAATATTTTCCGTGTTTGTAGTTTATTCGTAAAACCTATGACAAGTCGTAAGCCCTGTGAATACCCAGATTTCTATTTTTTTATATCTATGATAAATTATCATTGTGACATTGATATCACATATGTGTTTATATCTGTTTAAAATGTCATCACAAAAAACAAAAACCTTACCTACACCAAATGGTCCACCTCCCTGGTTTAATGGTTAGCGTGTTTATCTACCGTGCTGGAGGTCCTGGGGTTTCCAGGGGAGAGGGTTGAAAATAAATGTTAGTGATTTCACACTCTAATATTTATTTAATATTACCCAGGACTGGTCCCTGAAGCGGAGGAGTGATCACCTTGCCTTCATATATGTAACGATCAAGGTAATATACTACATCAATACGATGCAGTGCCCTATGCACCATTGGGTGTGGATAAGGATTAGAAAAAGAAGAAGAACCACAGCAATATATCAATGTAGTATTATCTTGATCATTGGCTTTTAGATACCAGTCCAAGTTGACATTTTATTAAGTATTTTACATAGTAAAAAATTACTGATATTAAATTTGGCTGCCTGGGAATCGAATCCGAGACCTCCGGCTCGATAGTCACACGTGCTCTATCTTTAACATACTGAAAAATACTTACTTTATTTGAATGTGCAGAACTGCCGTTAGTTCTTGACAGCTTAATATTGCAATAAAATATCATACTGTGAGAATACACTAGTACGCTCAGTGCGGAGCATTCCGATTTATGTGCACAAATTTATTGAATTATTCCTCGAATGTAGGGTAAACCCCGTCTCGATGTTTGTTCAAGTAGATACAAACTTCAGAAGTTATCTGAATTGAGACTTAAACAATCTTAGCAAACATTCAGGAATCGGTGAAATTCTTAGCAAAGAAACAAAGTACCCTTTTTCAGTAATATCGCTGTACAAAGGCACATACGCTGAAATACAAAATTTTACAAGAGAACAAACACATTTAAACAAATAGCAAGCGAATTTCAACGCTGAAAACAGGGAAACAAAATTCTTTTTACTATTTTCATCTCCTTTTGAAATAAAGACGCTTTATTTGAGAAGGAAAATTGCTTGCTTATCAGAATTGTAAGAGGTTTATCTATGTTTATCTATGTATTTATTTTGAAAATAATTAGAAAAAATAATAATAAACATCAAGGAATGATTTCTCTCATTGTAAACAGTTCGAGGTGTACAGACAAGACACATAAGGTGGCTTGATGTGTCTCTGCAAAAAAAATATATGTTAATTATGTTAATAAATTTTTTGATGATTGTATACATATGTGTACAATAATATAAACATTTAAACATTCATTATTTTTCACTTGACTCACATGTAACATTTACCATTGTCATTCGTCATTCTACTCGTGTCAATCATAGGTAGAATGACGAATGATACATGTATGTAAAGTGTATCACTTAACCAGTCTATAATTGGTCAAAAAGCCCTGTAAATACACAGACTTTCATATTCTTCTTCATCTGTGTTGAGACATCAAAATTTAAGGAATTTTCGGCATTCCAATTTTAAATCATGGATTATTATATAAGCATGCCATATAATTTCAGGTATTAAAAAAAATATATATTAACAAAAATCACTTGTGTTAAACATTTTGCGTAGTTTTATGTGTGTAAATGGTGCTGTGGTGGTGAAGGGTGGTATTGTTTGCATGCGTGGTAGTCATTGTCCTGACGAAGAGACGGGTACACCTCGAAACCGGTAGACATAAAAATCTCGGTGAGTGGTTATATACTAATATTATTAACATTTTTGTTTAAAAAAAAAACGTGAAAATCAATTGATAAAAAAGCGATTTACTGATAGCTTCAACCCTTCCATCAACTAAAAAATAACCGAAAAAATGATCCGTAGTTTTTATGCATATAGCCAAAATCAATTCAGATATTGCCCTCATTGTATTAAGGCAGGCGCTGTGGCGTATTTCAGTAGACGTTCGACTGGAAAACTGGCATCGCGGGTTCGATTCCCGCCAATTGCAAAATGAATTCAACAAAGATTTATTTTCAATTAGTCTGGATGTTTGTGATGTATTTTTCACATTTACCTTCCCTATACTTGCAGACAAGCATAAAAAATAGACGGATTACGGATTATTCCTTTAACAAAAAAGTTAGATCATGTTAATTTCCACGTAAAGCGTAATAAAAAAATATTTCTGAACATCTAATAAAATAAAATAAATATTTTCTTAATACTGGCTTTGTTCTGCGATGATTGATAGGGATCGCATGTTATGAAAACATTATTGTAATAAAATTTATTCATTAAAATCTTCTCGGGATGAAGAAAACACAAAACTCTTAATTATCTGATATTTTTTACTTTAAAATAATTATTTGAAGTGATGCGTGTTCGCTAAAGCCTTGAAAACGAAATTCAACATTAACGAGGATAATTATTTCCCTTGATTTTCATCACGCCAACAATATATTTTGTAATACATTTTAACGCCTAATATCTAATTACTTACCACCATAGACACTAATTAATTTGTTTTGCAAGTTGAAACACGATTCGTGGGAAAATCCCATTTAGTGATATCCAATTTTCTCCTTGAAAAATATAAGCACATTAAATTAAAGATATTTCATTACGATAAGAGTGTCTTATTGGATAATAACAATAAACACGCTAAAGTGCTTTTGTAAGATATGATTTTAATACATTTTAAGTAACCTGTTAAGTATCTCGTTTTAATTAAAAGATGAGAGAAATTAGATTTCAAAAATAATTTCTTGAAATATATTCATCCATAATTTACAACATTTTGAGGATGTCCAAATAATTGTTCACAAATCTGGATTATCTCCAATTATAGGAGTTATTTTTCATATTTTTTACATATCAATATAGATGAAGAAGAATATGGAAGTTTTGGCTTTTCATCTCACCAAAAGATGTTTCTAGTGAAATTCTAGTGACTCAAGTAGAGTCAATCATCGGTAGAATTAGTAAATGTTGCACATGTGTAAAGTGATCACTGAAACCAGCTTATGACGGTCGTTAGCCCTCAGACTTCCACATTCTTCTTCGTCTATGTTGAGATGTCGAAAAATTCATCCATAATATTCGCATATTTTTATATCAATACAAAAATTATTAATATTTTCAATACTACTACAGGTTCTTATAGATATCTGATGCTATGCAAGCCACTGCTTTAAGTTGATGATATGTTAATTTTATCGTTTATTACATGAAGGGAAGGTAACCACTCCTGCGCTTCAGGGACCAGCCAAGGGTAATATTAAATAAGTAAAAGAGTCAAATAACGCTAACATTTATTTTGACCTCACAGTGGCTGACTGATACCAAAGTCCGGAAAGTGTCTTTTTTAGAGCCTGAGTTAAGAAGAAAGAAGTACGAGCTATTGGACCTAATTATAAAAGGCAAATTAGAAGGTCGAAGAGATGTGGGCAGAAGACAAATGGAAAAAGACTATGGAATAAACGAAATTATACGGGGATCAGAACCGCTAAGGCGCTGTTTAGAGACAAGGTCAATTGCTCAGAGATAGTCGACGCCGGGTCCAACTGACATGATACGCACAGAAGGAAACATAATTGGAAACTCATCTAAAGTAAGTTAGATAAAGTGAATATTTTATTTATTATTCATTGTGACTGAGGCAACACACCCGTGTTGTCTTCAATAGTACTCGTATTCTATATATTTTCTGTACAAACACAACTTCCAATGCATTACTTTTACATTTTTTTTTACAAAAATGTTAGCTTTATTAGTATATCACTCACCACGCTTTATTAGTATACCACTCACCGAGATTTTTGTCTACAGGTTTTGAGACGTACCCACCTCTTCATCAGGACAATCAATACAACAGCATGCAAACAATACTACACGTCACTACCATAGCACTATTCACACACTTATAACATAAAATGTTGATCGAATGCGATTTTGGTCTACTCGAGGATCATCATGCACTAGGGATTGCAAAACAAACATGCACTAATATGCACAAAGTAAATGCTTTAAATATTAATAATATTGAGATTATCCGATGCATTATTTCATGACTTTCATAGTTTGACCCGTCACCCCCAACGAGCCCTTGACCACCGCGCTTTCACCGGACCCTAATTAATTATGAAGTTTAGTTGAAGTTTAGTATAGTACATATTTAAGTTAAAGGTAAGATAGTTTACCTAGTACATAAGTAAAATCACGTCCTATGGAAACTGATAAAATCATAGATTTTTGTTTTTTGTTTATATTTTTCGTCTTCTCAACAAAGATGAAAAAGAATATAAAACTTACGACCGTCATAGGTTAGTTTTAAATGACCACTTTATACAAGTGTAACATTCACCAATTCTACCCATGATTGACAACAATACTCAAATTCTTGGAACTTCTGATTATAATGATTAATTTCAAAATAAAACTGTTTGAAATTAATTTCACTGGAGATATCTATGATGAGAGAAGCTTTTTATTAAGCAGAAACTCTTTAATTTGTATGTGAGGTTCCCCTCCTGGATTATATTCACGTACTCGAGAAATGCTTGAAAATACACTTTTCATTTTTATTTTTAGCTTATATTTTATACAAAAAAAAAAATCTCCTAATTGAAGAAAATCCAGATTTGTAAATCAGTATTTGGACACAGTAAAAATGTTGTAAAATCGTAGAATTTAAATCGTACACCTGAGTTACCTTATTGCAAACTGGAGAACTAAAAAATCATAATTATATTAACTTATGCCTCTGAGATGGCAAATATTTTTCACCCATAAATGACACGACTTCTTTCAACAAAAAGTTCTTTATTGACATTTCAACAAACAAAGACGAAGAAGGACATTAAAATCTGGGTATTTACTGGGCTTACGACCAGTCAAAGACTGGTTTAAATGATCACTTTGTACACGTGTAACATTCACCATTCTACCAAACTAAAGTTACTTTGAATATAAAGAGTTCATATAAAATCATAGGTACATAGAACGGTTAATGTTTCACTTGTAAAAAATGTTCACTCAAATCATTGACACGTTGTTAGTCCTGTAAATACCCAGACTTCCATATTCTTCTTCATTCATATTGAGATGTCAATACAACTATGAAAGTTCTTAATATACACCCACAACTATAATATGTAAATATAATACTTACTCGAAATACTCGTATGTCGATATATTATGAGGTTTTCCATAGATTAAAAATATTTTCTATCAAGTTAATATTTAGGGTCGAGTCTTTTAATAATTGATAAATTAATTTGGTCAAAGTTTGAGTTACTACGGTACTATTCTGAACAATTGCTACTTTGTGATATTCATGTTGGTATCACATAAAAACCAACACATTGTTGTATAGCATTGTCTTATTCCCGACAAGGCTTATCGTGATAGTTGGGTTGCATGTTTAAATGTTAACATATTATCTTTAATCGCACTCGAAGTGACATCGCTTTATATTCTGATGCCATGCCGGAAGTCAGAATGTTGTTCTAACCTTGACTTATAATGGGAATTAAATTTTCGGGGACATTTTCAGCGTGAACTTTTAGACATTTTAAATTGAAAGTTTGTTTGTAGAATGGTTCTCCGAGGAACTCTGCATGTTTTATACAACTTTCATTTAACATGTGTAAACCCAATGAAACCCTTATGTCAGACATCAGGTTACTTGTGAGGGCATTTAAACTAAATCGTTAAAAAATCCTTACTATTAGAATAATTTTTGATGTCAATCACTCAATTGTGCGTGCTTTGTCAAAAAAATACTTTCAATATTAGGAGATAATTGTTAAAATAACCAATATATTGCAAACAAACTAACTAACCATCAAGCTGCTTCTCCGCGGGGGTAGACAGAGAGAATAGAACTTCAAAACAATATGTCTTTTCAAACAATCTTTTCCACATTGATTAATTACCTGAAACCAAAAATAGTTACGTGAAATAATGTTTATATTGGCAATCACACAATGATTGTATTAAACGACGAAAAAATATATAAACTTTACAAAAAATACAATATGTTAAAACCATAATATTACAGCATTCAGCAAGATGAAATCTTCTTCCTTTTTTTCTTCTTTTTTTAGGACTATGTCCTGTCATTCTCGGGTCTGCTCCTGGGAGGTGGAAGACCAGCTATCTCTCCATCGTTTAGATGGTCTTCCTGGGGGTCGGCTACCTCTTATGCTGCTGTCCGCTGCTATACTCACCACTCGATCCGAACTCGCTCTTCCCACATGATTTCGTAATAACGTAACAAACTTTACAGATTAAAATTTTTGTAACAGATTATAACACAAATGAAATAATAATTTACTATGTAAGGCAGAAAATATAAAAATAAAGTTTATTGATTTATTTTCATCTATATAGTTGCAAATAACAAATAACAATAATGTACCCTCACTGAGTTTTACATTTTACAAAATTTATTTGATAATTGTAAAGTTAAAAAAAAAGTCATGCAATCAAATACGACATCTATTTCGGATCTGTCCATTTCCATCATCCACTTATGAATAACACTTTTAGGAATAAATGAAGATACATTTTATGTATAAACATGTTTTTAAGGTTAAACAAATCAAGTTTTATTCTGCATTCAGGGAGGATAATAATTTCGAAATCCGATTTATTCAATTAAGTATTGATTTATTCATCACAAAAATTTTAAGACACAATTTAAATGCTTTGACCTAAAAAAAGCATTTTTCTTTTAAAAATACATACTGCTTTGGGCATCGGTTGTAGCAAAAATAACAACAAAAAACATCATCAATTTTCAGTTTCCACTCGGATAATTTCATTTTGGCTAGAAAATCACGGTTGAAAATCTACCGGCACCAATTTCGAGTTCTTTTTCAGTGATATTAAACTCCAAACGTTTTATTTTAATTATCCAAATACCTGGAATGTAATTGCATTACAAAATTAGTACTAAATTCTCCCTTTGCTATGGTCATGCTTTATCACTTCTGCTAGTACGTTTTCAGGAGTGAGGAGGTAATATCCGGTTCCTACCCCCTGCCCCGCTCACAACCCCTTCCTACACTAGCTCTACCCGCAGCTATGATAGAGTACCGACCAGACTGCATGCGCTCAATGCAATATGGATACACTCTGGGGTAATAAAATAAGACCATAATTTGATTTTAAGTGAGCCTTTATTTTTTATATTATTTTTTGTTATCTCATCAAAGATGAAGAAGAATATGGAAGTCTGGGCATTTACGGGGCTGACGACTGTCATAGGCTGGTTTAAGTGATCACTTTACACACGTGTAACATTCACCAATTCTACCTATTATTGACAACTACATTACCCAAATTCTGGGTGTTTTATATATATGAACCAATTTTGAAACATTGTTCTTGAATCACTAGAACTTCACTAAAGACATCTATTGGTGAGATGAAAAGATGCTTTTAATTTAGCAGAAACTCTTTTATTAGTATGTGAGGTCCGAATCCTGGATAATAATCACACACACGAGAAACGCCAGAAAATATCATTTTTATTTGTATTATTTAAGCTTATAATTTGACCAGATAATTTATTTACAGCATTTTGAGTGTGTCCAAATACTTGTTCACAAAATCTGGATTGTCTCTACATAATTACAGGAGTTATTTTCATATTATTTTTTGACATCTTAACAAAGATGAAGAAGAATATGGAAGTTTGGGCATTAACAAGTTTTTTTTTATATATGACGTTGTTGAAAGGAGCGAACGATTAATACAAAAATATACTGGCGTATAATGTCCACGTTATAACAGCTAAAAAAACTACCTTTTTTTCTTGTTAATTTTTGAGAGACCCAGTGCATGTACATTGGTGCATTAATCGAACCGATGCATAAATCGAAACTGCCAAACGCGACTGCAAGTTAAGATTTACATTATTGAATCCAACGGTTAAGGATGCGAATACTACGACAGTTCTGCGTTTTGTCAAATTAATATTGAATACTTATACAAGTATATGTATAACATAACTTTATTACGCTGATATGAACTATGGTACTTAGAAGTTAAGCTCGTGTAACAAACTTCTGCGAATGTAATAATTTATTTAACAGTAATTATTTATTTTTCATGCTTTATTTATTTTAACTTCTTGTACTTAATACACGTAAAATGTTGGGCCTATTGCAGAGAAGCAATATCTTACAAACAACCAAAAACGGTCTAGCGAACCGGCAAAAAGTTTAACCCTTTCCGGTACCCCAAAATTAAAAAAAAAATCTAGGTAGACAGTTACATTCCATTTGGAAAAATCTTTTGTCCTCTGCTCCACATACTGTTGTAATAGATACGAGTGACAAAAATGTAAGCTTGGAATTTAAAGAAATAAAACTAATGATGAAAAAAATGTCGAATAACATCCGACATGGGACCTAAGAGGAAAAATCGATGTCGAATGAGATTCAACATTGGACTAGTAAGTGTTAAAACTTATATGGCTTTTTACAATTAGAGGGTAGATATGTAACTATAAAAATACAATTAATTGCAATACTTATTTAAAATAATTACAACAATTAAATTAACTGTTAATTGTTGAAAACTAGGGAGGTAAAAAATGGGGGATCAGTTCAAGAGTTGAGGAGGAGAGGAAAAGGTAACCAATAATGTTATGAGGGACAGTTACGGTTCCAAGGATAGATTGTAATGTTTCAAGCTTTACTTGAGAGCCATCAGGGATGGTGTATTTTATAATAATTGGTGTGGTAAATAGACAAATTCGAATTTTAACTATATTAATTTACTAATTTAACTCACGCCGGTTTCAAGATGAGGTTAGGTTAAGTTTAGTTTGTTATTAAGTTAAGTTTGATTAGGTTAGGTTAGGTTAGGTTTAACGAAATTGCTTTTTTCATTTTTATTTTATTTGGTTAGTGACCAGATTGATATGATGATGCACGTAACAATGAAACCCGGTCACTAAAATAAAAGTAAAATTAGCTACACCGTTATTTTTTCATATTATATAAAATGTAGTGCAACCAAGATATGTACTTATAAGTACAAAACATTAAATTAAATTTTAATCTATTTTTCTTCTTCATCTGTCCCAAGTGCGCAAGAATAGAGCACTTCATCGAAATGACAAAGTTGACACTCACAACTCACAACATTTAGAGTGTGTCCAAATACGTGTTCACAAATCTAGATTATCTCTAATTATAGAGTATTTTTCATATTATTTTTTGACATCTCATCAAAGATGAAATAAATGCACCTCGTAAATGCCCAGACCTCCATATTCTTCTTCGTCTTCGATGAGATGTCAAAAAAATAATGCTAAACTATTTAAAATCTGATTTTAAAAAAAAATGTTTAAACCATGAAATAATCATAAGAAAACATTAAATTTATAAAATTACAAAAATATCAGGGTAATATTTTTTTACAACCATTATTTCTTCATTAAAGCTCTTAGTTTAAACATAACTTACTGAGTTATCAAAACATAACTAACCATTCAAAGATTAAAATACAACGTAAGCATATTTTTGTTTTATTATTTCTTAAGCAGGGTTGCTTGTGACGTTTCCTTAACTAAGATGACAATTAATTACTTTCGCAACATGTAACACCCATCAAAAGCAGAGATTAAAACTCCGTGACGTCATTCTCAGACAAGAAGCCAACTTTACTTGAAGTAATATAAATGCATGAGGTATTGTATCATATTATCGCCTCATTCATGATATGTAAATATATATATTTATATACATATTTAAATAAATTATATTGTCAGCTCAAAATCCTGAAAAACGACTTTTTGAAATAATGAATAGAAAAACTATTTTACAAAAATTGAACACGGATAACATAAATGAGTATTAAAAACTTGTTTGACTTGTTGAATTATGTGTGTAGGTATATGTTTATACACTGTTACACCATCTAAATAAATTACATTGAAATTCAATAAATACACAAATAAAATGTTAAACAACTCTTTTTAAAGCAATCTAATATAACAAAATTAAATTAATAATATAATTGTAACAAAATTAATCATGTTATTTAAGGGGGTTATTGAATACCCCATTATGAAGAAAAAATACAAACACATACATTGTCGTATTAAATGTGCTTTATGAATCTAAAAATATGATAAATAATACATTCACTGCCCTATATTTACCTATGTGTGAGTAAAATGGTTTATTTTAGTGCTTTTAACCCGGAAATGATCCGCTTAGGTCATGAATATAAATAAATATTTATGGGTATTTTTGCTTAAAACGACGCTCAACGACCATCCCTTAGACTTACTGCAGTACCATCATATACTAGCTTTGGGTTATCCATTTTAAAAGGCTTAATAAACATGTCAGTTTTAATCCAGTTTATAAACTTGTCCATGATTCATTAACGTGTCATAAATTTGTCAATAGGTTCAAAACTATTATACATATTATGTACATTGCATGTGATAAAATATCATTAATACATACTTATACTGTTTTACAAAAACTGAATCGGTGACCAATAAATTAACAATTTCATTTTCTATAGCAAAAAATCCAACACAAATTATTTTTTTAAAAATTTAATTTAACACTTGTATTACTTGTTTACACACGACTAGTTTAAAAAACTAACAGATGTTTTGAAATTCTGGTGAAAAGTACTACTAAAGTAAGTGGATTAACACAGATTTACACACTCGTTTTTTAATTATTTTTATTTTAATAAAATTTAATATAATTTCAATACATTTCTACATAACACAATCCTATCATTTTAGTTGAGCTGAGCCTCTCCAGCGACTGACTGACTCTTCTGCTTGGAGAGGGTCTTTTTTCTTATTTTTGTTTGTTTATAGTATCAGATTTATTTTATTACAAAAAAATAACAGGGGAAGACATATATTTATGCTGTACGAGAGTGTTGTCTTGTTTATTTTTTTATTGAATAGTCTGTATATGTTTGTAGTTTTCGTTAAGTTTCTTTTTTAGAGTGTTTGTGCCTTTTATATTTTTAATTTCTAGAGGGAGGCTGATAATTTTTTTATTCTTAAAATGTGAATAATTTTATTTGATTTTCTAATTTAGTGGAGAAGACGTTTAAATCACAAAGATAAAGGTACCTGATGTTTTGTTCGCCGTTTGATGTTTTTGTAGAAAAAAGTTATCATCTATGAATTTCCGATTTCTAAAACTACAGCCACAATTTTCTTAAAATATGCCGGTTTTGGAATATTTTTTCCATCGATGTAAAAAATACTTTACTTTCTGGGATGATAAATAAGAAGCCTTCATTTCTTCAGGCCACAACTTTCAGGAAACAAAGTTTGGCTGAAAAACACCAGATGTCGTTGGTGAGTTACAAGAATAATTTAGGTAGGGTGCATATGATGAATTTCTTACATAGAATATTGGAAATTTTACTTTTAACTTTTTCTTCAATTTTCAGTTGAAAAAGTTTTTTCAATAACCGTTTTATTTCCAACGAAAAATGGGTGAAATAAAAAGGGAATTGAATCTTTCTCCAAGTACCGCCATGGCAAGTAATTTTTGCAAAGGATTGTATAACGCTAATTGCATTGTACATTATTCGTATAATTTTTGCCAGATGTATTGTTCATCTTTAAATATTGCCAAATTGAAGCATTTTAAACAGTTTCATCAGAATTCACTCAATATATTTTTGTTTTATATCCATAACAGAAAAACCGTTAAAAAGAACATGGATTCAACAATCTACGTAATGGTGATTTTGATTTAGTGACAGCTATTTGTCAGTAAAAGAAGAATTTCCCAAAGCTTAAAAATAAACCATACAAACATTTTTTAATTTATTTAATGTAAATATTAATTTTAAAAAAATCTTGTACGACTTTTTTAACAACAACAAAAATTTTATAAGCTTTGTAAGAGAATATAAACTACTATACGACCTTAATGAGTTAGAAATTTAGTTTTTTTGACGTCTTTTTTAACGTAATTCATTCTCGAAATTCAATTACTTTGAATTTTCTTACGTATTGTCATATTCAATTCTATCATAAAAGTCATAACTGTTTTTATAGAGGTTTGGGATTATTATTTGACTTGCTTTTGATTTACTATGCTTTTACTCACAACATTTTGAGTGTGTCCAAATACTTGTTCACAAAATGTGGATTATCTCCAATTACAGGAGTTATTTCATTTTATTTTTTGACATCTCATCAAAGATGAAGAAGAATATGGAAGTCTGGGCAAATTCAAGTTCAAATTATTTCCATAATTTTTTGTCATATTTTATGAGCTTTGTGTAAAGACCGAGTGGAATAGTAGGCTGTGGCCTATTCATGGTAACTTCTTCCAAAATTCTAACCTGTAATTGAAAAATTAGTTTTACAATATTTATTAAGTGATACACATATTTTTTAAACGGCATGACAGTGAAATACCCTTTAAACGTTAAATAACTTTAGACAAAGTGGTACTACAATAATTGAAAACTCCGTAAGCATTTATTACATTTATTAAATGGTATTGTTTTATATTAGAAGTAGATAAATCACGTTTTGACTCGTAAAACAGTAGAACGCAAAATTTCATTAGGTTCATCAACAAATTCACAAACTTTGTACGATTGCTACATACTATTAAATATTTACACTGCGGTGGATAAGTTTCTCCGATCACTTGTTTGTCTATCATTCTTGTTTCGAATCTCACCACACGCCAACCCTCACATGTTATTTATTTATCCCGGGGGTTAATTACACTCCCTATCACATTACATCATC
Source organism: Brachycentrus maculatus (assembly GCF_059751285.1). NCBI lineage: Eukaryota > Metazoa > Arthropoda > Insecta > Trichoptera > Brachycentridae > Brachycentrus > Brachycentrus maculatus. The sequence goes on from NW_028281094.1 coordinate 467,591, forward strand.
TGAGATTATTAATTATCTCAGAACTGAAGCAACAATACCACTCTACCCCGGCAGTAGTTTGGAAGCGCTCCCAGGCAAACAAAAGAGGGGTGGGAAAGATTGATTCCAAAATGATGGAAAGCTTCGTATTACATACATAACGAGTTCCGTCTCGGCGAATTGATTGGCGTTTTGTTTCGGAATAGATGATAATTATTAGACAATCATGTTGTATGGCATTTGGTTTTCAGTTGTAAATGCCGAGATACTCTTCACAGCGCAAAATCAAGTGGTATTGTACGAAATTGTCGTTGGTTATTTTAAGCAAGAAGCTTATGGCAAATACGAGTAGTGTATCAATAATTGTGAAGTGAGACAATAAGATACAATATAACAGGGGTAGAGAACTTCTGAAATTTCTACGACATTTAAAATAAATCATCATTTTCCGTAGTTTCTTTGTATTTCAGTTTTATTAAATTAATCAATTGATTTTTTTGTTAATATTTTTCCTTATTTATACAATTAATCGTTGGCAAAAAGTTATAAAAGTAAATAAAACAAGTTTCTTAACTTTTCAAACAACATCTAACGTAATGAATATGTTAACCTTTTAATTTTAAATCCTCATTTCAATTAGAGTCGAAATTATTTTTTTCAACTAAATTTTTACATTATTTATTAAAAAGACAAATATTTGTGTTATAATTACATACACAAATATTTTCATTTCATACTATTTTTGTAGGTCACAAGTTGTGGCCTTCAAAGGTTGAGAGTGGAGTTGGTTCGAACCCAGATACTCTGACTCATGGTTCGCGACGCTAACCACGGGACCACAGCTCAACTACATTTGTGTTCTTTTGATTGTTGTGCTGTGAACGAAATTCTATTAATTTATTTCATGCTATTATCTAAATAAAAATATCATACACAAAAAATCGCCCACATTTTATATTCACACAAAACACATTCAAAATGTTATATTCATATCTCAACATAGAAAAATATGGAAGTCTGGGTATTATCAGTATCAGGGTCAGGGTTTTTAACCTATCTGAGGCTGGTTTAAGTAATCACTTTATATATGCATATTATTCACAATTCTATTTATGACTAACAACAACATTACTTGAGTTTCGAAAGTTATATCCTTTAATTAACGCCTTCCTTTACATGTAAGTTCTTGGCACCATCCATGGTTGAATTGAGTAAGATTTTTTTGTTAATACCCAGATTGTTATTCTTCATCTATATTTTAACAAATCCACAATTTGTGAATAAAATTTAGACACACTCAAATATTGTCAACTAGTTAAAAGGTGCGGATGAATGTTAAAAGAATAATAATTTATTATCATTCATCGTTCACTTTGTGTAATACCACTTTAATAAACACAAATTAGTGACTACCGGTTTCGGAACAATCATTTCATTTTCAAGTCATTAAAATGAAATTATATATATTTATATCTATATATCTCTGTTTCAAAATATAATGAACAATGAATTATAAGGAGAGTGTTATATTACCATACCACAAAGTTAGCAATGCTATTCATACACAAAATAAATAATTTAAAATATTTGTTGCCTACTTAAAATTTAAAAGCCATATTATCCAATTTTGTATATCTATATATTTATATATCGACGGCCTCTACGTAAAGTACTCAATCTGCAAATCTGTTACTTTACAGGAGAGAGCTTAGAAGATTTTTTTCAACGTATTTTTTAATTATTAACGGTTTTATCTGAAATTCTAAATAAGTATTGAACATTAAAAAATACGACAAAATAATGTATTGAATCGTTTTAAAACTTTATGGTTTGTCAAAATTAAGTACTTAGCGTTTTAGGAGTTCAATTCATATCGAAAATTCAATATGGATAGCGTGTTATACGCCTGAAAATAATAATAGAAAATGTTTTTGTTTGTTTATATTTGTAGATAACGGTCAGTTTATAACGTACACCAAATATCTCAAAATCGACAAAAATTGTAGTAAGAGCACTTTACGTAGGGTACGTCGATATGATAGTACTACACATTTCCATAGCGGTATAAAAATACATATTTAACCAAGATTCGACAAGAACAAATTAAAAATTTTACAAAAATGACTAATAAACTTCCCAGTCCTTCCGTGTGTGCGCTGTGTGCAGAGGTACTGGTGCAAACATCCGCATCCGGTCTGACACCGTTTCTTTGTTCCTCCACATCCGACATAACCCCGTCATGACAAGTCGAATTGGACATTGTGACCGCGCGGGGTCAATGTCTTGCAAACTGGCGTACTGGTGCATTTCCTACATCCGACCTTACTTATTTATGCATTATATGTATTAATACTGAGTGTGAACAATTCGCTCACTCTTTTCAACAACGTCATAAATAAAAAATCGTCAATTTTTAGTTGTGCAAGTTTTCGGAATGCCCAGAAAATGTGCTATAACCCAGTAAAAGTGGCATATTTGAAACTTAATATTTACCCGCTACTGGGCAGAAAGTGATGTTTTTTGCATTTTGAAGAAAGGGTATTATTATTTTTTTAAATAAACTACATACTCTTCAAATGGAGAAAAAAATCTTCAGGTTTTACCTCAAAATATCTGTTGCATAATAAAAAGTTCAATATGTGGCTTGATATTTATTTTTTAAACATTTTATTTTATTCTTAAACTTTTTTGTTTAAGAATATAATAAGTTTTTTGATATATGACGTTGTTGAAAGGAGTGAGCGAATTGCGACTATTTCCCTATCATAAAATATGACGATTATTCATACTTGTTTTTGTAGAGGTCCGTCTCCGTAGTATAATGGTCAGCGGGCTTGGCGTTGGTACTGGAGGCACTGGGCTCGATTTCCAGGAGGGGGGGTTAAATAAATAAAAGTTATTTTTCAGGCTTATATTTATTTAATATTACCCTGGACTGGTACCTGAAGGATTGATCTACAATGTCAAATAAATATTCACTTGTTCAAAATCTTATATCACCTTAAGTTATTCACCAACTGATTTGAAATTTCGACACAACATTAAATTCAAATACGAGCGTGTTTTTAAGCTTTTTAAGCTTTTATCTCGTAAATAAATTGATTAAAGTATGCTTTTGCTCAAATTCTTAAAAACCGCAGTATAATGCATGTGTTTTAATCCATTTGCGTTAGTAAAAATATAGCAGCTGACTAGTATTTTTTAACAGCAATGGCAGTGCCAGTTGCCCATGGCGAACAGCATGCTTCTTGATAACTGCTGTCCCTAAGCATTTTTAATGCTTTTAATTTCATTGCTGTTCCATACTTTTTTTATATTTGCATTGCAAGCGCTGTGGTTTCTATTTTCTTTTTTTTCCATTTCTATAAACAATGATTAAAAAAATATAAATATATATATATATATATATATATATATATATATATATATATTAATATATATATATATATATATATATATATATATAATATATATATATATATATATATATATATATATATATATATATATATATATATATATATATATATATATATATATATATATATATATATACATATATTAATATATATATATATATATATATATATATATATATATATATATATATATATATATATATATATATATATATATATATATATATATATATATATATATATATATATATATATATATTATATATATATCTATATATATATATATATATATATATATATATATATATATATATATATATATATATATATATATAACCATCAGGGAGATTGTGTCAATGATGGGAGTCAACCAAACAATCGCATTAAGACATTTGAAGCGTATGGAAATGGTTTCGCGGTACGACGTTTGGATACATCATCAATTGTCGGCTGCCAATTTATTGGATCGTGTTTCAACGCGCGTTGCTTTGAGTGCGAGACAAAAACATGAACCTTTTTTGCATCGTTTGGTGACGGAAGATGAGAAATGGGTCGTGTACAACAACATGACAAGAAAAAGACATTGGACTATACCTGGACAAGCCCCATTAACAACTTCGAAGGCCGAAATCCATAAAAAAAAGTTATACTTTGTGTTTGGTGGAATAATAAGGGTATTGTGTATTTTGAACTCTTGGAACACGATAAGACAAGTACAGCAGAACGATATTGTCAGCAATTATCCAAATTGAACATGGTCCTTCAAAAGGATAGACCAGAATTGGTAAACAGAAAAGGGGCAGTGTTTCATCACGACAACGCGCGACCACATGTGGCTATGATGACCCAACACAAGCTAAATGAGTTAAATTGGGATGTTATCAAGCATCCATTGTATTTTCCAGATCTTGCTCTTTCTGATTTTTATTTATTCCGATCACTGCAAAAAAATTTAAATGATGAAAAAAATTATTCAATAGAGCAGGTAAAAACATCCCTTACTTCATTTTTCGCATTAAAATCCACGGAATTTCACACTACTGGTATTTATAAGTTAATAGAAAGATGGGAGAAGGTTATAAGAACTGATGAAAATTATATAATTTATTAAATAAATAATACACAAGAAAAAAAAAAAATGTAAAAAACGGTCAAAACTTTTGCATCAACCCAATATATATATATATATATATATATATATATATATATATATATATATATATATATATATATATATATATATATATATATATATATATATATATATATATATATATATATATATATATATATATATATATATATATATATATATATATATATGTATATAAGGTAAGTGGCTATAATACTGACCTAGTTTTTGTCTTAAGCCGGTCCATATTTTTAAAATATTTATTTAATATTAAAACGGCTTGATAATCTTTTTAATTTATTTTTATTTTTTAATGGGATAGTTTTATCCTTACAAAGTTAAAAAAATAATAGTCAAAAGTCAAGTGCATATATTAAAATCCACGCAATAAACACTTAAAGGCTTTGTATTCAATACTGACCTATTCGAAATGGATTATTTCATAATACTGACCGCTGTTGCCCCTATTACTGACTATGAGTGAAAAAGACAACTCAGTTCATATTTTAATATATTTTACCATATGTAAACTGGTGTAAGATATAAGTATTTGTAATGGAAATAAATGTTAAAGTAAGTACTTATGTGACAAATTATTATTTATTAAAAAAAACATATTGGTTAAACAAAATGTATTGTTAATGTATTTTTTTAAGCACACTATAAATAAGTAATTCTGGAATGGAATAATTTCCTCTAGCATTTAGTCACACCGGTTCTGGAATTGTTTTTATGATTCCTTCTGAAGTATACTATATAGTATCCTGTTTTTCTGGCACTTCCAGTTCAGGCATACCACGACCTTGATCAAAGCGGAACCATCCTTTTTGGGATTTATTACAATTCCTAAAAAATTCCCCTTCCTACTTTACAATACAGGACTCATTTTATTTTAGTTTTTACGAGGAAGATTTTTTGAAGACCCTTGGTGATTTTCAGTTTTTTTTTCTTCTTTTCTGCCACTTTATCTTCTGGCACACAGAGACTGCTTAACCTTTCCTGTCCAGAGTAAAAAAAAAACAATCCGCGGGTTCCGAAGGGGGTACTGGCAATACCCCAAGTAAAATGCTAAAAATACAGGTTTTTCACAAATTCGACTAATGTCAAAATGTTTATCATGCTATTGTTATTCTATTTTTTCCATTTAAATTTGAATTTTCTGCAATAAACAATAACTTTCAAAAAAACATAGTTGTGAAGAAGTTCTCTGCGGAAATGACAATTCAATTCCGCCCAATGTTTAAGCATCACTGGACACTAGGCGCTTCGGCCGGAAACGATGCAAGCGAGAGGGGGTGAGGAGAGAAAGAGAGAGAGAGAAGCATACTACTCGGTACATACTAGCGGGTTTCTAATTTGTCGTATATTATGGTGAAAAAAAAAACAAAGAATGGTAAAAAAATCAGATAGCGAGAAACAATACAAAAATGACATTACGTTGTATGAACAGTTTGGACTTGGGTTTGGGAATATCTGTCCATCTGTAGCCTGATTTGGTAGTGAACAAATTTTCTTCATTTCTACTGTTGTCTACCATATGTACGGGCTTGACGCTGTTAGAGTCAGATTCATCAAGTTCTTGGATTATATAGTTATCTGAGTCGGCGTCGGAAGCATAATCTTTATTTTCTAACCCTAAATGGAATTCATCATCACTTATATACATACATCAGTGTCCGTATAGCTCAGAAGTTGCTCAATCATATCATCTGTCAATTATTTTCCACTCATTGTTAGGGTAAAGTAAATATTAAAATTATGACAATTTAATTAGTGTAAAAAGGTAGATATTTATAAAATAAATATGAAAATGCAATTGCACCAAGAAATTTCAGTAGATAATTTAAATTAATAATAATTCTTATTAGAAACGAAAAAAAACACTCTGTATTTGCCAAATAACGCTTGCGTATTGAAAACACGATTCACACGCGTGCAAATTTGGGGATCTACCGCCGATGGTTAAACTGTGGAGATAGATACAGCGCTAGTAAATAAATTGATATCCCCTTCGGAACGGGACAGTTAAACGCTGTTAGAACATTTAAGATCGTGGGATTTGGAGGTTTACAGGAAGTAACCTCATTTGGGTGTGTATTATTAGAGCATGATGGTAGTGTGCCTGATATGTATATACACATATATATATATATATATATATATATATATATATATATATATATATATATATATATATATATATTATATATATATATATATATATATATATATATATATATATATATATATATATATATATATATATATATATATATATATATATATATATATATATATATATATATATATATATATATATATATATATATATATATAAATATATATATATATATATATATATATATATATATATATATATATATATATATATATATATACATATTTATATATATATATTTAAATATATATATATATATATATATATATATATATATATATATATATATATATATATATATATGTATATATATATATATATATATATATATATATATATATATATATATATATATATATATATATATATATATATATATATATATATATATATCTACTAACCCTTATCCGCACCCGATGGTGCACTGCATCTGCACTGAGGTTGTATTGACGCAGTGTTATCTCGATAGTTACTTACATGAAGGCAAGGTGATCACTCATGCGAGTATAATGGAATCAGTTTATGTTTGATAATAAACAAGGTTTTTTTTGTTGATATTATGTTAAAAAAGAAAAAGTAAATTGTATTTTAACATTAGAAAAATCACAAAAAGATGGCTCAGAACGAAACTCCTTTTCTGAAATAGTATGTGTTTATAATACTGATCTAGATTCGTTTCTATTACTGACCGCTGAAACTATTTATTATTATTATAAAACCAAGCAAAAATATATAGGTCAGAATTAGGGCCCCATAATCCAAAAACTGTATGCTATCCAAAGCACGCAAGAAATTTACGTATTTAAGAATTTTCACAAATTTATGTAAACTTTAAAAATGCTCTCGTCTTACTCATTACTGACCTATAGGTCAGTAAAGGAAACTAATGAAATTTCGGGTGAATGTAATACTGACAACTTTTATTTTATAAATGTATTGTATTAATCATATGGTTATTTCACAAATACTTTGTTTTTTGTAAATTCAATACACTAAACTAACTAACACATATAAAATATTAGTAAATATCAATCATATAAAAATAATACACCTTTAAAATAAAACTTGAAAGATTAGGCTTGTCTGTTAAGGATTTTCCGTGTGCGCGCGCTACTTGCCAGATGTCCAAACTATAACTGATATTTCAAATATGAAAAATCAAAATATTGACTGTAAAACATTGTCATCACATAACACAAGCATGGCTGCAGTGTTGGTAATATTAAAAATTAGTAATAATTGAACCAGTGTCTTATTATCTGTTGTTTCTTTGAAATAGGTCAGCAATAGGGGCTAGGTCAGTTTTATAGACACTTACCTTATATATATTAAATAACGTGCCAGGTTAGCAAAGTCAGAGTCACCTAAAGATTGATTTTAAAATCATTGACTGGGCATTTATATATTTTTTCCGCCAAGGCAAGCCAGTATTGGTAATATTTTGGACTGTGATCAACAGAATAGTAACACAGTATTGTGAAACATAAATTAGAATCCTAGAATATGAAAAATTAAAAAAGTGACACTCAAAAAACTGACTTGGCGTAAATGTTCGGGCACTTCATAAAAGTGGAAATATCTGGAAATCTAAGGCACATTAACTGAGGTTATATTTTCATTTTTGATAAGTAATAAACTGGCATTTTATAAATACATATATTTATAAATGTTTAAAATATAAATAGATTAAGTGAATAAATTATTTTATTTGATGACAACATTTATATTCAAATCGTTATTTTTCGTAACGCGAAATGCACCCCGCCGTTCGGATGGCAACGTTTCAAAGCCATCAAAACTTCAAATCGTTGAACTTTAAACTGCTCTCGGAATTCAATTAGACTGATCCGAAGTTAGTGACAAATGATGTTCCAAACCACGTTTCCCTAATTACACAGTCCACTTTTAAGTAGTTGCGATTAAACTTATTCACGGCACTTTGTGCCAGTATTATTAGCATCTTTATTTATAGTCTGTTTACAGAACGTTAAAAAGGGTCGGAATATAACATTTTAATTATCCATAATGTACGTCGGTTGGGAAATCAACGGGTGAATAAATTATATAATAATGAATTTCGTAATTTTGATTATCATATATTTTATAGAACATGTATACCAGCTAATGATATTTTAATTAAGTTCTTAAATTTATGAATATCAACCCCCCTTACCTGTAATTGCCCGGTATCGTCAAAGTGTTTTTAAGAGTCGTATTTTAAAAAATATTTCCTTCTTAACTCGTTTGTTCATTATATGTGTGCATGAAACACCTGAATTTGAAGCTCAATATGTTTTTTTTTTTTTATTTAAATTAATTCAATTAATTAAGTTTATGAAAAATCGAATGCCAAAACGTCGGGTTGTGGCCTCGTGGTTAGTGTCGCGTACTCCTGAGTCAGAGTTTTTGGGTTCAAACCCACTCTATCACAATTTGATACCTTTTTCTAATAATGAGCCGCTTAGGCTCACAGAAATAGTATAAAATCGGAGTATTTTTTTGTAAATATTGAATATTCCTCATTCTTTACAAAAATATATATATGAATCACTTTTTCACACAAATTTGGATGTATTTCACTAAATCGAATTTGTACATTGTATGAAAAATCGCAAAAAGTAAAACGCCATGACATTTTCGTATATAGTTCGATGCTCCGCGGTCGGTCTGCTTAACTTTCAATACGGGGCGATGGATATCATGTCCGTGTGGTGAATAGAGGCGTCCCATGTACGGGAAGGTACGTTGTGTTGTGCCCCCTTTATATGGGGCCAACACATTAAGAGTAACGACATTTGGGCCAGCCGCTCGCGCTCTCATCACAGCCGAAACAAGTTACTGAACTGGCCATAACTACAAGTGCTTATGTATGAACATTTAATTAAATTGCTGTTTTTTTCTAAACTTTTTGTATTTCTATTTTATTATTTTTATTTATAATGACATAGCGACATTATATTGAGTGTGTCCAAATATATGTGATTATTTAAAAAAAAGTGTTTTTATTATTTACATACATATTCAAAACATAAAAAATTATGCTTTGTATGTAAAATAACTACCTGTTCTTTTATCATTAATTATAACCAGTCGTTGATAAATAGTAACTTGAAAGTGTAGTGAAGTATAGTAGAGAATTCCCTGTTAATGTTTCCCCGCACTGCGGACAGAACATTGACTGCAGCAACTAGCCAATCTGTGGTCTTCGCTTTTTTATCCCCGAGAGTTCATTTTGTTGGCAATAGATACCTTTATACATGCTCCTATACACTAACCCATTTGTACATGCCTGACAGAGTGACGCCACAATCGTTTACGTCTTTAATCATGCAATATGTTTTACAATTTATGGGCGAAAAAATATGCTTTGTAAAATTAAACGATTTTGTTTTAACAACTTTTTATTGGTACACTTTTTCAACCGGTTTCGACAACAACCTTGTCATCATCAGGGTTTATGTTCTAATTCTAAAACATCGCAAAACTAATATTTAGGTTATGTAATTACTATTCCCTTACGATACCAAAAACTTCAAATTTGTAGCCCACAAGTTGTCGTCCGGAGTGGACGTATTCGCTGCGCAATGCTCAATAAAACCAACATTTAGGAGTTTTTTCCCATTTTTTTAATCACATTTTCATATGGTGTACGGAGTACATGGAAGTTTTTGGCATTTCTTTTTTTTTGTAATTTGGTTATTGTTTTTTATTTTTTTTATTCGAAAATTCTATTTGAGTATCATGTTTAAAAAAAAGACAAGTGTAAAAATTAGTTAAAGAAATTTTTTATATTGTATACATTTTTCCATATTTATCTTTACATAATGTACGTACATACATATATGCATTCATATTTTCTCAATATACTTACATATTTTTTTCTTATTCCGCTTCAATTTGGGTTAACAGCCCTTGACGGCTTCATATAGTGGGGACTCCTACACTATCCTTGATAAAAACTACTTCTGCCGCCCATAAAAGTTCCGCCCATTCTTCTTGCCGCCCATAATACTTTGCCGCCCAAACACTTTTACCACCTACGCCATTCTCGTTTTCTTTTAACAACGTTTTTTTCACCTTTTGACCTCTGCAGCTACCACTAAAGTAAGTTATATTGATGGTGTAGAAGATATGTTAGTGCTTCAAATATAACTTATTACAAATATAAAGTTTATTTCAATATTTTTAAAACTATTTAAAATCCATATTTTTTTATTCATATCTCCCAACCCTTATTCGCACCCAATGGTTCATAGAGCACTGCATTGAGGCTGTGTTATCTTGATCGTCAATTACATGAAGGCAAGGTGATCACTTCTGCTCTTCAGGTACCAGTCCAGGGTACTATTAAATATTAAATAAATTTTAGAGTGTAAAATCACTGATACTTGTTTTCGCCCTCCTTCCTGGGAATCGAACCCGGGACCTCCAGCACGGTAGTTAAACACACTTTATAAATTTATAAATTAGCTCTATGAAATAAATTCATAAGCAATACATTTTATTTTTAGTTACGCACAAATCTTGTGGGTATAAGAATATAAATGTATCTACTCGTTATTGATATGAATTCCCTAATTGATTGTATAACTAATGATGCTTCAAATGGCGAAATTAATAACAATAATCAATTTTAATATTCACGACATTGGGTGTGGATAAGGGTTAAAAGTTTTGAACAACCACAATAAAAATAATCTCATTAAATGACAGGGTTTTAAACTAAAAGGCATAAGTTTACGTTAGTATATTATTGATTTGAAATAATTGTATTTATAAAATCCTGTTTTTTTTATTTTAAATACTGAGGTGTAATTTAATTAAATATTTTATATCATAGAATTTATTTTAATCTTAATGTTTTGAAAATGTCCGCATTTTTTTTCCGTTCAGCGGTATTTTTTTATATTAAATAATTTTCCAATGTACTTCAACCGACATTGTGCTAAAAAGTTCGAATTCAACAAAAATTATTCTACATTTTGACATCTCAACATAGATCAAGAAGAGTTTATATTTACAGGACTTATGATCCGGCATAGGATGATTACTTCTCAGATTTCCATATTCTTCTTCATCTATATTGAGAGGTGAAAAAAATGTAAAAATAACTCCTAAGTCAAGAAAATCAAGATTCAACAACCAAGAATTAATAATAAATATAGGAGTCGAACACTGCAATATATCGTTCCGAACATTTTTAATTTGTTGCCGACGGATGTTAGAGGTCAAAATAAAATATGGAACAAAGGCAAAATAAAGGAATAGGTATGTATATGTTCAAGAGTTAATTTTATGAAAATTGTAAAATGTTTATATTCTTAATTTTTTTCTCTTTTTTGTGTCTTTATTAGGTCAAAATCGTTAAAAACAATAAAAAATGTATTAAAAAAGAACTCCACCGACAAGACACACAAGGTAGCTTGGTGGGTCTCTGCAAAAAAAAAGTTCTAAATATGTATAAATTGTGATTTAAATAAATGTATACAAAAAAAAAAGAAATTGTGAACACGTATATTTTTACATACTCAAAATGTTGTATAAATAAGATTATATGACTATCAAGGTAACGAGATAGCAAGCCATATTTTTATTTATAAGCTTAGGATGATAATAACGTATTGGATTGATTTTGCGAATATCGGAATGTTACGTCAAAAAATATTTTATTTGATTGTGAGGATGCCTAACGATATTTTTATGGGAAGGTTTATAGGATGATTTAACATTGAAACTATCGATATTGATTTTTTTCTGTACTTGAACCTTCAGAGCCTATTCAATTTTATGAAGTGGACACTGCTTGTTCCTAACTACACATTCCCAAGTCCTTTTAACAAAGAAAAACATATAGCCAACTAAGCAAAAAGGTTCTCGAATAATAAAAAAAACCCTTTTAAAAATGGTATACTTGAAAAGGTACTTTTTTTAAAGGAGAGCCATTTACAATAATTATACCTATACAGTATGATTTCTTGGTACACCATTTACATTCGGCTTTAAATTTCAGACTTTCATATTATTATATGGTCAATTGTTCATTCTACCATTGAAAATGAGAAAATGTTTTTTTTAATGATAAAAACCATGATATTCAATACTTTTTCCGACAAAATATATTCTAATTTAATAAATTCAAATAGTATATTCCAATAAAAATAATTATATATAATAATTATATATATATAATTATGTAAATTAAGTGTAAATAATAGTTTAAATTAGTCGTAATATAAGTAAAATAAAGAAATTTAAAAAAATAATTATAAATTGTATCATTGAAATGGATATCAGGGGTAGAAGAGAACAGAACGGCACACCACTCTTTTTAAAGATTATTCGCCTTTTCCACATTCATTCACCTCCTCATACAAACTTGCCGATTTTTTCGACAAAAACATATATGCGAGTATATAAACATTAACAACTTTTCACATATGATTATTTTGTATTGTCCTTCAAAGTTGTCACTTAACGAACTTTGATTCCGGAAACCATCAAAACGAATTGAAAAACTTGACTACTCCATTATTAAGCATATTTTTAAGTATTTTTTTGCACTCGGATAAATTTAAAGAAGTTAGATTTTCATACTCGTATGTTATGGGTTTCCATTTTTCAAATAACGTATCTTCAAACCCTCATCCACACCCGATGGTGTATAGGGCACTGCATCGTATAAACTCAGTGTTATCTTGATCGTTAACAAATGAAGGAAAGATGATCAGCCTTGCCAGTCCAGAGTAATATTGAAAAAATATTTGAGTGATGAAATCACTTTTCTATTTGACCCCCCTTTGGGAATCGAACACGGGACCTCCAGTACGGTACCCGAGCTTGCTGACCATAACACTACCCAGGCAGATAAAATTTATACCATTAGTAATACCTTCTTATACAAATACTAATAATAATTTTGGATCTTTTCTAGTGGTGTTTTCAAACCTCGTATTGCCTATGAATAAGCGAGGAATGAGAAAATATTATCTTTTAAGTCAATGTGAAGAAATTTTTTACGACTTTTTTTAAGGCTCTGCGTCAAGTGTCAGATTTGGTTTGCGGATCTCTTTTTTCCTTTTCTTCCTGAAGCTAGCTAGCCCTTCGAAATATTATTCCGAACGAGGTCACATTCATTGGCATAGTGACTCGAATAAACCGGGCTAAATGACCTCTGTACCATGAGTATATATGAAGAACTTAATAACGAGGGTGGTTTTGTATCTTTTTATGAAAGAAAAAAATTCTCCGTCAATTTGGGCTTCGGCTGAATTGTTCGTTCGCCGAGTTTTTGTGTTAATAAAGATATTTGGGGTTAGAAGAAATATAATAAAAAATCACACAAAACTTTTTATCTTACATTCATGCTACACAACTCTCGACCCCAGAGAGTTTCGTTGAACCAGACAATGAGATATTACTATGCAAACGTTGATATAGTTTAAAAGGAATTTTGTTTAAACTTTTTCCTCTTTTTTTAGATTCTCAGGATCTGTTTGTACCTCCGCTTGTAACTCTTAGGATGTTGACTCCCAGCTGTCTTTCCACCTTTTTGGAGGTCTGCCTGGGGGTGTGCGTCCTTAAGGGATTCCTTAAAGGGCGATACGTGGAAGCCTGTCATCTGACATTCTGTTTACATGATCATTCTAGTATCGCCTTCGTTGTCGTCCCAACGTCTTACACATGCTCCGGATGTTGGTATTTCTTACTCGGTCTCGCAATGTGTTTCCGGTTATGGATCGGAGAGTCTTCATCTCGGAGGTTAAAAGTCGAGATTTTGTTTTAGAAGTATATGCTCTTGCCTCAATCCCATAAGTGGCTTGAACTTACATTTAAACTTGTGTTTTTTTTAAACATTTGCCGTAGTAGCCGAGCATGCGGACCATTACACTACGGAGGCGGATAAAACTCTTAAGGTAGACAATATGAAATTCATATAATTCATAAGGATTCAAAACAGCAAATCCTAGAGTTATCAACTTGACATTAAAAATTGCTTCATATTATTTTAACTTTGCGCCTAAATGAAACAATTGCTTTTAAATTACGGCTATAACATTAGCATGAGAATATGATTGATAGTAACCTAAGTGTTAAATTACTTTAATTATTGTTTCAACAGCCAGCGAACGCTCTTGAACACAAACAATCGAATATTATTTCCTTATCTACAATGAAAAAAAAAACAGAAACAATTGAGTGTGAATTTAACATAGTATTATTGTAATTTACCGGTGCGTAATATAAATTTTCATTCCAATTCCTAATATACAGTATTCCAAGTGTAAAGAAAAACATGACTTTTATAATGTAAATTTATTTTAGATTTTATTCAAGAACGCAGAGTACAAAAATATTAAACAATCGGTAGAGACCGAAGTGAAAACACATATTCCATAGTAATTGTTGAATTTTTCACATTGATATTTTATAAAATTTGAGAATATCTAACAATAAATTTTTGTAAAAAAAATATCTATTACCGATGAAAACAGAATTAATTAATGTAGTCTGAATGAAAGTACACTTACCTTGATGAAAATAGCTGAACGCAGTCTAATTGCGATTTCTCAGACGAATGTGCAGCAAAACGATGTGTGAAAGATATAAAAAAGGTGAAATAAGGAAGAAATGCAAGGCTGAGATAAGCATTATCGATAAAAAATAATATAGGGGTATTAAGATGGTTTGGACATGTGGAACGAATGGTAAAACAAATTTATGAGATAAATGTGGTTAGAAATCGGACCAGAGAAAGACTGAAGAAAACATGGTACGTTCAAGTATTTGTAATGGAAATAACATAAAAGCTGTCTGGTCAGGAGTCGGAATAATCGGCGGGTATAAACATGAATGTTGATGAATGTTTGCAAAGATAGAATGGTGTGGCATTCGTTTCCCCATGGAGAAACGAAATTTTGGTTAGTTAGTTTGTTCAAAATTATTACCCGATTATACTGTGAATTTAAATTTAATAGCTTTCAGTCAAATTTGAAAAATCAACACCGTCTAATAGCGCCTTAGAGTCAGCAGTGGCAAGGACACGACGGTTGCCAAATACTTTTTTCAGACAGTTTTTTCCCGGCATGACTAATGTTAAACTGGCAGTATTATGTGTGTATATCATTTTGTACTTACGTGCATTCAATATGTTTATTGCCTAAGCTAAACTATTTCTTAATGGTGTCGATGATGTAAATAATAAAATAGTATATTTCAAAATAAAATTGCCCAAGCGATTGATATTGGCGGCCCTTATTTTTGAACAATGGTGTCCAAAAAATTAATTCTCAGTAGAATTAAACGGCAATATTGGGAAACGATTTATTATTTTAGTAAGTTTGAATACTTCGTTTTTACATATCAGCAGATTGTGATGCATAAGGCTTTATATATGGACTTTTTCAATATACTAGCAGTATCCGGCCACAAAAAAGGCACATATTACTCACTTACTTTATCCTCAAAGTATTTTGCACACATTTTTTATTTACCCTTAAAAACTATTTTCACTATTAAATATATTTCATTATTCTAACAGTTGAAGGATAGTATGATCTCATTTCGTTTGTTTCAATTCTATTTTTTTAAAGTTGTTTGATGAACTCATAAATAAATTAAACCTACCTGTATTTTGTGTATAAAAATTATTTTTAACTTTGTGGTATGGTAATATAACACTCTCCTTATTATTTATCGTTTACTTTGTGTAATACCACTTACACTAATAATAAGCACTAATTCATGACTTTCAGTTAAGGAATAATCATTCCATCATCAGGTCATTAAAATAAAATAATTACGGTCTGACATTTATACATAAATAAAACTCTATTTTTTTCTCATTAAAAAATTCAAAATAGCATAAGAGTCTGTAGAGTACAAACATACATACAAACAAATATACGAATTTAAAAAAAATGAAACAACTTTGTTTTCAATCACTTTTTTATGTATAATAAATTGAAAAGCGGTAACCTAAACGTTGGTAACGTTGAAAGCATTGAACGTTACGTAGTAGGTACATATGTGTATTATCTGTATCGGACGTTGGCCGGGTGCCGTGTGTGTATAATTATTAATATTAGACACAGGTTCCGCTAAGCGTCATTGGACGTACGTAATTACGTTTGGCAGGAAAACGCTGTTCGTTTATTGTCTGCAGACATATTAAAATTATATTGCGCCATGACCGGGAGTATGAAATTTCCTTTATAGCAGACAACACGCTTAATTTAAATTGAGCTTTTTTATTTTTAAATTTGAAGTTTTATGTCTTATTTACTGACCGTTTTTAAATGTCTCCCTTTGATTTTGTTTTGTTATAATCACTGTACAAAAGATTATGAACATAAAATAATATATTGTATTTCAATTTCCAATGCAAATAATAGATAAAATAAATGCTATAGGCGTCTCAATTTGATGAAACGTCTATCATTTTTAAACTGAAGAAGAAGGAAGCCTGAGTTTTTCTAGGGTTTCAAAAATTAATGCAATATGGATGTTCAATAATGGGCAGAATGGTGACCATTACACAAGTATCTAAAGTGATCGCTTCAGCCAGCCAAATACCAGCTCTGGGATGCTCAGACTTTGATTGATTTGATATAAAAAGAACGAAATATGTTACATATCAAGTTGAGTCGCCTATAGTAATTATACTTTTATATGAGGTTATAAAATCATATATAAATAAACGTATATGCTTCAAAATTAACGTCGACACTTTTGATCAAAACTAATACCCTTTTATGGGTATTTTAATGTTTTAGAATTTGATGAACCCTGATGATGACAAAGTTCTTGTCGAAACCGATAGGTTAAAGTATATTAATAATAAAAAAAGTGGTTAAAACAAAGTTGTTTAATTTTATAAAGTAAATAAAAGGGTATTTTACAATACCCTTTTATTTAGAAATTCGGATAAAAATCCTTCAAGTTCTATAAATAATTTTCCCTTTTAATTTCTGTCATTTAAAACCATAATATTTATCTGACGAAGTTTTTATCGCAATTAAAGCTTTTATTTTTATCTGTTTCCCTTGAACGCCCCTGCTCGTGTTAACTGTACCATAACTAATGACAATAATAATGGCTTTTAGAATAAAAAGTTGGGGTCATTGTTTATGGTGTCTGACCTCTTCAGTAGTGAAAGTTGACCGGAGTATGATATCCCAAGGCCGCTGAAGAAGATATAACTCATTTCTGAGAACGACGTCACAATACACTTTATGAGCGTTAAAGTGAGGTATTTATAATGTGTCCTATTAAAGAATAAACCAGAACTTATTTTTGTACACATATTATCGTATTGCTAAAACATTATTCCATTTAATTATTCAGCAGTAAAATAAAAACAAAAATAGTTGCCTTCCAAATTGATAGAACTTGATAAATTGATAGATATACATAGCACACTCTTGAAAAATCATGAATTTTGAATTGTTACGTAGTTCTCTCATATATGCGATTTGATGAATAACTATCGCAATATTTGGGATTTGGCAGCACTATAAATGAGGTCAAACATATGTACTGTACAGAAACATGAAAATGAGGTAATACCTGTTTTATGGTATTACAAAACAAACACTGTGTATCTATTAATACTCGTAAGCGTACAGAAATAAATATATATATATACATATATATATATATATATATATATATATATATATATATATATATATATATATATATATATATATATATATATATATGTATATATATATATATATATATATATATATATATATATATATATATATATATATATATATATATATATATATATATATATATATATATATATATAGATATATATATATATATATATATATATATATATATATATATATATATATATATATATATATATATATATATATATATAAATATATATATATATATATATATATATATATATATATATATATATATATATTTATATATATATATATATATATAAATATATATATATATATATATATATATATATATATAAATATATATATATATAAATATATATATATATATATATATATATATATATATATATATATATATATATATATATATATATATATATATATATATATATATATATATATATTATAAACGTAAAATAAAACTAAAACGATTTAGCTTATTTCACTTTTATTTTATTAAGCTTAAATAAGATTTAAATTTCACTTGGTTATTACCACTATTTCTAACTATTGTAAGGTTTCGATGCATTTCGCATCATTTTCAAAAACCTACAAGCTACAAACAAATATGGTGTTTAAAAATTTTGGGAAATATTATGCATCGAAAGTCTCATTATACATTTTAAGAAACTGTTGTATTTACCTTATAAAACTTAAAATGGATAGATATTACCACAAAGTAACTGCCAAATAAATTAAAGAAAACATAATTTATGTCCCTAATTCATGCTCTGAATTGAATTTTTGAAAAGTTATTATTTATGAGTTTAAAAATAAAACCATTATTAGAAGATTTATATTATCCACTGACACTTCGTGATAGAATTGCATTTTAATATATTATTAGATTTAAACCAATATTTTTAGCTTTTCCACTTTATTCTTATTTGACCAGCGACCGGGTTTCGTCGTTACCGACATCTCTGACCAGGTGTGATGGTTTATAATAGAGTGGATTTCGTATCGACCTCTGACCAGTCTGATGATGTCGGTAACGACGAAACCCGGTCGCTGGTCAAATAAAAATAAAGTGGAAAAGCTAAAAATATTGGTTTTAATCTAATAATATATTACTAAAACATTAAAACGAACAATATCAAAAAGAAAAGGTCAAAATATATTTTTTTTACTAAAAAAGCACTTTACAAACATATATATATATATATATATATATATATATATATATATATATATATATATATATATATATATATATATATATATATATATATATATATATATATATATATATATATATATATATATATATATATATATATATATATATATATATATATATATATATATATATATATATATATATATATATATGATATTTTGTAATTATAAATCACAACCTACGCTAAATTTTGTCTTATCTTTTAAATACTAGCTAAAGCAACGTCACAGGATTAACGCGGGGTATTTTATTGTTGGAATTGCCACCGAAAGTTGTAAATATTTTAAAGGATCTCCTTATTCAGCTCTTTCGAGAGCAACTCAAGTACAATTTGCAAGCAAATTACATTACTAACGTAACTAGTAAATAAGGCACTCGTGAAAACACGAACCTTTAACCTTTGAATCCCGGATTAAGATTTGTTCGCCGAGATTTTAAAATCTTAGGGTTTAGAGAGAAACATGTATGCCTGAATGAGTAAAAAGAATTTCAGTGTAGTGAAAATAACTTCGGATAACTAGTTTGAAGGCTTTCTAAGGGTGATAAAAAAATCTGGCCAAAAAATGGCTTGTAATAATAAGTAAAATATTGAATATTACAATGTTTTTTTTACTAGATATTGACAGACGAGTGAATGCAGAGAATAGAATAAAATGTACTTTGAATAGAATAATTGTATTTCTTGAATGTTTTTGCAGATACTTTGTGGCACATTATATAAACTTTATAAAATAAAACAACTTTGTTTTAACCACTTTTAATTGGTACACTTTATCCAACCGGCTTCGACAAGAACCTTGTCATCATCATCATGTACTAAATTCTAAAACATTGAAATACTCATGGTTAATTACCCTCCCCTTCCGTAAAAACTTCCACACACTCCGTACACCATATGAAAATATGATTTTAAAAATTTGATTAAAAAAACTCCTAAATATTGTTTTATTGTGCAATGCGTAGCAAATACGTCAAATCCTATTGAAAAATAAATGAAAATAAGTAAAAAAAAATTGTGAGAATTTTTTTTTAAATCAATTTTTTTTTCTTCCTTTTACCTAACTGAGCTACAATAATACTTGGTTATCAAATTTAATATGATAAAATAACTTCATCAAAACTAGTTTATTTCATTATGTTACATTTTCATGCACTAGCTTGGCCAGCAAATTTAATATGATAAAATCATTACATCGAAAATTGTATTTTTCATGGTGTTACATTTTCATGCACGAATGTGATGTACCTACACAATTTGTGACAATGTCATGAACCCCGTAAAACATTGTTCATTAATATTAACACGTATCTCAAGGTGTTAATTAAGCGAGTTAATTGAACTGGGTTCTGTGGGACTAACCAAGCGATTAGGTTTAATAAACAAAACGATGCAATATAATGTAATGGTTATAATAAATGGAAATGCACTCGTTATGCAGCGGTGATTACTGCGGTTCGTAAATGAACGTATTGTCTAAACCAGTAGTTAACACGAGTCGTGCACTCGGTTATGGTATGTTACTCCCTTATAATATATGTATGCCTTTCAAAATAATTCCCATGGGAAAATTTAGTTTGCATTATTTATGCAATCATTATTTTTAGCGTTAAACAGTTGGTAGCAAAACGCACTGTGGATTACATAAATATAAAACTTACATCGTATCTCGTATATCGTAGTCATACAGGAGAAAGTGACCAAGTGCATTTTTAACAAAAACCTAATTATTGACTACTTATACGACCTTTTCGCTTTTATATTAGGTACTTGTTATTCTCCTTCATTACCTTTTCCATTGTCTTTCAACCTGAGCTCTTTTATTTACGCCATCCAATCAAACATATCGTAGTCATACAGGAGAAAGTGACCAAGTGCATTTTTTACAAAAACATTATCATTGACTATTTGATATCTTACTAGCTTAATATTGCCATGAAAAAAATCCTAAAGTGATTTGAACTTGGAAGTTTTATATATTGACTTGTTAAAAATGACTAACTTCATTAATGTTTATGTTCTTGCCAAGCTAAAGTGACTTAAATGGCCCTCCTGAACATTTTACGTATTGTTAGTTGGTCACTTTCTCCTGTACGACTACGATATACCCATCATGAATCCACACATTTTATTACATTCTAAACTGTATTATACTCCTTACAAAAATATTCATCCTTCTTTTGTTTTCCATGAAGTCTTTAAATGATTAACTAATTAGTAAAAAAGCTATTTACAATTATATCATGGAAGTAGCTAGATTAGAAACAGATGGTATGATTTGGTCAAGATTGACAAATTACTGATTATAAATTGTAATTTTAATTAAAAAGTAAAATATTTGTTTAATATGACTTTCTATATTACTTTGATCTTAATGTATTTACATTAATACACTCAAAACTAAGTCTTATACAAATGTTATATTTAAACTTAATAAAATAACACAATTATTTTAACCACTTTTTATTGGTACACTTTATCCAACCGGTTTCGACAAGAACTTTGTCATCATCAGGGTTTATGTAATAATTCTAAAACGTTGAAATACTCAAAGTCAGGTTAAAGTTAATTACCCTTCCCTTACGATACCAAAAACTTCCACGCAAGAAATGTTATATTTAAGTTTTGTACTGATACTTATTGGTGGAACTGAATCTTATATAATAAAATAACAACTAAGTATGTAGTTTTTTATATAATATATAAAATAAAACCCTTATCCGCACCCCAATGGTGCATAGGGCACTGCTTCATATAAACGCAGTGTTATCTTAATCGTTTACACATGAAGGAAAGGTGATCATCCCTCCGCTTCAGGTACCAGTCCTGGGTTATATTAAATTAATATTACAGTGTAAAAATCACTTTTATTTATTTTACCCCCCCTGGGAATCGAACCCCATACCTCCAGAATAGTAGCCGAGCGTGCTGACCATTTCACTACGGAGGCGGACAAAGTTTTTTATACAGTTGTAAAAAACTCGATTACTGGTCAAATAAAAAAATTCTAATACAAAAACTACAAAAACTATAATGTTATTATTTTATTAATGCAAGTGTTTTATTTTTATACTTAAATCATTTTGTGTTTTCCATAAATATTAAAAAATTAAAAAAATATCAATAAATAAATTAATAAGTGTATGATGCAAACAAATATTTAAAAAAACGCATTAATCAGATAGTAAAAGTAAATATTCTACTTCAATTTATAGTACAAAGCATTTTGTCAAACCGATAGCGTAATCGGCATTTTCAAACAATGTTGTTCAACATCTTTTTGTGAGAATAATCTACTCGATAACAATGGCGAAAACATTAAAAACAAATAGGTATCTTTAAATTTTGATAATATCTCAACGGGACTTGTACAGACTTAAGGCCACTTATTGTATGACGGGAAACGTGTTATTCAAATTATTTCGCCATTAGTTACGTTCTTAAGTTTACTTGTCTAAGAAAATATTATAAGGAAATTCTAATTGCTAAATGATATGTATGCAAAATAAGCTGTCATAAGCAAGGTTAGCTTATGCAAGTTTCTATGGGATTGTAAATGGTGAAGTCGGGTGAATATTTGTGATAGACTTGAAATGATAATACAATTCGAAAAAACCCATACTCTAACATTAAAAATGTTAACTTCTAACGCTAGAATCATGGGTGTCTTTCAAATATGAAAATGTTGATGATTTAAAAACCATTTTATACTATGAACATATTGACGATTTAGATACCATTTTTTGAATAAAGAGATTATTTATTTTGCATTTTGGCCTCTTGGTATTTAACAGGCGTTATTAAGTTAGTAAAGTTAGCTTATACAAGCTTTTATAAAGTTTAAAACGGTAAAAATAGATTTTGGAGCGTTGTTGTTTCATCAGATTCAGACCAATCAGGTTACATAACTCCTGAGTTTGTGGGCAAACACTCGATCATTGTTCTTCCCCACCCACCCTACTCACCTAATCTTACTCCTTCTGACTTATTCTTAGTTCTTCAAACTCAAAAAACCTTTGAAAGGAAGAAGATTTGAGACGATTCCTGAGATTAAGGCAAATGCGACGAATGAGCTGAAGGACATCACAATGGAAGCGTTCTAGGACTGGTTCAAAAAGTGGAAACACCGTTGGCATAAGTGTGAGCGTCAGGAAGGTGAATACTTTGAAGGGGATCCAGACATATAACTTACGGTATTTGAAAATGATACGGAATGCATCGAAACACGTGTCACAGTACATTTTAAGAAATAGTGGTATTTACTAAGTAAAACGTTAATTAAAAAATATAACTTTTCAATAAAGTACATCATTCATTAATTGATTCGACAGTCACTTTGTGGTAAAATCTATATATTTTAAATTTAAGATTTAATAAGTAAATACCACTTATTTACTAGGTAAAACTTAATTTAAAAAGTAAAGTTGGTTTTATGACTTCAATCTACGTATTAAGTGAATATTTCGTGTATACCAGTATGTATGAAAAGAAATTGTGATTCCTTCTTAGATAAAACTCAAACTTTAAAAAGGAAATAAATTTACCTATAATCTTATAATTTTCTGTAAATATTTCTAGTGTGCAGTAAAAAAAGTTAAAGAGCGGTCGGGTCTTTAAAATTGAAGTTTTTAAAGCAAACTTAACATCAAACTTAAACAAGTGATATTCACTCAAAAACAGCAGATTTCAAAGCTCAAAAAGAAAAGAAGCGGCCATTGAATATATGGTATGAAGTTGAACTTTACCAGGCGCAACCTATTGAAATCCTATAACGTATTAATTTGCAACGTAGACCTTCTCGATGATTAAATTTCACGGCCGATAACATCCGGTGCGTTGTTGGTACTTGGCTTCTTCATACTCTGTATGCAAATTTCCTGAAAAGAGTTATTCGGAACAAAGAGCCAGATTCATTTTTCTTTTGACCTTCCATTAGTAAAATTAATGATTTCTGTAAAGAGGGGAGGTATTGTGTCTTTGCATACTGTTCTAAAAACATTAATTTGAAGAAGTATTGCGACGTTTCTATTGTGGTTCTAATTTGTATACTAAGAAACAATATTCTGGAGTGAGTTGTTTATTCGCTAATCCTAATTTTTAATCTCTTCGATTTTCACAGCCATTTAAAGGTTGATGTACAGTTTATTACCTCACGTAACGATCGTAATTTTTGCGGAATCAAAATAGTGAGAAGAAATAAGTATGAATGTTGAGAGCAACAAGGCGTTAAAACTTAAATATCAATAGATTTTTTTAAAAATTGTGATTATCTGTATAAATAATAATGCTGATGTGCTAAATCGTTAATATTCTAAAGTCATTAGCTGATTTCATTGAAATTTTTGGCACATTGAAATTTGCATTTTTGTTTTTTTTTTTTAAATACACCTTTAATGTTTTTATCTGTGACTGTTATGTTTTTTAAGCTTAATGGCAGCGCCATCTGTTATAATTAACAGCAACGCGAGTAATACTCATTGAGCTTGGTGAAATGATTCTGTCTCTTAGCATTTTTAATGTTTTTGATTACATTGTTGTTTCATTGATTTTAATATTTCAGTTGCATCACAAGCACTGTTAAATGAATTAAATTAGAAATGTTAGGTTTCTATTTTCTATTTTATTAAATAACTGCAATACTTTTTATTGTTAATGGCAAATGAAGTAGCTCTTCAATGCTGTTAAAATAGTATATATTCACAAGCAATGTAAATTAAAACGTATTAGAAATGTGGTCGTTTTTAAAAAATTATTTTTCATTTAACCAGACTGAGCTACAGGAACGCGTGGCCGGGTAAAGCTAGCTAAGTAATTAAATTTAATAAAGTACCATTTGTGGTGTATAAGTCACATTTTAACAGAGACAACATTTTGAGTGTGTCCAAATACTTGTTCAGAAATCTGGATTATAATTATAGAAGTTATTTTTCATATTATTTTTTGACATCTCAAAAAATGTAGATGAAGAAGAAAATGGAAGTCATCTGAATGTTGCACGTGTGTAAAGTGATCACTTAAACCATGACGGTCATAAGCCCCGTAAATGCCTATACTTCCATATTCTTTTTCATCTATGTTGAGATGTCAAAATATAATATTTAACAGAGACAATAAAAATTAAAAGTTCTAGAAGAAAAAATATTCAAATTGTTTTAAAGGCACCACACCTTCCCCTATTTAAGGTGTATTTTTGATAATACCTTCCGTGGTCTGCAGCCGCATAGTTAGGTTGAATTCATTAACGCAACCGGCAAATCATTCCTCGCCTTGAAACATTTTTCGCTTGAGATCAGATCGTAAAAGGATTCACAATTTTTGTGCGAAAATACGTTGATTGCGTACCGGAAACAGACGCTACTGCTGATTTATTCTGAAGAAATTCGATGAAAAGCTCAATGTAAATACGTTTGTTTCAAAACTAAAAATGTCTGTATTTAAAAATGCTTTAATATTTAACGAGTACAAAACTAACTTTTCTTTTTGCTCAACATTTTGAATGTGTCCAAATACTTGTTAACAAATCTACATTTTCTCCACATATTTTTTTTATTTTTTTATTTTCAATGTTTTATTATTTATGACACACACATATGGCAAACCCTAATCCGCACTCCGATGGTGCATAGAGTACTGCATCATATAAACGCAGTGTTATCTTGATCGTTAACACATGAAGGAAAGGTGATCAGCCCTCCGCTTCAGGTACCATTCTTATGAGTTATTTTGACATCTCAACATGAAGAAGAATATGGAAGTCTGAGGATTTACTCAGACAACTCATGACTTATAAGCTAAGTGATCACTTTATGCACGTGTAAAATTCACCAACATACATCGTTTTGCCACATTATATTATATTATTTCATGATTTTATCGTATTGAACCATTTTTATTTTTAAAAAAATATATGATTTATTTGAGCACTATTCATGATATTGTCCGCCTCCTTAGTGTAATGGTAAGCACGCTCGGCTACCATTCTGGTGATATCAGATTCGATTCCCAGGGAGGGGGTAAAATAATTAAAGTGATTTTTTTTCACTCTAATATTTATTCAAAATTAACCCTGGACTGGTTATTATTAAACCTGAGGCGGAGGGCTGATCGCCATTCCTTCATGTGTTAACAATCAAGATAACACTGCGTTTATATAATGAAGTGCTCTATGCACCATTGGGGTGCGGATAAGGGTTTGAAGAAGAAGAAGATATAGCATTCATCCGTTTTTATTATTATTTTTAAAAACAAAAAAAATCCGCATAATTTAATTACTATCCATGATAAAATACTACTTGGTATAATACTTTTGATATTCAGTACCTCATATCATGTGAAAAATTAATTTATTTCAATATTTTTTTGGCGATCCACTGTGAAGTTTTCCTTGGCAGAACTATCGTCGTTTATTACAGTAGGTAGATTTGAGGTTGTAAACGCTTATAAAATAAGAATAACTGCTGTTGGCTCGTAACTTCTAGAAGCCTTAGGAAGGTCGGCTCGAAGGATATTAAAAGTAGAACTGGCTGAGAGTAATGTGTCTGCAAATTTACTGTCTCCCGTTTCCTTCAATTTCAATGCGGTGGAACTAATGTTTTTATGAAGTACCATGAAATTGGACAAAACCGTAAAATAAAACTATATTACATTATCCACTGCACAGGTTAGTGACATGTTTAACTACTGTACTTAGAGTGTTTAGTTCGATTCCCGAGTTAACTTTGAAAATATACGTTAGTACACAGTACCATCAATATATCAATATTTTCATATATTAATGATACTGTGTAGGTATATACACCGCCTTCACGGTGTAGTGATGATAATAATGGTTAGCGTGTTTCGCTACCGTGCTGGAGGTCCTGGATTCGATATCCAGGAGGGGTGAAAATAAATATAAGTGATTTTGCTCTCTAATATTTATTTATCTCTCATCTTTTATCTATGTAAGTTACGATTAAGATAACACTGCGTCAATACGATGTAGCTCCCTATGCACCATTGGGTGCTGTTTGAAGATGATCTATATATTGTCTCACGTTATTTTGAATTGAATTTAATTTTATTTAGGAATTTTACAGAATATTTACATCAATCTTGTCATTCGCATAAATAATTTACAAGAAATAAGAGCTTTTACTATTCCGATTATAAAATTCCACATTTTTAGTTTATGAAAATCCATTTGATTCGATTTGTAACTTAAAAGCTTTTACGTAAAGCTTTATTAAAAATTTAATTTATTTATTATATACACATAGATCACAAAATAAAGCGTGGTTGAAAAGGTGAAAAAATGATAAAATTGTTTACATGTATACTACCACTGTTGTATTGTACTTTTGTACTCCTGTATAATGTAGTTGTTAGCATTTGGCTACCATACAAGAGGTCAATTCAATGCAGTACCCTATGCACCATTGAATGAAAATAAGGGTCAGTGCATAGATATATACCTTTCCACAGTGCATAAATATATACGTCATCTATATTCCATCACATTTACCACTCCCAAATCAAACAATCTGGACTGACGACCGTATTTCGATGTATTTAAAGATCAAGTTAACACCGTGTTAATCCAAATTTGTACACCATAAACTGCATTGGCTTAAGATTTTTCAAATACTAAAAGTAAAATAAAAAGCGAGTAAAATCACAATTTTCATTAAAAATTACGTCGAAGATACTTGTATCCTCATTTTTGTTTGAAATATTTACTTACAGTATTAATAGGTTAAAGTGGACACGTCATCTATGTCCCACCATATTTACCACTCCCAGATCAAACAATCTGGACTGATGACCGTATTTCGATGTATTTAAAGATCAAGTTAACACCGTGTTAATCCAAATTTGTACACCATAAACTGCATTGGCTTAAGTACAGGTGTGAATGAAAGATTTTTCAAATAATAAAAGTAAAATAAAAAGCTAGTAAAATCACAATTTTCATTCAAAATTACGTCGAAGATACTTATATACTCATTTTTATTTGAAATATTTACTTACATTTTTTTTCAGTAGGTCGTCAGTATTAATAGGTTAAAGTGGACCACGTTGTTTCACGGAAGCTAAAGGGGCCGTATATTGAAAACTAAACGGTCAAAAACCAGTTGTATGGAACAGAATCCACAAGTCATAAATTGGGTGGAACACGACATACGCATGAACGTACAAAAAGGAGCGAAAAATAACGGCGCGTTAGTACTTGTTACGTACAATTGAATTATTTAATATACTTAATAGGCCATTTGTATTCTCACTCAATTCATTTCAGGATTTTAGAAAGTTTTTTAAAGTATAATTAAAATGTTACTTTGTTTTTAAATCACTTTAAATATTTTATTATGACTTAATTATAATGTCTACCGGTTAGCTTCGAAACCGGTAGACATTATAATTAAGTTAAAATAAAATATTTATAGTGATTTAAAAAAAAGTTACATTTTAATTATAAAATGCAAAATCACAAAGTTAGTACTTCAAATATAAATTATATTTTGTAAAAGTATATAAGTAGTCATATTCTTCACCCTAAAATCTTTATCCGCACCCGATGGTGGATAGGGCACTGCTTCATTTAAACGCAGTATTATCTTGATATTTAACACATGAAGGAAAGGTGATCAGCCCTCTGCTTAAGGAACCAGTTCAGGGTTATATTAAATAAATATTAGGGTGGAAAAATAACTTGTATTTATTTGATCCCCCCCCTGGGAATCGAACCCGGGACCTCCAGTACAGTAACCGAGGGTGGTGACCATTACACTACGGAGCTGGACAAAATACATATGTAGATATGATAAGTAGTCATCAGTAATATTTAAGTAGTAAACCCTAATGTATGGAAGTAATGCATGAAGTAGGCACAAAAAGGATGACAGTACTCTGAATGCAGTCAAAATGAGATTTCTCGGATGAATGTGCGACAAAACGATGTATGATAGATGTTCGAATGGTGAAATAAGGTAATGCAAAGCTGAAAATAGCACTATCGATAAAATTAAGAAATGTGTGTTTAAATGGTTTGGATATGTAGGATGGATCAGAGAACAATAAATTATAGTTGTTTCTGTTAGAACCCTTCATAAGTATACGTAATTCATGTATCATATGGTGGAAAAATATACATATTCTAAAATTGTATATTTGATTTCGAATAGTTCATGCTTATGGTGATACAAATTTATGAGTTCCGGTATTTTGTCATAAAACTGGATATTTTCCGCTTCGTTGTATAAAAATATATAATTACGGTACATTTTCATTGCTAATCATGTATTATTATAATCAATCGCATGTGTTTACGATACGTACATTAAAACATGAATGACATTCAAACAAAGCAAATTATAGTTAGCCATGCAATCAATCATTATTAAAAAACAGTTATTTCACAGTCCTAAATTTTACGCATTTTATTACAAAATTTCCTGAATGTATTTGTCATCCGGCAAGGAGAACATGACATGTTCGTCGGTGTTCACTTGGCTCTACGCGTTATATTATACCGCCCCTTCCGACGCCGGCAGTGCTAAATAGCCCATTCTATGTTAGGTAGTACTCACCTCTATCGCCGGTCATCCGACGGACCTAATTATCACGGGGGGATAAATAAAACAATGGCCCGAGAGAATAAATCTACCAGAGCCATATAAACGCGAGGAGGTGGTGTGGGTGTACATTAGTTGGGCAGACACCGGTAGGCAGACCGCGCATCCGGCCAAGAATCCCGACAGCTTACATCGTGTTCTCCTGGTGTTTCAAATCGAATTTCGATACATATTCTAGACTCTTTTTATGAAAAACTTTCGTGTATGAAAAATGTGTTGTGTGGAAAATGGTTGTCATCATCTTTAGACGTTTGATTTAGTGCAAAAATGGTGGAAAATAAAACGTGAATAAGTGTTTTTTGGAATAACTTAAAGGTATTACGACATATTAATTAATTTAAAATACTCATACATTGCTCAAAAACATGTTGCTATATTTATTTAAATATTGTATAAAGCTACGTTTAGAATATTCTCAATACATTTTTAAAAAACCTTAAAAGATAAAAAATAGATATGTATTAAAAACCTTAACATGTTAATGGATGTAATATTTACATTAAAAAATGCTATTAGATTTAGATAGCTAACTTACTTTAAGAAATTGATGTGACAGATATTTATTGTAGAAAAAAATGAGAAAAAGGTAAACTTGCAAAACAGTAAAAGTAACTAGAACATAATCATTAGAAACATTAAAACATAAATAAAACAGAACTAGGTTAAACGTCAAACTTGAAGAAAAATTCAAATAAATAGAAAAAAAACTAAAAAATCCAAATCATACAATTAAAACTACATTAAAGACAAAAAAAACTAAGAAATATATTTACATGAAAAAATATTTTGATTAACAGTTTTCTAACATATGTAGTCCGAAATTCACAAAAATAAAAAGTAATAACATAATTTCATATTAAATCAAAAACTTTCAGGCCTTATAAAAAAAATCACACTCTTTAATGATCAGATTCAGACTTTAAAAATATGCATTTTTAATTCGCGGTGAATTGTTTCTAAATATTTTAGGGCTATTCTTAAATGAAAATTCATTCACAGACTTTTAAGATTCAGATATTACATTTTTGCATTATTTTTTACTACTGCGTTGCAATAAAAATATGCATTCTTATTACGAAGCGAAATAATAATGAATATTTTATGGCAATTTTAAATTGAATTTTTATGGTCTGACTTTTTCAATTCAGATATTAAATGTTTTTTTTTTAATATTATTTTTTTAGTACTTTGTAGCAATAAAAATATGGATCCTAATTACAAGGCGAAATATAAATGAATGTTTTATGCCAATTTTAAATATCAACGCCTCATAAATATTTTCGTAATAATGTAGCAAAACTTAATTCTGAATAATTGAAAATAAAGGTTACTTTTCCAACTCTTTCGTCGATTCATTTTCTTTTTTCTACATTTTCATTATCTTCTGTTTGTGATTCTTACCAACCTCCGCCCCAATGATTGATGTTTTTTTCTTCCTTTCTTAACTCATTAATCAGTTTCTTAAATTTGCCAATCATCAATCTAGTAAGATAGTACTTTTAAGATCCCCGTCTTAATTAATATATTTAAATCTATCTTACGAATATATTTTTTTTAAACATACCGAAAACCAACATTTGTCTGTGTATGGGTGATACTAGTTGGAAAATAATACTTATATAATGCAAGAGATGTTACTTATGGGTAATTTTTCCTTTTTTTCAATTACCCGATTGAGATGATATTTTTTTCTTATTATTTATTATTTTTGGCATTTTATTGTTGTATTTGGCATGCACACCCTTGTTACTTTCATCGCCAACGGTTAAATGGTATAGGAGTCGATATAAGTATACACTAATTTATATGCATATTCATAAATATATTTTTTGATAACAGTGTCTAAGTCATTTAAAAAATTTCAGCCAATATATCGTAGTAATACAGGAGAAAGTGACCAAGTGCATTTTTTATAAAACCGTGGTCATTACTATTTGACATCTTACTAGCTTGATATTGCCCTGAAAAAATCCCAAAGGATTTTAAACTTGTAAAGTATAATATATTGATTTGTTGAAAATGACTAACTACATTGATGTTTATTTTCTTGCCAAGCAAAACTGACTTAAATGGGGCCTCCTGAACATTTTACGTTTTATTAGTTGGTCACTTTCTCCTGTACGACTACGATATTCTCATAGCTTTGTCATTTACAGTCATATTAACATAAAATCGTTGAAATTTCAGGATTTCAAACATCAAGAAAAGCTTGTAAGATCGGTTTATGATTCGGAAACCATTTTTGGTAAATCGGCTCTGGCATGCAAATGCATTCCATTTCGAATCCAAATAATAATAAACCTCCTTTCTCACGTACTCTCCTCCCATTCTGTCGACAGCCATTGGTGCAGTTGGCCCCCATTAATATTCCTCCGACGCCGACGTTACTTTTAAAATACGCGTCAATAAAATAATACCATTTCGATTCGTCGAGAAAATCATCAGAACCACTTCTAGTTTTTTGCTTCAATAAATTCATGAGGGACGAATTACTTTTATTTCTGTCAGTTTATTTGTATGAATAAAATGTTTACTCAGATAAACACAATCGATAAAATTAGAAGTGGAAGAGGCGATGATTGATAACATTGACAGATTAATATTGCGTTCTATTCAATTTGCTTACCACTATGGGGAAGCGGCGTAATATTAAGTTTGATACTTAAATTAAGTATTTTATCCAATATTACTAAGTACTAGCTATACCCGGCCACGCGTGGCTGTGGCTCTTGTGGCTTAAATGAAAATTAATGAAACGAGAAAGTACACATTTCTCTTATGTTAAATTTTACATTACTCGAGGATTGACCTCGATACATTATTTTTTTTAATACCCTTATCCGTACCCTAATGGTGCATAGGGCACTACATCATATAAACGCAGTGTTATCTTGATCGTTAACACATGAAGGAAAGGTGATCACCCCTCCTCTTAACATTATAATAATTCTCGCTTAAACACTCGATACATTATAATAAATATTATTAGGGGTTTACGGAAGTCGGGACATTTTCAGGAATTAAAACCATTCATTGAGTGATAACTTTATATACCTACTCGAAACATTCACTATTCTACACAGTCTATCATTACCTTTATTTTGAAACATTTATTCATCTTATGTGACAAAGAAAAAAAATACATGCAAGTAGAAATCCCCATCTGTTGAAACATTTAATTGGAAATAGAACTAACACCTTTTTTTATATAGGTGGGATTTAAATATCTAGGTAACTAAAAAAATGAATATCTCGTTTTTTTATACTTTTGACAGTTTCTTTATTTATTAACCAATATTCTGACTTTGTATAAATCATTGTTATTTTTCGACATCTCATCCAAGATGAAAAAGAATATGGAAGTCTGAGCATTTAGCCCCGTAAATGCCCAGACTTCCATATTTTTCTTCATCTTTGATATGAAAATAACTCATAAACATAATTGGAGATAATCCAGCTTTTATGAACAAGTATTTGGACTAACTCAAAATGTTGTAAATAAATCATTGTTTATAAATATTGTATCTAACCCTCAATATTTCAGTATTTTTTCTCAACTTTGTATTTATGTCTTACCGTTATAGATATGCACCTGCCATCTTACATTATTCTTATTTCACCGGTAGGAAAATATGTAATTTAATATGGTATAATTTGTAAGTTGTCGCTGTAGTACTGAAAGATCATGCATTAAACAAAGTTTATTGAGGGTTTGGAGATCAAACCTACAATAATTTATTGATGGAGTTACTGAAGTATTACCAAAAATTGTTTATATATATATATATATATATATATATATATATATATATATATATATATATATATATATATATATATATATATATATATATATATATATATATACAATAGAATATAGGTAAAATTAAAATTCCGTTTCTAAGCTGTTTGAAGACAGTTTGAAAAATATTTATCAATTTGGAATGAAGTTCATAATGTCTTAACGGAATGGAGATTTTTTTTCATTTTTCGATATTGGTAAATACTTAAGTTGCTTTCAACACACTTTACTTAAAATTTAAATATATTAAGTCAATACAGTATATCAGGTTTTTCCAAACTATTTCTGCAGTTAAACCCTTCACAAATTTTGCAATTTTGACGGAAGACTTGGCTTTTAATGTTGTATTATCCTTGCATTACTTTTTATTGATATTCAAGACGTTTTAGTTTATAAGTAGTAAAAAAAACGGAATACATATTCAAGCCCGGCAGATCACAAGTTGAAAGTCATAGATGAATCACTACAAATATGAATTTATAAATTATTTTGACGCTTTTTTTATACCCACTTAGAGAAAAACATAGCTTATGCTCTTGTTAAAGTTTCATCACTCGTCGAACATAAGTTTATTTATTATTTTATGCCTAAACTTTATTGCAGTATTTCCAGTTAGCACTAAACTCGCTGGCGTTCATTTTCCGGGTTTTGTTTGCTAATTACGAGTCCATTCATTTTCGAGGTAGTAGAAAAGTTTACGTTTTCCTCATATAAAGGAAAATGGAGAATACGCTCCAAGTAAACGTTTTCCAATAGCAATATTGAACGCCATAGAAATTCGCTCGATCGTACTATTTATGTATTTTAACGTAGACTTTCGTTGAAAGTTGTTCATTTTCAATGCATGCAAATGTTTGCATTAACACAGATTGAATTTTTTATTATTTTTTCAGATGAAGGAACAAAAATTTCGACACCAAATCCTAGTGATTTTGCTGGTTTTGGGAGATTTTGTATGGGCTAACACATTTATACCGGTACCACTACTATCCACAACAACGCCAGCACCACCTTCTTTATTTCAAAACCCTAAAAGCAACGAACTTCAGATAACTAGGTATGCGGGAGGTCAGTCATCTGTGCAGAGAAACTCACGAGCGAGTAACCCCAACTGCGGTAGGTGTGATGACTGGCCACCGCGTCGCGCCGACGATCGATTTTCTGATAGAAATGATAGAGACAGATACGATAGAGATAGGTATCCAGAAAATGACAGATATGGACCTCGACCTAACGATCGTGATAGGGACAGGGATAGGGGATATGGTAATCGCAATAATGAGAGGGATAGAGACAGCAATAGACACGATGACAGAGGATATAACAAAAATGACGATAAAAAAACGGATACCAGACACGATGACAAGGGATATAATAGATACGACGATAAAGGTTATAATAAACATGACGATAAAGGAATCAATAAAAACGATGACAGAAATTCTGGTTATGGGAGACCTTCAGGAAGCGATAGAAATAAGAGTGGCGATGGAGTAGATGATAAACGGTGGTCTAAGCCTGATACAAAATTTGACAACCGACATGATAGTAGACCCGAAGAAGATAGAAGAGGAGGTGGAAATAGAGATCGTTACGATGACAGGGATAGAGATAGAGACAGAGACAGGGACAGGGATAGGGATAAAGACCGAGACAGAGATCAGGATAGAGATTACGATAGAAATAGAGACAGAGATCGATACAGACCAAGCAATTATGATCCCTATGATGATAGAGGAAATGGTTACGATAATCGCCGCCCTCCTTTACGCGACGATCCATATGAAAGAAGAAGACCTGCGTATGACGATCGTTACGATCGAAGACCCTACTACCCTGATGAGCGGTATGATAGAGCTCCCGCTTATGAAGATGAAAGGTACGAAAGAAGACCTTATTATCCACCAGAAAGAGACAGACCCCGTGATCGAGACCGTGGTGGATGGCAGTCTTACGATCGCTATGGCAACAGACAAGGTGGTTATGATACTGCTAGGCCTTATATACCCGATGACAGGAACGATGACCGGTACGGTTACGACAACCGGCCGGTAGATGACAGATACTCTAAGGGGAGTTTCAGACCTTGGGATGAGACATACAGAGGGACTTCTGGGTTCGACAAAGGCGGAAGGGGATACTATTTCGCGTCTGGGAGACCAGACGTTGGTGCGACATCGACATGGGGAGGAGATTCAGATAAGGGTTACGCTTCAAGCTGGAACTACGGCGGCAGTAGGGGCGATACTGGAGGTGGGGGTACCTGGTACGCGGGTGCAGTAGCAGGAAGTGGTGGCTGGAGTGATCAACGGTGAGTTGAAAAATACATAATCAATTATAAAATTCTCTTTTTGTTTTGTTTTATAATTTTCTAACCTCAAACTAGACTTCGTAATATCTAACGTCCTTTTATGTTTTGTGGACATTGTAACCCAATCGTTCTATTATATTTTGTAGACGTTGTAGCTCCTTTTATTCGATTTTATTTTGAAGACAATAAAACTCCCATTTTACATTTTTTTTGAAGATGGTAAAACTTTTATTATTTTTATCATATTTTGTAGACCTTGTAACTTCCATTTTAATGTCATATTTGGTAGATATTGTAACATTCATTATTCTAAATATATAATTCATTAATCTATATGATGTTACTCCTATTATTCTATTATGTTTTATAGACTTCGTTACTTTCATTGTTGCTTTATTTAATAGACGTTGTAACTTCTTTTATTTTACTATATTTTGTAGACGATGTATATCCACATTTTTTTATATTTAAGAGACAATATAACTTGTATAATTTTATCATACTTTGCGAACGTAGTAACTTCTTTAATTCTACTTTAATTTTTAAACGAAGTTACTCCCTTAGGATTTTAGAAATATCTTAGACACTACAATCTTAATTGTTCTATGATATTAAAACCAAATTTTACCGAAAAAGTTAAATAAAAACATGAAAATCTTAATCAAATTTATTGAGCAGTTCCATCCACTGTGTTGTTTATGGTTTTATTTTAAGTATCGGGTCATACTTTATCACTATTAATATTACCTTCTTCATAAAGTGTTCGATATTAATTTTCTGCAGTAACTAATTATAATTTATTACTTCGGGCCAGTACGGTACTTGCAATTTCCCGAGCTTTAAACATACTTTATTGGTAAATTAATAAAATTAGAGTTAGCGTATTATTTCGCTACCTCTCGCTATATTTCTCTCAAGGCGGCTGCATGTATAAGGGATGTTAATGATATTAACTGCTCCGAACAGTTTTCGTACGCTATAGTCCGCCTAGAATAATTAGCAGTGACATTTACCGGATTAGTTAAAGGGTGAGAGGACCAATTTTGAAACATTACTCAAGTGTAGATTAGTGATGTAGAATACAAAAGCAAAATTTTAAATGAAAAAAATTGGTATTTTTTAAATCGACTTATTTAGAATCATTATCATGATATAAAAAAATATATTCCATAAGACATACTAAAGTAGCAAAGATTAAAGTATGTACTTTTATAATATACTTTCCAACTTCTGTTATGATGACTTGTTTACAATTCAGCTGCAGACAAATTAAAAATTGTTCTGTGATTAAATTAACTTTCATTATAGAAAAATTTCTTTACTCTTCATTTTAATTATTCAATAGGATAGTTTTTGTATACATTGAATGCAATCAGTCTTGCGCTTCATATATCAGCTCAGATCAGTGATTCCAGAAATCAATGATTTATTTTGACACCCCGGGAATCAAACCCGGGATCTCTAGCATGGTAGGCAAACGTCTTAACCACAATGCTACGGAGGTATAATTTTTTTTTTAAAGTTCTATAAGAAAACTATTTTTTTATTTTATATGATTTTTTGTACCCCCTGGATTTTTCGCCTAGTTAATTTTATTTGAAAAAAAAAATATTTTGAATATTTTCATCAAAAGTTTCATACAATCATGAATTTTATTAACAAAAAAATCTAGTGTTATGTTTGGGAAGTTCCGCTTGTATGTTTGGGAAACATGCCCCTTTCGACATAACCAGTGGTGTATCCAAAAATGTTACAGACCGCAGGTTGGCATGTCACACGATGGTAACATTGAACATGGGTGTAGCACAGAGCCATACACCCCTTTGGCGACAAGGGTTGTTCAGATTCAATGCTCTCATTTTCTGAATGCCTTATTTTTTTCTCTTTAAATTTATTATTGTTTTTGTGTCATGAATACCAATAAAACTATTTTCACCGAAAAGTTATTTAAAATCTGTGAAAAAATATATATTTTCTTTGAAATAGATAACACATTATTATTCGTAACTTTTTAAAGATTCACTACTTCTATAAACACCATATGTATTGTAGTCTTTTATAAGGCAGAAATATATGTAGGCATTTAAAATTCGTAAGAACATTTCTTACTATATTTATTTTAAAGAGAGAGTATAAAATAATTTAACTTTTACAAAAATACCGTACACGGATGTTTAATTTTGATTTACAATAATGTGTTCTCACCGAGATTTAACGTACCGAGGGTACATTTGAAAAAACTTAATTTGTTTTTTTTTATTAATCATGCGTTACTTTCTCACGTAACACAGTCATGAAATCATGGATAACATGGCGAATGACATGATCGATTTGATGATCATGATTGATCTACCTCCACTACCTATAGCACTTTATTTTTGAAATTTAATTGAATTTTTTTTAAAATAAGAAAACTGAAAGGTTATATTAATCAACCAATTATGTTATTTTATTTTTATTTTATTTTAAAACTTTATAAATATTTATTGAATACATAACATTTTTAAGAAATATATTAATGCTTAAAAAAACCCTTAGAAGACCTTCATCCAGTACTGGATTGAAGACCGATGTTGCAGAAGGTGATAGAAACATGTAGGTATTTTGAAAGTTTTTATTTGTATTGATTGAGTAAAATTTAATTTAAAAAAACTAACACGTTTACTTTACATAGATTTTTTAGGGTAAACACGAGTTTATTAAAAAATGTTTTAAAAACACTATCTCAAAAACTTGTAATAATATTAGACTTCAAAAATGTGCGAATTCATATCAATACTGATGGAATGGATACCTATATAAGAAGAATTGCATTATAATAAAAATTGATAAATCTATTTTTTTAATTGTTTTTACATAATGACAGAAATAACAAATAATTAAAGTTCTTTCAACGATATCAACAATATGTTCAATATTAACAAACTTACTAGACACAATATATGGTACACTACACGTTAAACTCGAGATTACTTTAATTTTCGATGATCTTTTATTTTTACTTATAGAGAATTTAAAAAGATGTTTAATAATTATCTTAAATTAGCTCTATTATAACCACCATTTTTATTATTGTACTTAGGAGGGTTTTTGTTACCATGCGATTGTTCGACCAATCAACGAATTTTCTCGCATCCTAATTTTTAGTTGGTTGATGTTTGTCACCCCTCGATCTGGAGCAAAGTGACACAAGATAAATGACGCGACCGCCCTTCGAGTTGTTAAACAAATTCACATTTTACATTGAATGTAAATTCAGGAGCAGAATTTTGTTGTAGGCTTTCAGCATTGAATTGACTACCGTTTGTTCCTTTCATGAAACATTCAGAAACTGAAATTTCTTTTCAGTCTAATGCCATTTCAGAATACGCGCTTCAGGAAATAAAAAAAGTTGTTTTTCACTGCGCTTTAGATTGATAGTACTTTTAATATACCCTACTATATTTTCAATAGCATGTTTAATTTTATAATTTAAAATATGTTTTTAATAAGTTTTAAGGTGGTACCATTAATTGTGTTAAAACTCATATCATTATAGTTTTTTAGTAAAAATATTTCCCTTAACATTCATCGTTAACATTTTTTAATACCACCTCTACATGACTACTGGTTTCTGAATAACCATTCGATCATCAGGTCAAATGTAGACTACAATTAACTTGATGATGAAATAGTTATTCCGAAACCGGTAGTCATGAAGTAGTGTTTTTAAGTGGCATTACACAAAGTGAACAATAAATGATAAGGAAGGTATTTTATTACCAAAGCTCAATGTTAACAATGCTTTTAATGAAAAAAATATACTCCCACATAACGCATACTGGAAAGCACTATAGCAAAAGTGCAAGAATCCCTTACCCGTAGCATGACCTTGCATTTATAAGCAGAGTGCAAAAAGTGTAAGAGGAAAAAAAATACAAATATTCATTTAATCCTTTCTTTTTCCGTTCACATAAACCTTTTATATTTCAAGAGATATGTTTTTAATCTAGCGTACTTGTGATGGTTTTACAAATGAAGTTTTTTTCCAATCGTATTTCAACCATAATGAAAATATTCTTGAAATTCTCTAAGATATTACTCGAATGCTGACACATCGCTCACTCCTTTCAAGAACGTTTTTAAAGTTTAAAAATATAATACAATCTATTAAAAATAAATATCAAGCCACTCATTGAACTTTTAACTGTGCAACAGATCTTTTTAGGTAAAACCTGAAGGTTTTTTCTCCATTTGAATTTTTTTTTTTGTATATTTATAAAAAATAATTATACAATACATTTTCTTCAAAATGCAAAAACAACATTTTCTGCCCCGTAGCGGGTAAATACTAAGTTAAAAATATGGCGCTTTTGCTGGGATATAGTATATTTTCAGGGCATTCCGAAAACATGCACAACTGAAAATTGACGATTTTTGATTTATGACGTTCTTGAAAGGAGTGAGCTACATGCTCGAAAGAACAAACGTTTATCTTAAAAACAGCGTTTCTTTCTTAGATAAAACTCGTCGATTTGAAATAAGCCCACCTTAAGTGTTTTCTAATATATGTATGTGCGGAGCTCTTATCAGCATCCAGTGTCCTATAAATTCTCTCGATATCAATGATTACTCTATTTACGACCCTTTTTGATTCTGCCGACGACCTGCGCCTAGATTGTGTTTTCAGTATTTTCGGACCCTTTTGGAACCCTTACACCAAATTATCAGCAATCACTGGGAATTACGATATCCAGGACGCAATTTCATTTGTTTTTATTCTCTTGGATGGGGTATTTTGGAGCCCGGTGCGAGCTTAATTATAAATCCTTACAACAGCTGGAACGCCTTTTGTTGGATAGTTTTATAACTTTGTATTAAGCTCCATTACAGTACAAATTGAATTATAAGTTTGTATCAAATTATCTTCATTAGCTTGATCAGAAAACCTCTATGACTGTAATTTGAAGTTATTTAATATTTAATCTTATTATCCTTCAAATGTAATCATTTTAACCCAATTTAAATGTAAAGTAAAACTTTGATATAACGGACTAATTAGAGGCAGAGGGTGTCTGTTAAGGATGCCGAAAGTCAGTTAAAAAATAAAAATAAAAAAGGTATTCAAAAAGTAATTTCAAAATATGAATACTGTATTTAGATATACATAAATAACACAAAACACAAATAAAATTATTTTCTTGAATGATTCTTGCAGATACTTTGTGCATACATACTGTGTACTACATACTGAGTTTTTTATTTTATTATATAAAATGCTGTTCCACCAATAAGTACCAGTACAAAACTTAAATGTAACATTTCTTACGTGGAAGTTTTTGGTATCGTAAGGGAAGGGTAATTAACTATAACCTAACTTTGAGTATTTCAACGTTTTAGAATTATTACATAAACCCTGAGGATGACAAGGTTCTTGTCGAAACCGGTTAAAGTGTATCAATAAAAAGTGGTTAAAACAAAGTTTTATTTTATTTTATAAAGTGAATAAAATTATATTTATTGTCTTAGGACACTCGTCGTGAAGTGATGTCGCTGTTTGATATCGACGCACTTAATTTCGGTTTCAGTTGCTTTGAAAAAAGAATCAAGTTTTGTTTGCTTCCTTGCATCCTTGATTATCATGGCCGCTAAAAATTGTTTAAATGCGGCTGCACTTTTCAGAGCATGTAATATAAACAGATCCTTTTATTTATTTTTTGTACATTTTTCCTGATTTTTTGTCCATAATATCCGAAATTCGTTAAATATAGGTCCGTTATATCGAGGGTTTACTTTACTATAAATTGAAGAGTTATATTATAAAAATGGATCCTTGTTTTCAATTATCTTCTTTGTGTGATATTACATCTACACAAAATATTCCTCCTGCTAAATCCCAAAATATTTTCCGAAAGATTATTATAACAAAAACTAATCAAGGAATTCTCCTTCAGAAATATTAGTTCTTAGAACGTATTACATAAATAATTTTATACGAAAAAAATTGTATGAATTTCTTATACTTCAAAACAATTTTCAATTATGACTAAGCGTAAAAAATTTAAGCCGTTTTCTCTTGTTTGTAAAATTATATTTCGAAGAAAATGTATCCAAATAATTTATACTTCTTAGAAAAAATACGGCTTAGCCAGTTTAATTTCAAATTACTTTCTTATCTTATTTGACTTTCAATTTGAGTTCTTTCATTCTGAGACCTCATTATATTTTCGATTAAGTCATATTTATTATTATCTTTTGGTTTTAGTTTGAAAATCCAAAGGCAGTCTTTAATTATTTTAGAGTGAGTTGCTTTGAAAATTCATGTTTTACAACAACTCACATGCTATTTTTATATTCCATAATATTTTAAACATTTAAAATACATTACATAATTTATTGATTTGTTATTAAATTTGTAGAATTAAATGATATGTATATTTTTTTAATAAAACACTTATTTTACTACATTTATAGTATATTTATAGTATATCAAAAGTATATTCACGTAAATACGACTGATTTTAAGAACTAGTTGATCTCGTTTATAAGAAAATACATAAAATTATGAACACTTGTGTTGTTCTCGAGGCTAGTCATAAATGAACTCAAAAGTGGTCTCACAAAAGTATTTTATTTTTATATTTAAGTGAAATAAAAGAAAAAGTTTCATTATTCAGTTATGGGCATTATTTTGTACCTATCTTTGTAAGCATCATGTTTCTAAGAGGATAATATTGTAGTTATTTTAACTTGTCTGCGTTTAGACTATAAGAGTTTGGTTATAAATTCAGTTACGAAGTGACAGGTGATAATACAAACTACATACGGAAAATACAAACGGTTTGTATTTTCACCTGTTGATCATATGTAGTTCTCAGAACTAGTAGTCTTTAAATAAATGTTTTTAAATAAGTATTAAAATTTGAAATGAAAATCGTCGTCTTGTGTTAAAGTCAATGCAAAATCAATACATAGTTTATTTTAATTCACAACATTTTGAGTATGTCCAAATACTTGTTCACAAATCTGGGTTTTCTCCACTAAGGAGTTGTTTTTACAATTTTTTTGACATCTCTCACAGATAAAGAAGATTATGGAAGCGTGTATCAATCACGGGTAAAATAGTTTTAATAATTTTTCACTAGTGTAAATTGATATTTTATCCAAACTATGATACGTAGGTCACATGCCCCGTAAACACCTAGGCTTCCATATTCTTCTTCACCTACATATGTTGAGATGTCCAAAAATAACGTTTTAGGATTAATAAATTTGGATTATCTCCAAATTGGAGATAATCCTAATTTGTGAATAAGTATTTGGATATATTCCAAATGTTGTATTTTTCTTTAATTCGTTTAATTATTATATTTGACCTCATGACGTCGCTTATTACGTCCTCGAAACATTCAATATCCTCTAGTAGGTATGATAAATCGCGTTCTCACAATAGGCGGATGCAAAATAAATGACATGTCAACGAATTTGTGAAATTTTTACCGTTATGTATCGAAAAACGGTATTTTACCCAGCGTCCGTTGAATATACGACTATATTAGTATTGGATAAAATAATTGAATATTTCAATAGATTCCCTCACCGTGACAACCTACGCAATTCAACTGGTGAAATGAAATAAATACATCGACCGGATATTATGATTATTCAAATTGTTATTTTTATGACGAAATAGCATAGCGAGCATGCCTCAAAATAATACGTTCCCATTTATTTCCCTTGTACTACGGTGAAATGGAAACTATAATATATAATTTAGGTAAAAGTAAAAATGACCAATTTAATGATAATATTTTTTCATGATATATTTTCACAATGACGGTATTTTATTTCATTAACGATTTCGGCAGTCACTTTGCGGTAAAATCTATCCAATCTAATTTAACGTTCCACATAATTTTCAAACACCGTAAGGCAGCAAGTGCAACATTTGGTTTTGATTTAAATATGATTTACAAAAGTACTTACCAGTGAAAAACGTTTTTTATTGTACGAGTAATATAATATTCTTTGTCCGTTTTGTAAAAGGATTGTATCTCAAATATTATGTTTCCAATAAAAACATTTAAATCCACAAATTTTTGGTATTTCAAAACTGCATTACAATAAAATGTAATATATTCCAGTGATAACCGCTGAAAGTTTTACAGGAAACAATTTCATTTTCATAACTGTATTCTAAATATCGCGCCAAATATTTTCAGTTCAAATTGTAATGCGTTTCAAATTCAACTAGCAACACGTATAAAATAAAATAAAAGTTTTTTTTATGTCAACTTTTAC
Organism: Brachycentrus maculatus; assembly: GCF_059751285.1. Taxonomy (NCBI): domain Eukaryota; kingdom Metazoa; phylum Arthropoda; class Insecta; order Trichoptera; family Brachycentridae; genus Brachycentrus; species Brachycentrus maculatus. The sequence goes on from NW_028281094.1 coordinate 512,192, forward strand.
ATAGTAAAAATCACTTTTTACAAGTTTTTGATATAATTATTTTTTTTAAGGATAGATTTCTTCTTACGGGCTACTGTACTAGCTATATCTTGTGGTCCAGACTATCCGATTCCGCAGGATGAAAAACATAGGTCAATTCTGAATGAAAATGTTTTATTGGTGTTTTTACCTTGCCTCTGATGATAAACTACGATTTTGTTTCTTCTTTTAATTTTTTGCACTCACAATACCTTTATATTTATAAAAAAATGAAAACTATTTGATTTACACCAGATTTTGTAAATAACGTATTTTTTAATCTTTTTAAAATACATAGTTGTTACTTTATTATATAAATAACATTTACTTTGTGGTATTTTTTTACAAAACGAGATACAAGACGAAATAAAAATAAGCGGGAAAGCTTGTTTTTTCAAAACAATAAAATAATTATCATAATAGAAGTATTTCATCCCTGTTATTAACCCAATACGCTGGCCAATTAATAATTTGTTAGTACGTCTAAAACGGCCCGTAATAATAATGTAAAATATGATTGTGAGGATGTATATTTAAAATCTCGAAATATCGACGTCATTAATAATATCCTTGAATGAATTTAATTGGCTCAGTACAAAGGACTGCGTATTGGGTAAACGATTTATTTTGAACAAATTCCCGCAAAATGGGGAAAATTAATTGCCATATTAATAAACAATAAGCATGTATGTCAGTCTATACATATTGGGGGAAAATATGTATGTTTGAAATGATAAAAATAGCCGATTCCCTTTATTTAAGCTAAATTTCAACGATTAATATCCTTTAGTACTAAATTATTGCTGAAAATTAATATTGTTAGATTGCTGCAAAAGCTACAATGTCAAAAAGGAATAACTGGAACTAATTTTAATGGACAGCGTTTGAATTCGGAAATGGCTCCCATAGTATTAAATTCAAAAATTGAATATAAGGTTTTTCTTTAAAATTTAAAGTAATAATAAAAAAATCTGTTCTTTAAAAAAAATTATAAATATGATTTTGAAATTCAAAAATTTATTAATTTGGACCTTGTCGAATAACCTGATGATTTTAACTTGTTGATGAAAACATCTAAAGTAAGTGTTTTATTTTTATATTTAAACTTCCAGCATTCATTTTCTATAGTTGTTTTCGTGTGACGATTAATCTACGTTCAAAAGGGTATTTTTCATTTTTTCAATAATTGATTCGGCAGTCACTTTGTGGTAAAATACGGTGTTTGAAAATGATACGGAATGCATCGAAACACGTGTCACAGTAGATTTTAAGAAAAAGTGGTATTTACTAAGTAATACATCAATTAAAAATGGATATTTTTCACTTCAAATATGATGTAAATACTTGTTGTATATCTGCAAAATTTTACCAATTTCTTCATCTGCCTGATTGAAAACATCATAACTAACTGCAGTAATCTTCTTTCTGCCCTCGTAGCAATCCAGGCAGTGGGTGGAGAAGACCCGCTCCCCCTCTTCGACCAGACTACCTCTACGACCGCCCCTCAGCTGAAAAATCAACTCCCGCGATGAATGACAGGACCCCGGAAGATAGCCAAGATCACAACCAAAACAAGGACCAAGGGGAGCAGAAAAATGATGAAACTACTCCAATCCCCGAAAAAAAAGATTCATAAATATACTTTGCAACTGAGTTAAATTTTAACGTTTATAGATGAAGTATCACTTTTTCTTTTGAATCATCTTAAACAGCTACCATACACACCCTCAAAACTGTCAACCTAATTTGAGTCGTATTATTAGGGAAAGGGTTCAATGGACATTATCTCGTCGTATTTTAATCTGTGCATCCTACTAAGAGCTGATAAAATTCGCAAAACATACATTAGTTTCAAGTTTTAAAAAAATTGCCACATAAAAAATTTCCATGAACATTAAAATACTTTTTTATATTTTTTTTACATTATTTAAAAATTATACCTCCTTTCTTCAAAATGTTTGAGTTGGGAAGATTTAATATTAAATATTATAATCGTAACTCTCGATCTCATTTTGGAATCGATTGACCACCTTTTTCACTTCTTTAAATGATGTTTTTTTATGTATACGTGTTAAACAATACATTTATCCCTAAGCTAATTTTTAATTCCCTTTTTTTAAGTACTACTTAGTTAATAATCAAAAAAGTAAAAGCAGAAATGTATGCATGTATTTCTTAAATGAACAAAACAGAACTTAACCCTCTAATTGATGATATAATTACTATTTTTAGAACATTATATTGAAATTTATCTTTAAAAATATTAGTAGGTTGATCTTCTGTTTTGTAATCGCTTAGCATTTGTTTATTTACATTTACGTATAATTGTTGACACCCCAAAATAGAAAACTTATGTTTTTATATACACATAATGAGGAATCATATTTATATTAAAATATGCAATGTTAAATGTACAGGAGAAGAGACAAATAAGTATTTCAAATAAATTTGTACCAAAGATTTAAATTGTCCTTCAAATTTGTATTTATACTTAATTGATTTTCTGTGTTTTATAATTGCGTAGTGTATTTTTGTGATTTCACTTCTTGTAACGAATAATAATAAAGATATTTTTGTATTTAATACTCGTCTTTTTTGTATCAAATAAGATTAATGATGATAACAATGATGATTTTACTGTAAATCATAACTAATGTCCATGAAATGCATTTTTTATATTTTGTTAAATCGTTTCGATTAAATGCCGCTTAAATATTTCCCTAGTATTTTTATAGACATTTCTTTTTCATAGACTTATTGTACAAGGATATATTTATAAAATAACACATAAAAAAGTACATATGTGGTTCTATAAAAGAAATATGGATTTTTTAAATAGTATTGATGAGAAAAACAGGATGAACAAAATAGTATTTTAGAAAATCATGTATGTGTTTTTTACTCGCATGCCTCAATGGAACTTCATTATATAAATAAAAATAAAGCACAGTGTAAGCAGTTTTTTTCTCATTTATTTTACTTAACCAGTGATTGGGTTTCATTAATGACATCATCAGACAAGTGATACAATTTTTAATTAAAATGTAACATTAATTTAAAATCACTATAAATATTTTATTATAACTTAATTATAATATCTACCGGTTTCGAAGCTAACCTCTGCTTTATCAAGACAGATTAATACTATAATAGTATACAAAGACAAAGTTATATTTAAATTATAAAATTTAAAGTTTGTGCTTCAAATACAAATTTTATTGTACAATTTAGTTATTAAAATAAAAATAATGAATAATTGTTAAAAATAATGGAACAACCCTGAGATGAAGATCGGCAGCAAAATCAAGATCTACACAACTTGTGTCCGACCCATCATGACGTATGGAATCGAAAGTAGAGCAGACACCGCCGCCACAAAAAACGCGCTTAGAGTGTCAGAAATGAAGACTTTAAGAAGCGTAACAGGCAATAGTCTTCGAGATGGAATCAGAAATCCCAGGATCAGGGAAATATGCGATATCGAAGATGTCGTTAGGTAGGGAAGGCAACGAAGGAGACAATGGTATGCGCATGTGAGGAGAATGGAACCATCCAGACTCCCCTAAAATCGCACTGTACGGCCAACCCCATGGTAAAAGACAACCCGGGCAGACCACCAAAGAGATGAGTCGATAGCTGGGAATCGACGTCGCAGGAGGCTAATCCCTCTGAAAAACAGGCCGCAAGGACTATAATAATAATAAGAAGAAGAATAATTGTTAAAGAAAACGAGTATTTAAAAAAGCTTAAAAATTGTGTACATAATTTTCCTTCTGTTTTGCAACTCTACAAATTTCGCCACATCAAGTATTGGTGAATCATAATAAACGTCACATCCTACCATAAACCATAATTATATATGGGCACCCATACAATCGGATGGCGAAATACACGACCTAAATAGCAATTATAGTATTTTTGCGTGCGTGGATGTCGACACAGTCATTCATTGTGTTTAAACTAAAAAAAACTCAGAAAACAGAGAGATACTATCAAAATCCCCGGTCTTTTGACAAAATACTTTTATAATTATAAAACTGTCAACAATGGCAGTATCATAGTTTTTTTTATAAACCTCTTTGACTCTAAAAATGATTTTTAAAAACGTATTTCTACAGAATGTTTACTTTTTAGTAATAGTTTCGTAACTTCTTAAAAAAAAACGCAAATAATTACTCGTAAATAATAATTGAAAAACGTTTTTTTGTGAGACATTATTATTTTTTTCGTTTACTTATATATATATATATATATATATATTGTGTTACAAAATTATACATTAAAACATGTACAAAAAGGCATGTTAATTTTCTCATACATAACCGTATTTTTATAATACCGTATTTTTGTTTTTTTGTTTAAATTGAAAAATCAATTGAAAAACTCCTGTGACAAATTGTTTGAGTTAATTTTCTGAAGCATTTTCAAATGACATTTTTTTGTGCGTTTTTAACAAACCTCCGTAAAAATATATAGTAAATACATTTTGTGGATTATTTTCATTAATTTTTTCATAAAAAAAGTCTTATGTAAATACCATCTAACTAACGTCAAAAGTTTTAATAACTTGATTTTTTTAACATTAAAAAAGTATTCAATAAGAAAATCCCATGATAAGCCAAAAGCCAATTTCAATTCGAAAATCAAAGCAATTAGGTGAAGATCTAGATTTAATACTTCAAGTATTTATAGAAAGTATTTATAGAAAATGATTACGTTATTTCAAATTAAATTATTTCAGTTCTCAAATTAATAACATATGAATTTTAATTTATTTTGAGAACAAAGTTATAAAATTACAAAAGTCGAATAATTACAAAAATGTAATGAAAGTTCTTTTTTTTAAATATTATTCAATTTGTACCTTCATTTACAAAAATTTAACACTAATCTTCATTTAAATCATAATTCAACAATAAATTAAACAAATTTGCTTTGTGAAATTTAGGTTTATAAAATAATTACAACTTACATATAACGCAAACATTTGTAAACATTAAACTATTGTTAGGACACAAATTTAGATCTTATATCATTAAGTGAGAGGGAAATTTAAATTAAAGTACTGACTTATTGATAGTATTCTGCAGCAACATTCGGCGTACGCCGTTACGTAGTTGGGTAGGCGCTCGACTGCGAAATTGGCGTGGAGGGTTCAATTCCTATCAATTGAAGGTGGATGGATTCAAGAAAGATTAGTTTTCAATTGGTCTGGGCGTTTGCAACATATTTCTCTTCCTCATATCTTCGTTTCCTATCATTCTTTCCAATTGTTTGTGATTGAATTTTGAACAATTTGCCAATGCTTAGCATTTGATTTGAAAAACATAAAACGTTAATCAATGAAATTTTTCAAATTATTTTTTGACATCTCTACACAGATAAAGAAGAATATGGAAGTCTGGACATTAACGGGGCTTGTGACCGTCATAGGCTGGTTTAAGTATTACATACGTGTAACATTCACCAATTCTACCCATGATTGACAACCACACTACTCAAATTCTTGGAAATTCTATATATATGATCCAATTTCGAAACATTGTAGGTACTTGAATCTCTAGAATTTTCACTGTTGCTTGACATCTATTGCTGAGATTAAGAAGCTTTTTATTGAGCAGAAACTATTTTTCATTTGTATGTGAAGTCGGAATCCTGGATTATAATCACATACATGAGAAACGCCAGATAATATCCTTTTCATTTTATTATTTTAGCTTATACATAATTTGATCAAATATTTTGTAAATTAAGTTATTTGGTTTATTTTATTTATCTATTTAACCATAAATTTAATGTTTTGTTTATTTTCAAATAATTGCTCGCGGAGAGAAATAAGCTATGCAAATATTCCATTTCGCGTTTAGGTACTCCCTTAGGTTATATACTGCATTCAAACATTAAATTTGTTTATTTTCAAATAATTGCTCGCGGAGAGAAATAAGCTATGCAAATATTCCATTTCGCGTTTAGGTACTCCCTTAGGTTTTATACTGCATTCAAACATTAAATTTAATGTTTTGTTTATTTTCAAATAATTGCTCGCGGAGAGAAATAAGCTATGCAAATATTCCATTTCGCGTTTAGGTACTCCCTTAGGTTTTATACTGCATTCAAACATTAAATTTAATGTTTTGTTTATTTTCAAATAATTGCTCGCGGAGAGAAATAAGCTATGCAAATATTCCATTTCGCGTTTAGGTACTCCCTTAGGTTTTATACTGCATTCAAACATTAAATTTAATGTTTTGTTTATTTTCAAATAATTGCTCGCGGAGAGAAATAAGCTATGCAAATATTCCATTTCGCGTTTAGGTACTCCCTTAGGTTTTATACTGCATTCAAACATTAAATTTAATGTTTTGTTTATTTTCAAATAATTGCTCGCGGAGAGAAATAAGCTATGCAAATATTCCATTTCGCGTTTAGGTACTCCCTTAGTACTCCCTTAGGTTTTATACTGCATTCAAACATTAAATTTAATGTTTTGTTTATTTTCAAATAATTGCTCGCGGAGAGAAATAAGCTATGCAAATATTCCATTTCGCGTTTAGGTACTCCCTTAGGTTTTATACTGCATTCAAACATTAAATTTAATGTTTTGTTTATTTTCAAATAATTGCTCGCGGAGAGAAATAAGCTATGCAAATATTCCATTTCGCGTTTAGGTACTCCCTTAGGTTTTATACTGCATTCAAACATTAAATTTAATGTTTTACGAGTTCCAGACAATGGATGTGCTTTTACAAGAGGAATCCAGGATATCAAATTTCTCGTCTGAACAATGAATACCATATATAGCGTTCTGCTCATCATTTACTTATGCAGCAGAACAAATCTTCCTACACAATACAATGCCACCCCAATGGGATGAAAAACAGTCAGTTACTGAAATAAATTGCATCTTGCATCGTAAGCTACATCTTATGACGTCAAATGGGGTAAACACTTGTCTTAATAGGGAGTTCAGGGGAAGAAATTCCAGTTTTCACGTTGAAGTAGCAAGTCTACAAAAATACTGTACTTCCATCGCGTATTTGCTTTAAAAAAGTATATTTTATTTACAACATTTTGAGTGTGTCCAAATACTTGTTCACAAAATCTGGATTATCTCCAATATCAGAAGTTATTTTCATATTATTTTTTGACATCTCATCAAAGATGAAGAAGAATATGGAAGTCTGGGCATTTACGAGGCTGAAGACCGTCATAGGCTGGTATAAGTGATCACTTTACACACGTGTAACATTCACCAATCCTAGCCATTATTGACAACCACACTACTCAAATTCTTGGAAGTTCTGTATATATGAACCCATTTAGAAACCTTGTTCTTGAATCACTAGAACTTCACTACAGACCTCTATTGGTGAGATGTAAAGAAGCTTTTTATTAAGCATAAACTCTTTTATTAGTATGTGAGGTCCGAATCCTGGATTATAATAACATATATTATTTTATTTAGCTTTATACTACTTTTTGTCGCAGGAATAGGACAAAATACGTTATTGTACATAAAGGGTAGGCCATCTAAAATTACAACTGCTTTGGTCTGCATATGTATATTTATGTATCTACATCATTAATCTAATCGAAAACCTTTTGAGTGGTGGACAAACATCCTAATCATTACACATCGAATAAGAAATATATATCAATTAAAACTTAAATTTAAATATGTTGAAATTTCAAATAGAAAATTAGATTATTTTTTATTTACTTTACTGATTACTGGATTTTGATCCCTTAGGACGGTATTTTTTAGATGTCTTTGTAGAGACAAAATACATATTTTTACAAGAAGGAAATATGGAAGCCAAAGCATTCCCAGGGTTTATGGAACGGCTTGGCTTGATCACTGTTCTCACATTCACCATTCTGTCCGTTATTAAATATTAAAATACTACAACATTTTGAGTGTGTCTAAATACTTTTTCACAAATCTGGATTATCTCTAATTAAAGGAGTTATTTTTCATATTATTTTTTGAAATAATATGAAAAACTTAAACCAGCCTAAGACGGTCGTCAACCCCATAAATGCCCAGACTTCCATATTCTTCTTCATCTTTGATGAGATGTCAAAAAAAATATAAAGCACTAAATTAAAATATTCTAACTTGACTATGCGGTAAGTGCAACATTTAGTCAGCCATTTTTGAAATTGCAAATATGAAAAATAAAATAAAACAACAAGTAAATGGATCGAAATAAACAACAAATAAACGGTGTCAGGGTTAAATATAAAAAATAAAGAAAATAAATGTGTTTTTTTCGAATTCCCATTCATAGATGCATAAAACATGATTTTTTCCCATTGTCATTTGACAGGCTGTTGTACAATTGTGGAGGTCCTCACCAAAACGTTACATTTCCATTTATTAAGATTTTAAGTAATCAGGAATTCTTCCATGTAAAATTGCTACGTTTTGGTGCGATTTCATTATTTCAAATTGGTAATTTTAATTAAGATTTTGAAAGAATACCGAACAGATTTACACTTAAAGGGTTTTCTTGCGATATTGGAAATGTAACTTTTCGATGAGGACCCCCACAATTTATGATTTAAAAATATTATACAAGATTTGTATTATGGTACGACCCCTTCTATGACAGTCTCTGAAGCAGACACATGAATATAAGCAAGGTTTTGAAAGATTCGTTATTTTGTTTTAAGAATCAACTTTCATTAAATATAACCAACGCTTTCCGCTTTCATTCTGAATTTATAGTATAACAAAGAGCGCACTTTTTCCAAAGGTTGTTAGACACACTCATTTTCTGTGCATTTTTATATCTTTGTTGAAGTAGAAACAGTAATATATTTTCATTTGAAGCACGATTTTACAAGAAAATATACTGCTCATACTCAGTTTTCGTGTTTTAAAACTTGTGTACATATCTATTTTACTTATGTGTGCATAAACATTTTCTGAACAATTTTCAGAGATGTTTGGACATTAGTTTTCATAAAGTAGGTAGGAACTTTAAATTTGTCAATATATACATTAATATATTTATATATATATATATATATATATATATATATATATATATATATATATATATATATATATATATATATATATATATATATATATATATATATATATATATATATATGTTTATATATATATATATATATATATATATATATATATATATATATATATATATATATATATATATATATATATATATATATATATATATATATATATATATATATATATATATATATATATATATATATATATATATATATATATATATATATATATATATATATATATATATATATATATATATAAATATATATATATATATATATATATATTTATATATATATATATATATATATATATATATATATATATATATATATATATATATATATATACATATATATATACATATATATATATATATATATATATATATATATATATATATATATATAAATATAAATATATATATATATATATATATATATATATATATATATATATATATATATATATATATATATATATATATATATATATATATATACATATATTTATATTTATATATATATATATATATATATATATATATATATATATATATATATATATATATAATTTATATATATATATATATATATATCTAAATATATATTCACTTAATTTAACTTTTATTGTATGTTGTATAATATGTATGTCATATAAACCTTAGAGCTTTTTACTCAGCACATCATGTTCAGGTGTGATAATAATAATTATAATAAATAGGTATTTACATGTGTTAAATGACGATTGACTTAAATTAGTGAATTATGATCCATTTCGAAATAGCCCATCGCAAAGACAACATAATATGCGGACTAATTAAATATCGCTGATAACTTCTAGGACCGTGTTCTGCGGCGTTCAAAACGGCGTCCAATCGCATTATTCCGAGAAGGAACAATGGCCGCCGAATGTTTTCACACACTTTTGTATCCCGTCCTTGGCTGGCCGTGTTTATGAGGCCGAATAAAGTCAGACAATGGGCTCCGCTATTATTTGACTGAATATATTACCGAGTGAGGCAATCCTTGTACATCAAACGCACGCACACGGGCTAATTAAATTACTAAATCTATGCGCGGTCCGGTGCGCGCGGCGCCATTGTTCCTTATTGGCTTTTTGTTTTTGGAACCCGCTTTTGGCGGGATTTTTGTTCGATCGCCTATCCCCATTGAAACGTCCGAAACGGGGTGCATTGTTCACGTGTTCAGGTGTATTGTAATTAATTTCCCTCCGAGTTTTCCTCCTCTGTATGATGAATTTATGACGAGTTTACGGGTTAAGTCAAACCGATTTCCGTTTATATTTGTATAAACAGAGATAACGGGACCTATGAAAACCATCCAAAACCTTAAATAAATACATAATTGAGATAAAATATCATTAAGGTATTTTGAACACTAAAATTTTATATATCCCAAGGAAGTCTCAATTTTATATTATATAAATGGTCAGTTATTTTAACATTTAAAATACTTTTCTGTAGTCCTGTTTTAACCCTTAACCGCAACAAATTATACATAAAGCATAGCATTTGATCAACGCAGTGTTAGCTTGATCAAAAATTACACAACACAAGGTGGAGACTAGGGGAAACAAACACAAACACAAACATACATATGAGTACACATACACACACACACATATATACATATGTACACATAAGAAGAAGAAGAAGAAGAAGAATATATGTGTGTTTGTCTGCGTGTGTGTATTAGCATAGTCGATTTCAATGAATAAATTTATCAAAATCTTATTTTGTATTTTTCGTATTTGTACGCTAAAAATGCTTTCTTGATAATGTTTATAAAAAAACAGTTTATTTGACAATTTGTTTACACGATGATTTCAAAACTTTGATTTGTTAAATACAAATCTGTACAAATATATTGAAAAAGGGCCATAAATTACCAGAGATTTTTAGATTTAGACTCTTTTACAAATATAAAGATATTCGGATATCCATCAACCAACAAATCATAGTGACGATTATATGTACATAAAGTTTATTTATCAATTACAAAAAAATCACCATACATGTAAAAACCCGTTTAAAATATTAATATAGAGGTTACTAAGTTCGAAATAAGTGCTCTATTTTGAGTGATAATTTTACTTCCATCATCCGATATTCCTAGATCCATGGGATTATTTGACTGAAAACCACAATTTCTAAAGTGTTCTTTTCTCCTTCAATTTTAGACATCAACGAAACATTGCACCAAGACTAAGGATATCCTTCTCACAAACTTCACCGGTGGAGGTCGTCCTGCCGCATCCCGAGAGATGTAGCAAAGTATTTCCCTTATAACAAAATAACAACATCCTTTCCGAAGGAAACGGCTGTTGAAAACTTATTTTCCATGGAGGGAATATCTGCCATTCTTAATAGACGTCCAACGACACTTGAAGCTACTTGAAGCGACCTGTACTTAACTTTGTACATACAAACAAAATATTTAAACAATTTGTTCTTGTTGACAAGGTCTACGGTTCGAAATGGAATTATTTAAATACGGTCACAAAAATTCCAAATAACTCAGTTTATATTTTTATACTGAACACGAAATAACTTAATTTTTCCTGTATTCAATTTGATAATAAAAATGAGATGACAAAATAAATTGTAGAAATCATAAGAGACAAAGGAGTGGGTAATCAAATGAAGTTTGAAATGAAAGGTGATGGAGGCGTAGAGTTTTTATGAATATTATTTCTAGGAATGGGAAAATATTGAGAGCTGAGGATAGTATTACTTATATTCGATCGGTTGATCACAATTTTTAAAACTTGTTTTAATATTTTTTTAATTACCAAAATTACAAAACTATATAAGGATTTAACTGTTTTTGAATAACTTATTTCTGTACGTCTTTAAGTAATTTTTCGTGATGTATTTGTCTCATCAAATTACTTTCCGTAATTCATTGTTAAATCACATTATTATCGCATAAAATGCGCAAACATTACATTTTACTGTTTCTAGTAAGTGTAAAAAAATTGTTTAGCTTCGCATCTTACCAACATTAAATGTTTTATCCTGTGAAGTCGACACAAGATGCTGTGGTTGATATAAAAAGCTTGCTTATTCTAGGAGATCGCGTAGTGGAATATATCGTTCTGTCCAAGAAAGAACACTCTCCATTCCTCGCCATAACACATCATTCTTCAGTAATTCCTCCTTTGTCCAAGTGGCCAGACTATGTAATGAATTACCTTTCCTTGTAAAAAAATGCACCTTCTCTTATAACTTTCAAGAAACGTCTCAGGCATTAGTATCTATCATTAGATTCCTCACTGTCCATCAAACCTCCTCCCATAGTTTTTCCCTCTACCTCCTTCCCTTAACTGTCTTTTTTCTTTGCCTTCTTCATTAATATCATTTTGTAATTTATGTTTATTTTTTAAATGTTCATGCACTATCTACCCTCTGATTGCAAACAGCTATATCTATAATTGCAAACAGCTATCTATATCAAACGTTTTTACCAATATCACTAGGTTGTTTTTGGTTGGTTAGAAGACATTCACCACTAGTCAAATTCTTGGTAAATTCTACATATGTGAACCGATTTTAAAACATTGTTCTTGAATCACTAGAACTTCACTAGAGACATCTATTGGTGAGATGAAAATAAGCTTTTCATCGAGCAGAAACTCTTTTATTAGTATGTGAGGTCCGAATCCTGGATTGTAATCACATACATGAGAAACGCCAGAAAACATCAACATTTTGAGTTTGTTCAAATACTTCCAAATTCTTCTTCATCTTTGATGAGATGTCACAAAATAATATGAAAATAACTCCTGTAATTAGAGATAATCCAGATTTTGCGAACAAGTATTTGGACACACTCAAAATGTTGTAATAAGTTTTAATAAATAAATAATATATTTCTACATAAATATAATATATTCGGACAAATCGACGAAGCAGTTCAGTATTCGACAACCCCGCGCCATTTGGGTACCATTTAGCTAGCAAGGAGGAGCAGGAAGCAGGATTACTTCCCCAAGACGCAGGAAGTATTGAAAAGTTTGACTGCAAACTGGTGCAGTTCCGGAACATTTGACCTGAATCGTAATTATGGGATAAAGCCAAAGTTTACTGCTGGAAAGAGCGATTTACTTGAAGAATTTCCTTGCCTTTTAGTTGTTCATAATTTTCCTCGTCTTTCTTCAACTTTTTCGCCACTTCAATTGCCATTTTAAATATTTTAGTGTAACAACAATTTTAAATGTCACGTCTAATCTTACAAAAAAGCTGAAATTTCTATACAGCCATTTAAGATAGTATATGTATAGAATTCTACTGATTTTTTATTGATTTAGCTATAAACAATTCCAAATCGATTGCACTTTTTTAAAGTACATTTATTAAAATAAATTGCACGTCCACTTAAACTAAAAAAAAATCATTTCTCACAATTTCGTCCACTTCAGCCAAGCAAAACTTTCTTTTCACACAATTTCAAATAAATCGCACGTCCACTTTGACTTAAAAAACTTACTTTTTACACAATTTCAAATAAATATAAATATAATAAAAATTACACAATATTAAATACATATATCACAAGTCCACTTATTAAAAAAAAATACGCTATTGCACGTCCACTTTAACTTAAAAAAAATGCAACCAAAATATCAACAACAAATTTAAAAACATATTAATTCGAATATGAATGAAATCTAAAACAAGCCAAACGTAGTTATATTCATATGCATAGCCCGGTATTTTGTTTTGTCCGCCTCCGTAGTGTAATGGTCAGCACGCTCGGCTACCGTTCTGGAGGTCCCGGGTTCGATTCCCAAGGGGAGTAAAATAAATATTAGTGATCTTTTCACAGTAATATTTATTCAAAATTACCATGGACTGGTACCTGAAGCGGAGGGCTGATCACCTTTCCTTCATGTATAAACGATCAAGATAACACTGCGTTTATATGACACAGTGCCCTATGCACCATTTGGGTGCGGATAAGGGTTTTATATTTTTATATATATAGCCTGGTAAAAACATGAGTATAATGTTAAATATATGAACATGGTAAATTTACGAATCGAAACTATTTATCCGAAACTTGTCATTCAAACATTTATTTAGAACGTAAAGTTTGAACGTCAAACTATGTTACAACCGAAGTTGGTAAGGACATCATTAGTTTGACATTTCCAAGAAATTGGATTCCTATCTGAAAACTGCCAAGTATGGGAATAACCTCAAACTAACAAATGCGATACGTCAACATCGAGTAGTTTAGGGTTCTTTGAAAAGGGTTTAGAGAAGATTAAATAAAAACTTTTCCCTCAAACTTCGTTTTGACATGTAAACATTTGATTAATTCAAACAAAAAATAAATAAATATTCCATGTTACCCTTGTGACGTTGTATGAATTGACTAGGGTGTAATGATGGGTGGTTGAAAAAAGATTTCACCTTTTTTGTAAATTAAAATTTCACTCAATAAATACTAAGTATTTTTATTAAACTATGATGGTGTTCAAGGCATCAGGTTCGCGCCGCCCAGGACGACCACTGCTGACAATTCGTCGGCAGCTCTCGTCAGAACTTCGGGACGCGGATCTGACTTAGGAGGATGAAAGGGAGCTGGCAGCCGACAGAAAAGCCTGGAGACAGTTTGTGGACTCCATATGCTCCACCTAGGGAGCGGATATGGTTTAATTTTTTTATTATTTTTTTTATAATGATGGTGTCGAAGAATTAGCATACAAAAGAAGGTTAAATAGAAAAATAAATATAATTTTACATAAGAATTTTTTTTTTGAAGTTTTGTTATCAGTTCACAAATTAAAGTTTCTCCACTAAGGAGTTATTTCAAATAACTCCTGAGTAGAGAAATCTAGATTTGTGAACAAGTATTTGAACACACCCAAAATGTAGCTAGTAAAACAACTGCTCAAATTATAAGCTTATAAAAATTAGAAATCTTGTTTTCAGGCATCTCGCAGATTATAAAATAATTCGAAAGAGAACTTGTATACATTCAAAAAGTAAAAATGTCTCTGCGCAATAAAAAGCTTACACAAATCAACCATAAATACTGCCGTAAACTTACCCATGAAGAGACGTGTGAATTATTTGAAATGTGGGTGTCATAAATTTGAGTCTGGTTGTCAATCATGGGTAGAATGGTGAATGTTACACTTATATAAAGTGATCACTTCAATCAACCTATGACTGATCCAAAGCCTTGTTAATGCCCAGACTTCCATATTCTTCTTCATCTATATTGAAATGCCAATAAGTAGACAATTTAGTTTAAAACATCGTCTTCTACACATAAAATAGAATATTTGTGAAAATATTTTTTTAAATATATGTTTTAAGAAAAAATTCAACGCTAACAAATTTAAGTTGGTTTCTTTTAGTTTTTTTCTATCTATATACAACCTTAATTAACCTTCTTAAATATCTCTCCCGTAAAAAATCTTTTCAATTAACATTTTTCAAAGTGTTTTTTGGATTAAAACTTAGAGAAATGTGATGATGTAGCATCTTTAAAAGACTTAAGCCTAAGGGCTTGGAAGGTAGTTATCGTTCTAATTAAGATTTTTCAGTCCTGATAATAAAGGGATAAGTTAAACTCAGAGATAAATTTCAGGAAGGGTTTGGAAAAACAATACTGCGCGACACCTTCGTAAAATTACGGCTTGAAAAGATTTTATGAATTAATGCTTAATTCAGAGAATATAATATATATACGAAAAAATTCGAATTTTTTCATAAGGTGATGCAATGAATATCGGTTTGCCCGGGAGTCGTCTACCATGGGATTGGCTATATAGTGCGATGTGGGGGTGTCAGGATGGTTCCATTCTCCTCACATGCGAATACCATTGTCTCCTTCGTTGCCTTCCCCAACTAACGAAATCTTCGATCTCGCATATTTCCCTGATCCTGGCGTTTCTTATTCTATCTCGAAGACTCTAGCCTTATAAGCTTCTTAAATATGTATACTCGAATAACTATACATAAAAAAATTCAAATGTCAAAAGCATATTTTTATAATACTCATGTAGTTCTACAAATTTTTTGTATTTAAATATTTGTCTTTTAAATGGCTATCCCTTTTTTCTAAACTTTAGGACTTATTTCAAAATTTTCTGTAACCAGAGCATTGTCTCCTAGTTAAGGCTGAGATCTCAAAAGTTAAAAAATGTAGGTGTATCCTTGTATAAAAATTCAAAGCTTTGTTTTCAAACTTATATCTATACGATATTCCAATTTAACGATTTATCTTATTTAATATTATGTAGATATCCTTACAATACTTTATTTTTATTTTATGTTAGTATTATTATTTATCGGATACAACACTGAAGAATTTGAAAAAAAAATCGTTTCTTTTGAGACTGAAGGCATCATGGAAATTTCTCTAGTAAATTTCTCAATTTTTAAAAAAAAAATTGAAAGTAATAATTAATAGAAATGATTAGTTTAAATTATATGTCATTCGTTTTATCGTTTTGTGTTCTAGGCTTACAAATGTCAACATTGTGTTTGTTAGTTACTACGGTGACTTTTTCCTGAAAGGGGACGATATTATGTGAGGTAGTGATAATGTATTTTAATGATTCGGAATATTAACATAAAACCGGAAGCGGGAACTATTTGCTGAATACTTTACGTTTATGTTATCCTGTCTACAATGAGTACCAAATATCTGAGAACGCATTGTTTTATCGTTACAAATGAAAATAAACTATTTGATTTAATTATATGAATAGAATTTGCGGAATTAAATGGTAATGAACACAAGGCCAGTTTTAACATGATGGCTATTTTGTTAAAATCACGTAATAATGCTCACCGTTTATGAAATAAGGAACTTGTTAACCTCTTGACGTCTGAAATAGACCGGACTGCATTCTGTGATTGACAGACATTTCTTAAATTAAAAACTTAATTCAATTGACATTTAAATAAGATCAAAAATAATTTAAATATATCTTATTTAAATGCTATCGTTTTATTTCTTTCCACTATCGTAGAGTATTATATTATTACATATATTTATTTGACCCCCCCAGGGAGTTAACCCCTGGACCTCCAGTAGGGTAGCTGAGCGCGCTGACCATTATTACACTACGGAGGTGGACAAAATATATATAAAACCATATGTCCCAGGGGTTAATACTGACCTCCGATTTATATGAAGCACTGCATATGCGAATTATTGTCCGAAATATTTTATGTACCATCGTATTTCGCGATGCAATTACGTATTTTTAGCACGCTTTGTCGTCTGGAAGAATATTTACATTAAAATGTCACGTTTTTCTCACAATTCTTCAAATGAACCAAACGTGATAAAAATAATGTGTTAATTATGGTGATTTTAAATAATAAATGATAAAATCAACATAAGTTCGTCTTAAGCGTAAAACTAAAATTCGTAACAATAAAAGCTTTAGATATGATGTTTCCACAAGCTTATTCCGCCCAACCGTTGCAACAGAGCAAAGGATAGACACGTGTTAATTTGTATAGACATATAGGATAGACACATTTTACGCATAAGATAGACGCGTGTTAATATGTATAGACATAGGATAGACAAGTGTTACGCATAAGATAGACACGTGTTGATTTATAAAGATATATAAGATAGACACGTGTTGCGCATAAGATAGACGCGCGTTAATTTGTATAGACATATAGGTTAGACACGTATTATGCATAAGAAAGACACGTGTTATTTTGTATTGAAATATACGATAGACACGTGTTGCGCAGAAGATATGCACGAGTTAATTTGTACAGATATAAG
Organism: Brachycentrus maculatus; assembly: GCF_059751285.1. Lineage (NCBI taxonomy): Eukaryota > Metazoa > Arthropoda > Insecta > Trichoptera > Brachycentridae > Brachycentrus > Brachycentrus maculatus. The sequence continues at coordinate 530,054 of NW_028281094.1, forward strand.
AATAGACACATGTTAATTTGAATAGATATTAAGAATAGACACATGTTAGGCATAAGAAAGAGACGTGTTAATTTGATCGCTTATCATAATATGGCTCGGTTATCAGATTATCGTCCGCCTCCGTAGCGTAATGGTCAGCACGCTCGGCTACTGTTTTCGGGGGGTCAAATAAATATAAGTGATTTTTTCCCTCTAATATTTATTCAATATTACCCTGGACTGGTACCTAAAGCGGAGGGCTGATCACCTTTCCTTCGTGTGTTAACGATCAAGATAACACTGCTTTTATATAATGCAGTGCCCTATACACCATTGGGGTGCGGATAAGGATTTGAATGAATTGAATATCAGATTCAGTGCTTTTATCCTAAACGATTGCCAGTGTTTATCAAATTTTTATTACAACAATTTAAATTCATAAAATTATTCAAACATTCCGCGGCCCGGTTGTAGATCCCGAGATTAAGGAGATTAATGTTTAGCCAAAGCGAACAAGAAATATGTAAATCCACGTGGCACATTCACGATGTTCATTTAGGACTTGATGAATAAATTCCACGGGGCTCTATGCAAATTCAGACGGTTGGGATCCTGCGGGGAGAGGCGCCATCTTTTGTCCGCGCCAAGAACGAGATGTTTCCCGCGATTTTTGACGAGAGGCGGAAAAATGAAAACAGTATCACAACGCTTCTCTTCGTTCTAGCTTCAGAGCAACAATGGAGGTATTACGAGTAAGTTAATAAATTAAGATAACAAAGTTAGTAGCGTACATTATATTGTTATAACAACCCTCTTTCGAACCTTCTTCAGCCGTCTTTCTTAAGTTCGGGCGATATAAAAATATATTAGACGAGCAAATCAATATTGGAAGGAATTCTTGGACTGAGTTGTTTTGAAATACTTAAGGTTGAGTATCTGCAAAGTGAGCCTTGAAACCTTTTGATAATATTATTACAAAAACTCAATGTCTTCCCAAAGTGGAGTAATTCTTACTTATTTAAAATTTTGGTACCAAAATTCGGTATTTAATATAAAGCCAAAAATAATGTAAAATGTCGTAATATGTAAAATTATGTGAATTATTTCAGTCTACTCTTAAATGAGTAATTTTTTATGTAAAAAATGCGCGTGTAGCACCGCACACGTGATAAAAGTGAAACTTCTTAAAAAATAGACAATGAGAGACATTTAGTGTGAAAGAGAGAAAGAGAGAGAGAGCATCACAAAATAAATACAACGATAGAATTTTTTTCAAAGAAATATAATGTTTATTGAATTTTCACACTAACATTTATTGGTGCTTGAATAAATAATGCTGATTTAGTTTTTAGTAACTTAAATAAGAGGTGTATGTTCATAATTTGATGTTTACGACAAAACGAGAAAAAAGTGAACCTATTGTTTTTTTTAAACTGATTCGTTAGGTTTGTAAAAACACAATGCGTGGTACTTCGCTGTTTATATATAGCATCTGACGTATTCATGTACTTTATCTTATTTTATCGTTGTGTATAAATCATTTTATTTTATTCACTCCCGATTCGATGTACATGATAGAGAAATTGAAACTTTCTTGAAATTTCAGTTTCAATTCTCGTCCAATTAGCGATTTTTTAATCGCCACCAATGAAATTTTATTAAAAAAAAACTGATTAATATTTCAAAAAATTAAAAACGTATCGCAATAATAATGATAAAATTTTAATGTATTATATGGAATAATAAGTTTTTATTTATTGGTGCTTCAAAATCATTAGGTGAAATTAATTTGCATTGTATGGTAGAAGAGTTATTAGATTTTTTATGATTAATTAATATTACTACATGAAGGCAAGTTACTACAACCAACACTAAAGAAAAGACTACCAACACTAAAGTAAAGACATAAAATCTTTAATAAATGAGTGTATTTGAGACACCAGGAAGATCGCGAAACAAAATAATTTTATTTATTCAAAAAGTTTACCAAATACCAACCCCTTCATTTCCTAAATTACGAAAAAACAATTCAAAGTAACCAAAAATACAGTTTTTAAACAAATAAAAGCACAAGTAGATACTTCCAGAGCGACAAAACAAAATTAACATTTGCACTTTACAGTTCTAAAGTTAGGGGTAATTTTGAATGAAATGACGGAGGTTTTTCGTTCCAGGCGAGAATGTACCGCCATTCCGTTGAATTTTGAATGAATCCAATTTAAAGTTAATGGCGTAAATTCTAGTTACTGTCAAAACAACACTTGAATTGACGTTTGTTGGATGGGTCATACGAGAACTTATGTATTTTAATTGTGGTTTCTAAAGTAATTTGTGCACTTCGAACAATGTTTGTATAAAAAACTCTCCTTATCTTCCATTGTTTACTTTGTGTAATACCACTTTTATTACATAAAGTAAACAAAGGATTATAAGGAGAGTGTTTTATTACCCAATGCTTTTAAAATACAAAATAAATGTTTGTATTTGTTTTATATTGTTTCACATTTTCAATAAATTTCACAACGTAGTTAAAAAAAATTGCTTTGCAAGAGCAGATCTGTCAGGAAGCAGATCTGTTTCAGATCTGGGCGTGCGGTGAGACAGCTTTCAATATCCTACCTGCAGACAAGCATCTAAAATAGACGCTTTGCGGGTTATTCCTTTTTGAAAAGTACCTAAATTTTTCGTGCAGTATCGGTGATGCCATATAGCAGATTTGTAAACCAATCTATCAATTTCCATGGGAAAATTAAAAATAGGAAAAAGTGCCTACATAAATTTATGATACAATTAATTTTTCAAATATGAATTTTAGCACAAACTATACATGAAAATTTAACTGAAACTCCTTGACACTTTTATACGTAAAAAAAATATTTTATATTTTAATTGCACGGGAAACCTCATTTAGAGAACATTACCATAATATGTTAGTTTTCATTAGGTATATGATGATAATTAAGAAATAACAATTGTTGTCAAGATTTATTTTAGATAAGAAAATTAACTTCTTCTATTTCGACTTTCATTGTATCGTGTTTGGCGGTATTTAAGCCCTCGGGATTTCCTTCGCTGATCCTTGATTGTTCCCTACAAATCGGCAGATAAACTTAAATCCCAAGATAGATATTTTGCGCTTCAAACTGCGGCTTTTTCCCAAACTTATTATTCAAGTTTAACCTCGATAACTTTCTCGTATACTTTCAAATTCGCACCAACTTTTGAACTGATCTTAATCTTTGTCAAGTTTCAACCCTGAATTTTGTTTCAGATTTTAATACATATCGATTTTTAATACTATCCGAGACATTCTAACTACTCTGCGAAATGTCAGGTGCTTGGTGTGACCCCATTTTGCACTGCGGAAAAATTTGCATAGGCTTGAAATACATTTCCTTAGATAGTACAATTTTATTTCCGTCTTGTGAGGCATTATCTTTTAAACCCTTATCCGCATCTAATAGTGCATAGAGCACTGCATTGTTTATAAGCAGTGTCATCTTGATCATAACATATACAAAAGAAAGGTGATTAGGCCTGCCTTATAAGGTACAAGTCTAAAGTTACTGCAAAAATCAGTTTTTTCTGACATTTCGTAGTGAAACTGCATTTCTGCATAGATATTATAAAAATTACAACTATATATTTTTTCCACATATATTTTATTTGACCAGTGACTGGGTTTTGTCGTTTTGATATCACCAGATTGATCTGTTAGTGATCAGTTTGATGAAGTCGGTGATGACGAAATCCGGTCACTTGTCAAAAAGAACTATGTGTTTATATTTTGTAGCACATAAATACTAGATGTAAAAAACACTTACATTTATTTTGATCTTCCTGGGATCGAATCCGAGACCTGCAGTACGATAGCTTAACACTTCGACATCTATACTACGGAAGCGACACATATAATATTTTTTATTAGGAAATTTGGTAAATTTTATATGTATGCAAGTGAAACAATGTTATAAATAATACATATTAACTACGCATGTTTTTAATCCGTATATTTTGAATAGAAACATCAAATAATAAAACTGAGTGTATTTTGTTTTCTTCATGTTCATTATGAAATATGAACGAAATATACATTATGATCAAAATAGAATAGTAAACAATAAATATAAATATAAAAATATAAACACAAGCCCAAATCAAAAATAGTTCGATTGATCTAAGAATTTCATAATGATACGACATGAATAATATGACAAAAGCTTACCATTCCAGACATTTCCCTGCATTGAATAAATAAACCAATTTCCGTTTTATACATGTATTATGAATAACATTCCTGGAAATGTCAGAATATTATCGTACAATATAATATACATGTGACGGATTTGAAATAGAATTCTTGAATTTTTTTAATATACAAATTATAGCAGTAAAATTATTTCATATTTTAATATTTAATATTTCCTAAAATATTTATTTGAATCGAAATCGCTTGTTAAAATACATCATTAATACAACTTCCAAGAATCCAGTCAAAAAGGATATTCAATAATAGGGAGAACAGTGTTTTATAATAGAAATATTTTTTTAACAGAATTATTTTTGTTTTTACAATGTACACATAATATTTTGGGCCAAAGCGTTTCATTATCCAAATTGGGTATCAAATTGCAGTAGACTGTATTCAAACTCAAAAATTTTAACTCAGAGACTGCGACACTAACCACGGGACTACAACCCGACACTAAATATAAGTGTTTATAATAGCTACGATTTCAAAGAAGAGAAAATTGTTCGTTCGTGCCTTTATCATAAGTGAGCCGTTGGAAATATAATATACAGGCACATATTATACTTTTATTTGTATCCGACAATTTTCCCTCCAACGAGCACTTTGTATCAATTTAAAATATGATATTTCAGCGACAATTTCACAAATTGGGGACATGTTTTACATCGGTGACAAGTTCCCTTGGCAACTTTATGGGGGTTGCAATACTTGGCAGGGTGGCTGGCTGCACATAAAGTGAAGTGTGGCAACACGCCCCGTGTATAAATCAGAAGTGTTGACAAAGATCTAAGAAAGCCTCGCTAACAATAATTCACGTCCCTGCACTACTTACTATGCAACAAATGTGCAATCTCGAGTAATCTGCAATGCACAAAACTCGCGCAACTGCGATATAATAACTTTGCACAATATTTTACTGTTATTCGGATTTTACTATTTTGTACTGGAAGTTTTGTAATCTCTTTACGTTACATACATATATCGCTCACTCCTTTCAAGAACGTCATAAATCAAAAATAGTCAATTTTCAGGTGAGCATGTTTTCGGAATGCCCAGGAAATGTACTATATCCCAGCAAAAGCGGCATATTTTTAACTTAATATTTACTCGCTACAGGGCAGAAAGTGTTTTTTTTGCATTTTAAAGAAAAGGTATTGTTTAATTATTTTTTGAAATATACTAAATATTTTTAATATGGAGAAAAAACCTTCAGGTTTTACCTAAAAAGATCTGTTGCACAGTAAAAAGTTCAATAAGTGGCTTGATATTTATTTTTAATACATTGTCTTATATTTTTATACATTGAAAACGTTATCCTGAATAATCAAGTTTTTTGATTTATGACGTTCTTGAAAGGAGTGAGCGATTTGTATCCCATTTTATCTTTTTTATTGAACAAATAGATGCTTCCAGTCTTATAAATATTCCTTAGAATGTTTTTATTAAAATATCATTTTAATTGCGTTAGTAAAATAAAATAAAATAACTTACCAACTAACCATCACAGAGGTAGGCAGAGAGAATAGAACGCGACACCAATCTGTCTTTGCAAACAAACTTTGCCCTTCCATACTCATGGATCTCCACACACATACCCGCCGATTATTCCTAACCTGCCGGCTTTTAAGTTTTAAAAACTTTGTCAAACCAAGTTTTCCTCGGTATTACATTGTCTTAACTGCTCTTTCTTCAATCAATCGATTCACATCCAAACCATCTCGAAACCGTTTTTAATTTTTTCGATAATACTTATCTCAGCCTAGTTTATGATTTTCCAATATTTATTTATCGGGAAATAAAAATATTCTCATCAATTATTTTGGTAATATGTAGTTTACGATTAGAATCTTTAGGAAGAACGTATTGGCTCATGAAATTGTTCCATATTTTTCCAGCACACTCATATTTTTATACATAATAATATGTATATAGGAATATGTTACTATTTGTAAAATAACATAAACACATATGTATGCCTACGTCATAAAAGTAATCAATAGATAATATTATTATATACTCGTAAAATAATTTACGTTTCCTAGAATTGTCAAATACACAGTTTCATTACTTAAGAAGTGTTGTATACCAAATACAATAGACGTTCATACAAATTGACATATTTTATTACAGCATTAGGGTATATAGAATACATATTTGTTTTCGAATAAAATTGATTTTCCGCAAGTTCAGATACAATCGAATTCGCGTTTTCCCGGCTCCATAACTCTATAACTCGTTTTATTACGCAAATAGTTTTCCAAGAAGAATACAAAAATCTATGCCTCGTGTTTTAGCGGCTCAAATTGCTGAAGACAAAATGGAATCTAAAAGTCTCATTTTATATAGTAAAAAAAAATCATGTCATATTAATATTTGTCATTTGTCTTGCAATATTTGTATCATTTCTCAGATTGTAACAATATTCAACTTTATAACTGTTACATATATTTATTAATTTAAAAAAAAAGTATGTTATAAACAATAGTTACATTAACAATAATAAACATAATTATAACATTAACAAAAAAGTTACATTAATAAAAATAAAGCCAATTAAACAATTCCACATTTACGTTAAAAAAACTATTAAGAACATTAAGAGACAAAAAAAGGGTATCGTAAAAAAAATTGATTTTGTAGGAAGAAGGAATATTGAAACAGGTATATAATTGAATATTATTTAATAAATATGTGTTGGTATTGTATCGTTTATTAAATGATGACTATCAAAGTGTTTTTGTTTGATGAAAGTGTTTAGAATTTTGATATCGGAAACATTTTTTGTTTTTTCCACTTCTTCTTATCCTTAACTATAACGTTAGTTAAAATAACATTAATAACACATATAGAGGCGAGGTGTCTGGTCCTTAGTTTCAAGTACCAACCTAGGATGAGAGTCAAGAAGTATAAGAAAAATCTTTAAGCCAGCCAAATACCAGGCTGTAAGCCATGGAACGCTCAAACTTGTGTTACTTGGATGTTCGTTGTGTTACAAATAATAAGTAAAACACTTTTTTGTAATGTAATAAACTAATTACCCTAGTAGGTTTTTGTGTGTGTGCTCCACTTTACGTATGCGCGCGCGGCTTCATACCGTTTGTGGGTGATTGTTATTTGGGGTTGCTACGCACTGCACAATAAAAATAACATTTATGATTTTTACGGAGTGTGTGGAAGTTTTTGGTAAGGGAATGTAATTAATTATGAGTATTTTAATGTTTTTATTGTTTTAGAATTATATAAACCCTGATAATGACAAGGTTCTTGTCGGAACCGGTAGGTTTAAGTGTACTTATAAAAAAAATTGGTTAAAACAAAGTTGTTTTTTATAAAGTTTATAAAATGTGCCACAAAGTTTTGCCACTGCGAAAAACATTAAAGAAATAAATACCCTTGAATTGAAAAGTTTCGGCTGTTAATAATAGAACATCTTCTAACCCTTATCCGCATCCCAATGGTGCAAGGGGTACTGTATCATATAAACGCAGTGTTATCTTGATCGTTTACATTCCAGGTAATAATATTGAATAAGTCCAGGTTTATATTGAATAAATATAAGAGTGAAAAATCACTTATATTTATTCGACCCCCCCCCCCTTCTGGGAATCGAACCCGGGACCTCCAAAATTAGCCGAGCGTGATAACCATTACACTACGGAGGCAGATATATAAAAACAGATTATCTTTGGAAAAAAACAAGGTATGATTACCCCGGATATTACCAATAATAAATTAACATCAAATGGATGGTTTACCTCTATTTATTTGGCAGTTTTAATATGTAAATGAAGCGATAACTTTAATATATCACAGATGAAATATTGATAAGCAATGGATTCGAATATTTATACGAGTATTTATTGTGAATCCAGACTTTATCTGAATTAAAATGGCAGTTCAATTCGCTTGAAAAAATATTATTCGGTTTTCCACGATACATTTTAACGCAAAAATATTGAAGCAATTTGCATGCGTAATTATAATAATGACGTGGTACTAAATTTATTATAAATTAATATTATAAATTATTAATTGAATTAATGGAAATAAAATTTAACAGTTCAACCGATGGAAAATAATTGAAAATGTAACGATTTGGAAAAACCGAAAATTATCAAATGTGTTCGTAATTTACCAAAATTATTGTAGCTGAAAATTAAATACAAATTTTGCATTAATAAACAATTTAACAGTTTACCTGGCAGATTTGAACTTCTTCTTTCTTCTTACCTTTATCCCAACCCAATGGTGTATAGGGCACTGCAACAAATTAATCCAATGTTATTTCGATTGATGATTGCATGAAGGCAAGGTGATCAGTGCAGATCAGGACAGCTTCTTGATAGATTTAGAGAGAAAGTGATATTTTCCATGTAAAATTTAAAATAAAAATGGATAGATTTAATTAAGCAATTGAAAATAAGAGTTTGTTTTCGTAATCTGTTTTTCATTGGCGGCTATTTTTGTCTCTAGTCTTGAAATTTTAAATATAATACATTAAAAAAAATATTATTATCATAAATCAGAACTCAGACTTTATTTTAATGTTATAATATAATATCACATTTATATCGTAGGCTTTTAAGCTTTTTCTCCTTTTAACCTTAAATATGTATAATTATTAATTATTCTAAATATTTGTTATTATTATTACTAATTTAAGTTTCTTCAACAGAATCCTTGAAACAAAAAAATCATAAAAATGGCGCTTGAAAAATCATCCAAATATTAAAACTGACCATGTAATGTCTGACATTATTTTGTTGTTATAAATAAGTGCATAAAGTTATGTTTATTTATTTGTGACAATCTTTTTGATACGCCCTCTTACCTGAATCTTTCAGGGTGTGGGAAGCTGATTTGGTTTTGTGCAGCCCTTCCGCCCGCTGGCGCGGGAAAGTTTCCGTCGGCGGAACAGTTCCCGCTCTAACGACGTCACTTGATCAACAAACTTTTACACGGAAATTATTCAAATCACCAAAGTGACCTGCACCGGGAAATACGCGACTAATTCTACGTTTTTCCTTTTGCCTCATTTTTAAGAGCGTTTTTATGGAGGAAAAGTTTCGCTGAAAATTAATCCAATGGTAAAGTTTAATGGATTTTATTATATCTACAATAAACGGTTTACGTATATTACTTACTCGATTTTCATCCATTCGCTGTAATAAAAAAGGGAGATTAAAGTAAATAAAAATGTATGATTATATATATATTAAATATAATAAATAAACCTCAACTAATTTTTCCCACTTGAGTATAAAATTGTAACGATTATTTTCGAATGCTACTGATGCTTCCATCTACGGGTTTGAATATAAATTCGATTATTTTTGTTACACGTGTGTATAGTGATTTCTTAAACTAGCCTATGACAGCCGGAAGCCCCGTAAATGCCCAGACTTTTATATCCTTTTTCATCTTTTTTGAGATATCAGAAAATAATATAAACTTTGTTCAACCCGTAGAAGGAAGCACTTGTAGCTTCTGAAACTAGTCGTAACAATAAAATACTCAATTGTTAAAAAACAAGTGTTTTATTTATGATTCAATCATGTCTTACCACAAAGTAAATGTTTAAATAATAAATATTCAAATGATATATCAATATATATTAAAGGATTCTAGGATGTTTTTTTTCCAGGTATGTATTTTGTGGGACATTTTATAAAAATAAAAATATAAGTTTGTCTTTAACCACTTTTATTCTTGGTACTTTTCTCCAAACAGTTTCGACGAGAACCTTGTTATCTTCAGGGATGGATATGTAGTTTAATTTAATTTTATTACAAAAATGAAAGGTGTTTCAACTGAGATGACGCATCAATCTTTTTTTATACAAAAGAAGATGAAAGTCTGAGCTTTCATTTGGTTGGCTTAAGTGATCACTTTATACACTTGAGTAACGTTCAATTCTGCCCACTATCGCATTGAATTTATATTGCATTAATGTTCAAAATTTTGCTTTTGAATTCTTTTCTATATAAGTAGAAATTTTTAAAGATGTAGAATTTAGGCTAATTAAAATCTCATCAACTAAGATTTTGTAAAGTATATAGCTGCAAAATGGTGAATAATATACAATCTCTTAAGTTAGCAAAATTCCTGTTCCTAAGCCCTGGGATACATTATCTTCTATCTTCAATTAAAAAACAATAGACGCTTCGTCTCAGCTAAGGCACCTTTAATATGGATTTTTTCTTAACTGTTTTAAAATTTAAATAGTAATATCGACATATTTAATATTTGTCTGAAAAATAATCTGAAAATATAGTAAAGATTAAAAAAAATAATCTTAAAATATATTTTTCATACACCCTAAAAATTGCTGTTTTCTCTCAATTACTTTGATAAAGCTAGGACTACCCGACATGAAATGAGCTTTTTAGCGCCTAAAAAACCATTCACTGATGAAGTTTTTTGAAATGTTCGCCATTTCTCTTTTTTTGTACATTCTTCTTTTCAGACATAAAAAAGAGTTATACCTCCTTAGAAATAATGGATTTATGTGGGATAAACCATTCCGCAAAAAGATGCTGGAAAGTCTTGTAGAAGATTTCGAGGCCCTCGCGGTAGAGATTTATAGCTTTATTTCGCCAGTCAGAGATATTCCACGCCTCGAAATACACCTCAGACAACCCTTATTTATATTCATTCAATTCAAATCCAATTAGTAAAGTAAATTACATCATTTATATAAAATAATCGTGTTTTAAAGATCAACATACATTTTTTATTACGATAATTTCTTTGTATTTCTATTTGATGCCGGTGAAAGAAAAAATAGGTAAAATATTAAACACAAAATCAATTCAAGAAATATGTATTTTTCATCAGTCTGGTGTCCTTATCATTACATTTCTACCTGCATACAATTGTCTTAAATATTTTTTAAATATAAATTTTTGAAATTTTAATCATGTGGGTAAATATCATAATTTCTTTAAATGTGTCGTTACACGTGTTTCAAACTCCGTTGATGCATCGAAACATATGTCATAATGGATTTAAAAAATATGTAGATGAGTTATTACGAACAAAAAAATTCTTTCACAAAATTAACAGATATTATTATAAAGTGAATCCTTAATCAATTAATGAAGCTGAATATAATTTTAGTTGAGCTTCACTTGCGCACATCAGCATTTTTTAAAAATAATTTTGAAGTTACTATATATTCTAATATTTTAAATATTACATTTTCCCAATAATATGTCAAATATTTCAAAATAGTTGATATTTTGTTTTCATTTCACTTCCCTTTAGAAATATCACTGAGCCACTACACTTCAAAATACGAAGAGCAAATGACTAAAATTTCTTTTTAAAAATACCGAGAATCTCGAGCAAAATCCATTTGAGTCGAACTCTCTGAAACCGCGCAATATTGATCAGGTATTTCCGTTCCTTATTTGCATTTAGGTAATTGAAAAATCTCATCAGAGTCAGTTCCGATATTAAAACCATCGATACAGCTGAGTGCAAATTTAAATCATACCCGAGTTAATAGAAAACCGATCGCGAGAAGCGATCACCAAGCCGTGAAACGATGTCATATTATATCGTGCCATGGTGAAAAAGAATTTTTAATTAAAAATCTGCCTTTGCCGATACGTACTTAAGAATTAAAATAAAACAAAACACAAACTTAGGAATACCGATTTCAAACTTTCACCATTTTTAACCCCAATTACTACTTTCCCTCCTGATATATATTATACATAGTTGTCTCGACGTTAAAATAATCATATATCGTTTTTATACGAAAGAAGATGGATTTCAGAGAAATCCAGGGTCTATGACCTGGCATTTGGCTGGCTTAAGTGATCGTTTTACACACGTGTGTAACGTTCGGCCCCTTATTGAACATGCATTTTGATTTTATTTTATATATGTGCACTGTTATTGAATTCCTTTCGCAAACAAATTGTAATTTTTGGCTGACGGAGCTGCCAATTAAGAATTTGTGAAGTAAATAGGTTTCTCCACTTATATTATGAAAATTATTTAATAATATTTATAAAGTGTCGGGTTGTGGTCCCGTGGTTAGTGTCGCGGACTCTTGAGTCAGAGTTTCTCGCTTCGAACCTAGTCTACCACAATATGATATCTACACATTTGTAATAATAAGCCGCTTAGACTCACGGAAATACAAAAGTATGATATTGAAGTATTTTTATAAATAATAAAATCACAAATATTTCTCTTTTGTTATAAAAAAAATGTTTTTATATAGGTTTACCTTCCTTTAGGTGGAATCCAGTGTCCAAAATAAAATGTTTATTTTGATGGAGAAGATTTTGGATGTCTAGGTATTTACAGGGCTAACGACCTGTCTGACTAGTTTAAGTGATCATTTCATAAACGGGCAACCCTTCAATCAACACTTTCTTCCACATACGAGTTCTTGGCACCATCTTTGATTGAGTCGAGTAAGTTTTTATTTTTTTATTTAGCATTTTCTGAAAATATTAATGTTCCTCATTTAGTTTTTTTCCCTCCCAATATTCCTCATTTTTCATGTATCCTTTCGTACTCTTTAAATATTTTACATTAAATTTTGAAAGAAAGTGAGGAAAAGCCGTTTGAACCGTCATCTAAAAAATATATATTGATTTAATGGCTGAAAGTAAAAAAATAAGAAAATTTCTCACTTCGATAAATTTGAAGACATAAATTGAAAACATTATCAACGTAGGTAGGTGCCGTTATTTTATTTTTCTCCTAAATTATATTTAAGGAGAAGTCAATTTACATCCTGCGCTCCTTTGTGATTGATTTAACGAAATTTTATCTCCGGATCCCTTTATGAAAATGTTTATTTTCTTCGACTTTTTCAAAACGTGTCGGAAATTTTATTTTTACGTAATTTAAAAAAGTAATATCCATGTTCTAGTAAACAATATAAACGTAAAAAAAATGTGAAAACTTAAATTAGAGATATTAATACAGATATTTTAATTAATATGATAAAAACACACATATTGTATATGCTCGGCTGCCGTATTGGAGGTCCCGGGTTCGATTCCCAGGGGGGAGTCAAATAAATACAAAGTTATTTTTTTCCTGTTATATTTATTCAATATTATCCTGGACTGGTACCTGAAGCGCAAGACTACTCACATTTCCTTCATGTGTTAACGATCAAGATAACACTGCGTTTTTATTATGCAGTGCTCTATGCACCATTGGGGTGCGGATAAGGGTTTGAAGAAGAAGAAGAAGTATTATGGTTTAATTGTTAAATAGATTTTAACCTTTGTTAAATGTGTTTCCGATTTGTAGCCTGGAATAAAAGATTTCCGAATGAATTGAGCCATGACAGTAATAAAGAATCTGTAAAAGAAGTATTCTTTATAAATCTCATCCAACACGGCCAGAAGGGTTACATAATATCACCGGAGAGTGCCCATTGGCGGAGTCTGAAAGCATATTGTTATTTATATTGCCGAACTTAGAACAGGAGTACAGGAGTACAGGAGTTGGGAGAGACTGCTCGCGTGTATTGTAGGCATGATGCATGGCGGTCGATTTGGGAAATTCCCACATATCCGGAATGGGATTCTTGGCTTCCCGCCGAAATCCACCGCACTGGAAGGTACCAACCTACCAAAATCACGGATTTCCAACATAAAATTATTCAATAATTTGAGGCTTATTTTTTTTAAAAATCTAAATTCTACTTATTTATGACTAAAATGCTATATCGCTCACTCCTTTCAACAACGTCAAATATTAAAAACTTAATTTTTCAAGAGATCGTTTTTAAAGATTAAAAATAAATATCAAGCCACTTATTGAACTTTTTACTATGCAACAGATTTTTTAAGGTAAAACCTGAAAGTTTTTTCCTTCATTTGGAAAATATTAAGTTTAATTTTTTTTAAATTATTAAACAATACCTTTTCTTCAAAATGCAAAAACAACGCTTTCTGCCCTGTAGCGGGTAAATATTATGTTAAACATATGTCGCTTTTGCTGGGATATAGTACATTTTTTGGGCATTCCGAAAACATGCACAGCTGAAAATTAACGATTTTTATGATTTATTTACGATTATGACGTTGTTGAAAAGAGTGAGTGATATGTGTATTAGGCATATAGCAATAAACTACTAAGGTAACAGGTAGTAGTAGGATATTGCAGCTTTAGTAATAGATTATTCAAAAAAGTATTTTTTAAATTTATGTTTCTATAAAAAAAACACGCTTTTAAAGTAAAATAACAAACTTAGACATTTTGTATTAAAGCATTGTTAACTTTGTGGTATAGTGATAACAATCACCTTATCATTCATCGTTCACTTTATATAATACCACTTTAAAGTATTACACAAAGGAAATGATGAATGATAAGGAGAGTATTTACAAACTTTGAAGTGAGATAAGAAAATTCACATCTAAATTAAACTTAAAGTTTTATTTGTTGCAACTATCAAGGTAAGAGCTTAAATAAAATTAAATTAAAATGTAAATTGAATCACTGTAGAAGCAATCTGTATACAAAAAATACTATTTTACACTCTATATCTATATATAGAAACTTTAATGTCGCCAACGTAAAACACCTTTATTAATAAAAGCAGTACACAAAAGGATTGTTTTTTTTTTAGATTTTCATTTTCTGCTGAGTCTATTAAGATCGAAAAAATATTTTGAAAAAGCCTTGGCATTTACAGGACTTACAAACTAGTCATTGGTTGGTTTAAGTGTTCACTTTATGCAATGCAAAATTTAGCATTCTATCCATGAGTGACAACCACGTACTTAAATTTAGGGAAGATACACACATGCATTGGTTGCAAATATGAAATGTATTTTTCGAGTAAAACTACATTCACGATATTCATTATGGTTGAAATTATTATGTTTACATGAAAATTGCAGTTGATATTTTGTATCTAGCATATTTGGTTGAAACCTTTTGAAATTTGAGTAATGTGGTTATTTCACTAGTTAATTCACAGGCTGTTAAACAGTTCAAATTTTAAGCTTGATTTAAATTTAAAATAATGTTTCAGGTGTCTCCAGTATGTGCACTTTTTCCAGATCATATAAACATACTGAGAAACGTTTAAAAACATGATTAAAAATTTTATGCAGCTTAATAATCGTTGAGTATGTATGAGGAAATGCATAAATGTAGAAGAGGCAAAGAAAGTTTGCAAAGACAGAGTGGTGTGGCGTTCGATTCTCTCTGCCTACCCCTTCGGGGAAGCGGTGTGATGGTTTGTTTTAATTTGACAAAAATATTCCGGGTTTCGGATCTTGCATACACCCAAAACGGCTTTTTGGTAATTAAAATCTTTTTTAATCCAACGTAAATGGCTCTTGGGAACTCATGTGTACAGCATTATGAGATAAATGTTATTTGTAGTAGTTTTAAAAATTTAAGTAGTGTGGTTGACAATCATGGGGAGAATGGTGAATGTTGCACGTGTGTAAAGTGATCAAATAACCGAACCAGATTATGATAGGTCATAAGGCCTTTTGATACTACCATATTCTTCTTCATCTATGTTGAAATATCAATGAAAAAAAATAATTTTAAGTGGAGAAAATCCAGATTTGTGAATAAACATTTTGACACACTCAAAATGATGATCGAAGATGTCGTTAGGTGGGGAAGGGAACGAAGGAGACAATTGTATGCGTATGTGAGGAGGATGGAACCATCCAAAACCCCCCCCCCCTACATTGCACTGCACGGCCAACCCCATGGTAGACGACTCCAGGGCAGACCACCAAAGAGATGGATTGATAGCTGGGAATCGATATCGTAGGAGGCTTGTACCTCTTAAAAACAGGCCACAAGGCCTACACCAAGAAGAAGAAGAAGAAGAAACTAATAACCTATTTCATAATTTTTTTTAATGTTTTTCGGAGATACTTTGTGGCACATTTTATAAACTTTATAAAATAAAACAACATTGTTTTAACCACTTTTTATTGGTACACTTTATCCAGCCGGTTTCAACAAGAACCTTGTCATCATCAGGGTTTATGTACTAAATTCTAAAACATTGAAATACTCATAGTTAATTACCCTTCCCTTACCAAAAACTTCCACGCACTAAGGTATGGGATAAAGTGTACCAATAAAAAGTGGTTAAAACCAATTTGTTTTATTTTATTTTATTATTAAGTGTTTTTGTTACCTGAAGAAAGAATCGCCATTTTTAAATGCGCAAATTCTACAAAGATGAGAATATATTTATCTCAATTTCATATTGCATTTTCCAAACCTCCTGTCCAAATAACAAACGGAGGGTCTGTATTTATTTTTTAATAAGAGACATGGAAAATCCGAAACAAATATTAAACTCGCAAACAAATATTTATGGTTCTTCAAGGGAAGTTATAACGCGTCTCTCCGGACAAGACTGTTGGCTGTTCGCGATGAATTTTTAAAAAATCGTTCCAACAAGAGCACACAAAACAACCGCATTTATTTGCTCTTTCGTTTATGAGGGTACTGTTTGCTTTTTGTCAGGTACATAATTGATGCCGAAAAAACCCGCTTTTTAATTAACCCTTTTTACGTCACGATCGAAAAATCAATGAGTACTTACGTACCTACTTGATTATACACTTGTTAAGGTAAATACTCTCAGTATTGATCGGCTTAGATGGTTTATAAGTATCTAATATGGTATTTTATGACAATTGAATCAATTACGATAATTGGGAAATGGATCGTTTTGGAGAAATGATTGTCCTATTTTGTGAATAAATATGAATAGATACCGTAAGTATATTATACAAGGCAAAACACAGCATAACAAACAACTATATATATGGTATTTATTGATTTAGAACTCCATTTTAATTTATGTATTAATTTTAAATCAAACACAGATTTTTTGAGTCTACTAAGTTGTATTTTATTAACAAAAATATTTTATTAAGAAAAACACATAAACAATTAATATTGTGACAATTGTTTCGCCTAGTTATGGCATTATCAATCGAATGTGAAGATAAAATGGACTGACGGTCCTTATGTAGTTATACAATTCTGAGTGACAGTTTTAACATGTGCAGCAATAATTTATGGGAGACGACAGTGGTTTTCAAACAAAATATACACAGTAAAGCAAAGCATAACAAACGACTGTAAAGTGTCTAAACTATTTTAACAATAAATATGAAAATTGAAAGGTGGTTTTAAACATAATATACAAGGTAAATCAAAGCATAACAAACGACTCTAAAGTGTCCTTACTATTTTATCAATAAATATGAATATTAAAAGGTGGTTTTAAACATAATATTCAAGGTAAATCAAAGCATAACAAACGACTGTAAAGTGTTCTTACTATTTTATCAATAAATATGAATATTGAAAGGTGGTTTTAAACATAATATACAAGGTAAATCAAAGCATAACAAACGACTGTAAAGTGTTCTTACTCATCATCATCATCTTCTAAAGGCAGCGCCTTGTTGTGTCAGCCACTTGTCTCTGTCAGTCGCCATCCTCTTGAGCTGCGAATAGGAGGAGACGTCCATGAGCCGCTTCAAATCCTGGAAGTATGAAGTTCTTGGGCGGCCTCTTGTTCGTTTTCCCAAGATTCTTCCTTCGAAGATGTTGCTAAGAAAGGTGCTATGTCTAATTGAGTGCCCTATTAGCTTGGCCTTCCTCTTCAAAATATGATTTATAAGCTCTCTTCTTTCTTTTACGTCCTGCAACACCTTTTCGTTGGACTTCCTTACGACCCATGATGTTTTGGTCATCTTCCTCCAAACCCACATCTCAAATGCTTCAAGCCGGTCTTTTTCGTACTTTTGGATGGTCCAGGTTTCACACCCATACAACAAAACACTCCAAACAAAAGCCTTTATGAATCCTTTTCTTACTTCAATTTTTAAATGTTTGTTTGATAGGAGGCTGTACTTTTTCATAAAAGTTTGCTTGGCTAGCGTTATCCTCTTTTTTATGTCTAGGGTACATTTATTGTTATATGTTAGCGTGCTACCCAGATAACAGAATTGATCCAACTGTTGAATTACTCTATTTCCGAGAAGTATTGTTGGATGGAGGTCAGATTGCTCTTTTTCAACAATCATTGATTTTGTTTTGGCGGCATTAATTTTCAAATGGAACTTATCCAGAGCATTAGAGAGAGTGTTTAACATGTGGTTCATGTCACTCTCGTCCTCTGCTATCAGGGCGATGTCATCAGCGAATCTTATACAATGTATTTGTTGACCGTTTATTTTTACTCCATTTGTTTTTTCCTTCAACTCTTCAATGGCCTCCTCTATGAACAAATTGAATAGATAGGGTGACAGCGGACAACCCTGTCTCACACCTTTTCTTATCTTGGCTTCTTTTGAGGAGCCATTAATATCTATGAGAGTGGATTGGTCCTTGTACAATTTGAGGATGGTTCTTCTGTCCTTCCAATCAATTCCTCTTTTCTTCATGACTTTAAACAAGAGGTACCAATCCACTCTATCAAAAGCCTTCTCTAAGTCTATAAAGGTCGTGTATGTTATAAGATTCACATCCAGTCGTCTTTCCAGTATCTGTCTCAGTGCCAAAATTGCCTCTCGTGTTCCCACTCCACTTCTAAAACCAAACTGATCCTCTCCAAGCTGTTCCTCCACTTTCTTTTTCAACCTGCCCTTTATAGTGTTCAGGAGCACTTTGGATGCGTGGGATAGAAGTGTTATGGTTCTATAGTTGTTGCAGTCTGCTGCATTTCCCTTTTTAGGTATTGTTATAGACTTACTCTTTACGAAGTCGTTGGGCAATTTTCCCTTTTCATAGCACTCACTTATGATGTTATATAGTGCTGTCTTCGTCCGTTCGTCTACATTCTTTAAAACCTCAGCAGGTATATCATCTATCCCAGTTGCTTTTCTATCCGTTAAGGCCTTCACTGCAAAATCGAATTCAGCCCTTGTCAAGGGTGGTCCTTTGCAATCGGGATCTACTTCTTCTTCTGGTTCCAAATAAATCCTTTCGTCTTCGATATCATTTCCACAGTACAGATCTTCTAGATATTCCTTCCATCGCTCAGCTACCTTTTCATTTTCAAATAATAGGTTTCCGTTTTTGTCTTTAACAATATTGCTCTTTGTTTTAGGTGTATATTCTAGGCTTTTAACTCTGTTATATGCTTTATCGATATTATTTTTGTGTAATAGGCTTTCGATTTCTTTACAGTTTTCACGTAACCATTAATTTTTTGCATTGCGACATTGGTCTGTAATTTGATTTTTGATCCGTTTGTATTTGACATAATCTTTATTCCTTAGTTTGTTTCTTTCCTTGATTAATTCTAGTATTTTTTGATTCATCCATGGTTTCCTGGGTTCTAGGACGTTTTTCCCAATACTTTCGTCACATGCTGCATTGATGTTTTTTTTCATTGTCTCCCAAGAAGTTGGTTCTATCTCATTATTAATCTTTACTAGAGTTGATTGGAAGTCTTTTACTAATTTTATATCTTTTAATTTTTCCAAACACCAGTGCTTTTTCTTGGCCATGATTATTTTCTTAAATCTAATATTGCATACCGCTTTGACTAGAGTGTGATCACTATCTATTTGATTTCCAGGGTATGAGTGACTAGATCGTATTTGATTTCTATATTTTTTCTTTACTAGAATGTAATCAATTTGATATCTCCTCGTGTCTCCGGGGGCCTTCCACGTGTACCTCCTTCTCTTGGGGACTTCGTACATTGTGTTGGTGACGATCATCTCAGATTGCTTGCAAAATTCTATCATTTTTTCTCCTCTTTCATTCATATTTCCTAAACCAAACTTTCCGATACATTCTTGATCAGTTGTTTGACTTCCGACTGAGGCGTTGAAGTCTCCCATAATAATCACATTTGATTTGTTTTCGGTAAGTCTCAGCAGCTCTTCAAGTTGTTCGTACATGGTGTCAATTTCTTCTTCGTTGCAGTTTGATGTTGGAAAATACACTTGTATGACGTACATGTCTGTGGGCTGGGCTTGTAGCTTTATCATAATGATTCTTTCATTTACGTGAAAAGTGTTAAGGACGCTGTTCTTCCATCCACCTTTCAAAATGATTGCTACACCTTTGCTGCCTCTTTTTTCACATCCACTATGAATTATTCTCAAGTCGTCTTTGACATAATCGCCATTTCCCGCCCATCTTGTTTCAGAGATACCTAGGATATCTAATTTTGCTTGTGTCATTTGTTGTGAGATTTCTTCGATTTTGCTCGGTTGTAGCATGGTTCTAACATTCCAAGTACCAATGTTGAATTTGTTGTCACAAGGGTTTCGCTGGTTGACGACCTGAGAAGCCTTGTTCCTTCTCCTGCCGGATCTTGGGGTCCGAGGTCCATGATCAGTAAGTCTTAAGTTGTTGATCGACATTTATGGCTAACCAGGGTTAGGGAATCCTGAGGATCTTTAATGCAGTGGTATCCCTCTGGCCTTCTGCATCCTCAAGCCGTTGACCACACTGTTTGGTTCATCCGCCCTTTCAAGGCAGTTTCCCACCTTGGGGACAAGAGATTGCCCCACTCTACTTAGCTCATTCGCCCCAAAGGCCGTTGGCTTTGTAGAGGTGCCTCCTTATTCCGGGAGACTCTCGGTCGTCAGAGCCTCGTCAGCGTAGCAGGGTGCACCACATGCAGGTGAGGTTGACATTTGAGTAGAGAGGTTATATATTCACTTCATACTCCAAGCACACCCCCTTGTGTTCTTACTATTTTATCAATAAATATGAATATTGAAAGGTGGTTTTAAACATAATATACAAGGTAAATCAAAGCATAACAAACGACTGTAAAGTGTCCTTATTATTTTATCAATAAATATGAATAGTAAAAGGTTGTTTTTAACATAATCTACAAGGTAAAGCAAAGCATAACAAACGACTGTAAAGAATACAATTTTTTTGTGAATAAAGATGAATACAGTTAATTTATTTACAACTAATGACTAAAAAAAGATCCGAAAACTAAAATTTTTTTTTAGGTTTTTATATTTGTTTTTTAAACATATGTTTTATCATTAGAATTTTTTTTGTTAATTTTTTTAAAATATACAACGTAGGTGTAAGTTACATTATGTAATATTTAAGCCATTACACTAATTTAGGCTGTAATATGTATTTTATATACATGTAAAATAAATAAATGATAAATTTATTCTTTTCTGTATAAAGTGAAGAATGTTGATCAATGATAGTGCGATTTTTTTTCATATAATATCAGAATTTTCACTAATATCTAAAATCAGGGCTAATCACCTTTTCATTCGGTATTTAACAGTCAAAATAACACTGCTTCGTATTGACGAACGGGTGTGAATAAAGGCTGAAAGAAAAAGAAAAAGAAGTAAAAACTTCATTATTTTTTATGTAAAACATTTGTTAAAAATCGATATATTTTACCACAATGTGACTGCCGAATAAATTTATGAAATTAATTTCCTTTGTTTAAACTGAGGTCAACGAACATCGACACGTGTAATACAGGAGGTCAATAATAATAATATAAAGTTATCTGATTTTTTTTTATCTGAAATATTTAAATTTCTAGCCTGAGGCCAACATAACATTTCAAGAATAATTTACCGTTAAATCATTTATGTTTTTCAATTTTATATTTAAAAAATCAAATGGCCTCAAAGGCAATTTTCAAAAACAATTTTTCAACAATCGAATCACGTCCCATGCAAAATGCAAACTATAAATTCCGGTTCGAATTTTGAATCGGTAACCGGAAGTGGGCACAGCGGCCATCTGCAATTATGTATTCCGGGGGTGTATTCTGCGATGCCACGTGTCACAGCTAAGTACTTTATGTATGTACATGTACATAACTTACACAAGCAGTACTTTGTATTTGAGTACGTCTGAACACATTACGTGTATATCTAGACTATTAAAATATGTAAAGAAGCCTTATGAAAACGCCTATTATAGAATAAGGCTTTATTAAAAATAATATATAATAATTCAATGCCCTTTTTATTTCGATTTTACTTATTAATACCACTTTTATTAGAAATTAGATACAATTAAGAAAGGTGTGTTGAGATGGTTTGGACATGTAGAACGAATGAGTGAGGAAAGAACGGTAAAACAAATTTATGAGGCGAATGTAAGTGGAACAAGGAGAAGAGGAAGACTGAGAAAAACATGGCACGATCAGGTATGCCAAATACTTGAAAGTGTTCAGGTTAGGAGTCGTAACAATCAGCGGGTATGTATGAGAAGATACATGAACGTGGAAGAGGCGAAGAATGTTTGCATAGACAGAGTGGTGTGGCGCTCTATTCTCTCTGCCTACCCCTGCGGGGAAGCGGCGTGATGGCTAGGTAGTTTGTTTTTTTTTATTAGAAATTTATTGCTACGCGCGTTTTCATACATTCAGCATCAGTGTCAAACACCGAAATACATATCACAATAGATTTAAATAAAAAAGTAAGATTTTAATTCAATACATATTTACATATTATCACAAACTCCTTTTAAATTTTTTTTTTTGTTTATTTTTGGCAAAGCACCCAATTTTGGGTGATACCTGCCATACTAGTGATTTTATATACTTAAATAATTTTTTTTTTTTTATTGATTTTTTTTGGGGTCACACGCTTTTGCTATACTTTTTTAAATGTTTAATAATCGCACCGTTAACATTTTTCGAGTTCATTGACAATAGGTGTTGGACATTCAGCGGGAAGGACAAACCCTCAGACCGAATGTCCTGAATGAACTCGAGGTTAGGGAGTAAGGGGCAGTTGAAAAATACGTGGTCAGCAGTCTCATCCTCCTGTCCACACGCGCACAACGAACAAGTTAGAATATTAATCCTTTTGAGGTGGGATGCAAGTACTGTGTGTCCGATCCTCAGCCTACACAGAAGGGACACATTCAGCTTGGGAATCCTAACTTTGCGGAACCAAGGGGATTTGGGTATCACGGGTTGGATTGACTTGTAATAGGATCCAGTGGATGTTATGGAGAACATTTCATTCCATTCCTCGCTTGCACCAGCTTTGAGCCCACTAAGGTAGTCAGGAATGGGAAGGGTGAATAGACTGGGAACCACGCCACAGTCCCGGGCTTCCTTGGCCATGGAGTCCACCCTCTCATTACCTGTAATTCCTATATGAGATGGAATCCAAACTATCGAGACAATTTTATTTTCAACATTAACCATATATAACATTCTTTTTATATCACAAAGAATATGATTATTCTTAAGGACAGAGTGATTATTATTTGAAGATAAAAGGTTCACAACGCTGAGAGAATCAGTAAAAATTACTGTCGGTGACAAGGATTGTTTAATAATTATTCTCAGAGCCTCTCTAAGGGCCACACATTCCGCTGTAAATATGGATGCTTCACGAGGTAATTGGAATTGCTCTTCTATATTAAGGGAAGGAATATATAATGCAGCACCACACGCTCCTACGGCACTTTTTGAGCCATCAGTATATACTGCAACGTGGTTAGGCCAAAGTTCTTCCAACTTTTGTATGAATAATCGTTTAACATAAGAGGCATTAAGAACCAACGAGGTCTTATCTATTCCAATAGAAAGAAATACATCAGGTTTATAAATAGCAGCTTCATATGAAATGTTATATAACGGAAGAGTGGCTTCAAGAGGACATGACATGGTGTTTACAATGTGATGCCAGGATCTACAGAGAATAGGAGGACTGTCAGTATTTTTGTTTGAGGTTGATTGAAAAAAAGCATGAAGAAGTTGAAGCCTCGGAAAAATTGGATGATTACTATCGTTAGTCCTATTGAGGATGAATTTGTTGGATAATAGTTTTTTCCTCAAAGAGTACGGCATATCAACACACTCCGCTTGTAAGGCAATCACAGGAGATGATTTCATTGCTCCCAAAATTAATCTGAGGCATTTATATTGTATCCTATCTAATTTAGATTGCAGATACTTTGGAAGAGGGTCCATTATAAAGCACGCATAATCAATATGACTTCGGACAAGAGCGCAGTAAAGCATGTTCATTGTAGTCGGGTGGGCACCCCACCACACTCTTGAAACTGCCCGTAGGATGTTAATATTCTTTTCACACTTAGCCACAATGTTTTCAATGTGTTTGTTCCATGACAGCTTATTATTCAATGTGACGCCCAAAAATTTTACATTGTCCTTCACAGGAATCCGAATTTTCCTCAATTTTATATTTAACTCGGGGATGTTACGCTTTCTAGAAAATACTACTATTTGGCTTTTGGACGGAGCCAATTCCAAATTACTTTCCTCGAACCATGCCCCGACGGGTTCCAGTGCCCTATTCAATACACTCGAAGCGCGAGGTGTGGATTTGTCTGATGTATACAGCACGAAGTCATCCGCATACTGCAAAATGGAGATTTCAGGGGGAATATGTGTTTGAAGATCCTGAGTGTAGATGTTAAATAACAGTGGACTCAATACCGATCCCTGTGGCAGACCTTTGTACACCGTTCTAATCACGGATCCTTTTGGAGTATCTATGGCAATATCTCTATTGCACATCATATTAAATATCAGGCAGCCAACACCACTGGAGATCCCGAGGGCATTCATTCTTTCCAGCAGTAATGGGAGAAGGACATTATCATAAGCACTACTTGCGTCCAAGAAGCAGGCGATTAAGTCGGTTTTACAGGACCGTGAAACATGGATATCAGTAACTAGTACACTTAGGTTGTCGATGCAGGATTTATTTTTTCGAAAACCAAATTGCCAGTGCGGTAGGAGGTTATTTCTCTCTACAAACCACTCGAGCCTAGTCTTTACCATGCGTTCCAGAATTTTGAGAAAACAACATGAGAGGGCAATTGGCCTGTATGAAGTTCCAAGGGATATATCCTTACCAGGTTTGGGGATCGGGACTATGATTTGTCTTTTCCAGGAGTCTGGGATTGTGCAAGATTTTAAAATGAGATTATACATTTTTAGGATTAGGATCATAAATGGTTTAGGAAAGTGTTTGAAAAAGGAATAGGGAATCATGTCATGGCCCGGAGAAGAATCTCCAGAAGATTGGATTGCCATCGATAATTCATCGAGTGAAAACTGAGATGTTAGGTAGTCAGCGCCTGGAAGGATTGGGGGTTCTCTAGGGAGTTCGGAAATACTGGGAACGTAAGATGGAGCAAGTTTCCCAACAAAATCCTCTATCCAGGATGTACATTTGGAAGTGTTCACCTTCGGAGAGTATGATCCTCTGAATCTTCTTATTGAATCCCAGACATCCCCGAGCGGGGTTTCGGGAGACAAAGAGTTACAGAGATTTTGCCAACCCTGTCTTTTTTTTTTTCTAAGAAATTTTTTAGTTAGGGCCTGTACGTGTCTAACCTCCAAAAAGTTGTCAGAAGTTATATTTCTTTTATACTTTCTTATACTGGATGCTCTATTTTTAACCATTTCCGTGCATTCCTTATCCCACCAAGGAGGGGAGTACTTGTGCAAAACCTTTTTAGATATGGGGATAGCAACGTTGGCCACCTCGATTATCAACTCGTGGATTTTGTTAGCTATTGTGTTGGGGTTGTTATTGTCACCATCGATCGACAGGGACTTGGACTTAGCATTCAATGAATCTTCAAAGATTTTCCAGTCAGCCCTACCGATCAAATAGTTAGATCTCTTGGGTTTATGATGACTGTGATTTGAGGAATTAATCATTTTGATGATGATAGGGAAATGATCACTGGAGAAAGGGTCACTCAATAGATTCCAAGAGGACAAGCTTGCCAGGTTGCAGGAACAGATTGAGATGTCCAAGGCGTTTTGGCTATGATTAGCCGGAGCAATACGCGTTGGATCACCATTGTTCAATATACATAAGTTTGATTCCTCCATGAAATCAACGATGGCCCTTCCTGCAGTGTCGGACGACGTACAGCCCCAGGACGTAGAATGAGCATTAAGGTCTCCCAAAATGTAGAAATTTGGGGAGAGACAACTCACGATAGATCTCCAGTATGATTGCTTAAATACGTTTCTGGGAGCTGAGTAAACGGAAACAATTGATAAATCTAGAATTTTTATGGCTAATATTTGCATTCTGGGATGTGATGGAAGTGGAATCAAATCGAAAATTAAATTATTTTTTATTAAGATAGCTACACCGCCCCTTCCGTCAAGGCGGTCGTCTCTGACACAAGAATAGCCAGGGAATGAGATAACTGAACCCGGAGAGAACCAGGTTTCAGATAGGGTCGCAATATCAATTTTGTGAGAGCGGATTAAAAGATTGATGTCATCTCTGTTGGATACTGCGCTACGACAGTTCCATTGGAGAATCGAAAGAGAATTAATTGAAGTGATTTGGGCCATTTTGTATGAAAGCTTGAAGGACAGGAATAATAATAGCAACGTTGGACGGTAAGGATTTTTGGGAGAGTAAGAGATCAAGTAATATGGTTAGAATGGATTTAGAGAAAGATTCATTAGAGAAGGCGAGACTCTGTGATAAACTTTCAGCAGAGTTTGAGTTGATGGCTGGAGAAGAGCTTTGATTGATAGCACATCCATCGGGTGATTGGTAATTTACCGAGCCATTGGGATGGATGAGAAGGGAGTTATGGTTGGATCGGTCGTAGCCGGGAATAAGAGGAGCTCTGGGAGTTTTGTATGTAAATTTGGCACGATTTTTTTGGGGAGCGGTAATTGTGGCGGGTAATGAATTGAGTGTAGCTTCACCATCTAAAGAGGATTTTGAAATGTTTTGAGAAGGATGTTTATTTGAGGATTTTAAGCTATCCGCATAGGATTTCCCCTTACTAAACGTCTGTTTAGAAGCTTCAAAATAGGAAATATTTAATTCTGACATATTTTTCTTAATCAAATTTTGGCGTATAAACTCTGGGCAATTACGATTGGTAGAAAAATGGTTGCCAGAACAGTGTATACAGCTGGCGTTTTCTAAGGAAGCGGAACATGACTCTCCTAGGTGGTTGGATCCACATTTGTAGCACCGAGGCTGGGAACGGCATACTGGTTTCGAATGACCAAATCTACAGCATTGAAAACATTGCATTGTGGGAAACATATAAAATTCCACCTCTACAGCGGAGTAAAAAAAGAAAATTTTTTTAGGGAGAATTTGTCCTTGAAACGTAAGCACGACTGTTTGGGTCGGTACCCATGTATGATTAGAAGAGTCTGGAGATGTTACTTTCCGAGAGAGACGGCGAGATTTGATAATTCTACCGCAATTATCTGGGAGGGTCACATTCTCCAGAATGTCCTCATGGGACCATTCTGTCGGAATGCCCCTAACCAAACCCATGCGTGACACCATATGATATGGGATGTATGCCTTGTAATTATTTTGATTGAGAATACCTTGTTTCTCTGCAAAACTATTTGCAGCCTCGAATGAATTAAGTTCTATGGCAATCCTATTGCGGCCAATAGCCCGTATACCACCTCGAGGTATGATTTCCTGTATTTTATTATTAAAAAGGAGTTTTCCTACCTCTAAGCTATTGATGGAGGAATTTTCTGCAATTTTTTGAATATAAACAATAAAAGGACCGACATCCTTTTCTGTATACAAATTTTTCATTGTTTCATCTCTCGAATGAGTGTTCATACTTACCTGCTTTGACGGTGGAGGACCTTCTTCAAAAGAATCTGCCTTAAGGTTTCGCTTATACCTCACCGTTGGGTGAATAATGGGCGAACCCACATTGGAGTAATCTTCAAATCTAGGATCTGGGGGATCTGGAGGTTTTTCACCTGCCTCCATATTTAATAAGTTTTAAAGTAAAAGACTTTAAATATAAAGAACAAAAAAAATATATAAAAAAATTATAAAAAAAAAAAAAAAAAAATATTATTGTTGCAAAAAAATGATTTATAACTTGAAATGTTAAAAAGGACTCTAGTTTTATAAATAAAGGGCACAGAAAACGATAGTTTTAATGCAAAACTATATAATTAATAAACTACGATAACATTTGGTTCACAAAACTTCGATTATATTATTTTTAAACACAAAAAACTAGGAGCACTATAACTAAGCAGTTGTATGTTTGACAGTTCGTCGTGTTCCTCACTCCTTTTAAATAATCACATTTAAATGTGCGGGCAAAACCATGTATAAAAGATGTCCGATTAGTGATATGAAGAAAGATTGCAAGGCTGAAATAAGCATTATCAGTAAAATTAAGGAAGGTGTGTTTAGATGGTTTGGGCATGTGAATCGAATGAGTGAAAAAAAACAACAAGAAAACAGTTTATGAGGTAAATCTAGTTGGCAATAGAAGCTGAGGATTATAAAGAAAAGTGATCGGGTAAGAAGTCAGAATAATTGGTGGGTTTGTATGAGGCGATGCATGAATGCATGAAGGGGCGAAGATTGTTTGCAAAGACAGATTAGTGTGGCGCTCTATTGTCTCTGCTTACCCCTGCGGAGATGTGGCCTGATGATTAGTTAGTTATACTTTTTTTTTTTTGAACTGTTGGCGGTCTTTCCCTGATAATATATTATTATAAACATGACATTAATTGGATAAAAAAAATCAGAAGAACGTTCTTGAAAACGTCAAAAGATAGAGTTATATATAGCCTTAAAGATCTCATGAATCATATTTTTCTGCAAATTAGGGGAAAATTTAAACTGTTCTTCTTCTTCTTCTTCTTATTATAGGCCTTGCGGCCTGTTTTTAAGAGGGATTAGCCTCCTGCGACGTCGGTTCCCAGCTATCGACCCATCTCTTTGGTGGTCTGCCCGGGAGTCGTCTACCATGGGGTTGGCCGTATAGTGCGATGTGGGGGAGTCCGGATGGTTCCATTCTCCTCACATGCGCATACCATTGTCTCCTTCGTTGCCTTCCCCACCTAACGACATCTTCGATCTCGCATATTTCCCTGGTCCTGGCATTTCTGATTCTATCTCGAAGACTCTTGAACTGTTCAACTATCAGAAACATTGTTCACTTTTTTATTTCAATTTCACTTGGTATATACCACTATTTCTAAAAATGTATTGTGACGCTTGTTTCGTTGCATTTCACATCATTTTCAAACACTATGTGTAAAATAGACTAAGGTCTTATTCGTATTCTAGGTTTATTTCGGTAATTATTTATAAGCACGAATAAAACGGATTGTAATAATTTAGGTTTTAGCACCTTCTGAATCTAATCTCAGAATCCAATATAAAGTATTTTTAGTCTGCCCTTTGAATGTAGCCTTAAATTTCTGCCAGAAGCTAACGGGATGCTTTTAAATGGCTTTTTTAAAATTATTCTTTCTTTGACGAAATATTTGTGATTAATGAAATTCTTGGTAATTCTTGCTTTCAATATCGAAAAATGTTTCTTGAAAACATTCTGTGTAAAGGTTTCGAAAATACTTTGCCTTTTCAACCCTATTAATGGTTATATTTCATTAAATTTAATGCTCATTTTATACGGCATTAATTCGTGGTAAGTATAAAAGTATAAAAGATTAAATTAAATCTGTTTACTGAAGAAATATGTAATGAGATGGTAAATAGGCTGTATTTTTGTTGACTTCTCAACGTAGATGAAGAAGAATATAGAAGTCTGAGCATTTACACGGCTAACGACCGCCATAGGCTAGTTTAAGTAATCACTTTATTTACACACGTGTAACATTCACTAACATTTTGAGTGTGTCCAAATACTTGTTCACAAAATCTGGATTATCTCCAATTACAGGAGTTATTTTAATATTATTTTTTGACATCTCATATAATATAAGAGTTTCTGCTTAGTAAAAAGCTTCTTTACATCTCACCAATAGATGTCTCTTGTGAAGTTCTAGTGATTCAAGAACAAGGTTTCTAAATTGGTTCATATATATAAAATTTCCAAGAATTTGAGTAGTGTGGTTTTCAATAATGGGTAGAATTGGTGAATGTTACACGTGTGTAAAGTGATCACTTAAACCAGCCCGTAAATGCCCAGACTTCCATATTCTTCTTCATCTTTGATGAGATGTCAAAAAATAATATTAACATTCACTAATTTTACCCACGATTGACTATCACCATATTTAAATTCTTGGAACTTATATACATATAAAATGCCCAGAATTCCATATCTTCGTCATCTATGTTGAGATGTCATAAAAATGTCAAAAAATGTAATGTTAAGATAATGAACAATATTGAATTCTGGATTTTAACATTGCTTACAACCTGCCTATGAAAGATCGTAAGCCCTGTAAATACCCAAATATCGATATTCTACTTCGTGAGGTAGTTGGGTAGACGCTCGACTGCGAAACTGGCGTCGCGGGTTCGATTCCCGCTAACTGCAAAACCGTTCTGAACACTACACTACGGGGTTGATGCTCTCAGGTGGCATTCTAAGGACATGTCCCAACCATGTCTACCTTCTCCTCTTCAGGATTTCCAGTATGAGGGGCTGTTGAGTTCTTCTCCTCACATCGTCATTCCTGACAAAGTCAAACCACTTTATACCCAGTATTCGCATAAGGCACCTATAAATATGTGAAATGTAATTATCAGCACATAAACAATAAAACATTTAAATACTTAAACATTGAATGAAACCCATTTATTGTTTGTGTACCTTATATTACAAATAAATATGTTAGAAAGAACCAGGAATATGTTTTATTACGTAGGATTAATACAAGCCGTTCATTACAACCGTATGAAAATGTAAGAAGATTACACCTTTTATGGAGTTAAACTGTTAACGACGTATTAACCCGAGTTTAGTAAACATCAGCCGTAAACGTACTGACGCCCTAAAATACTTCCTTCAATTTTATTCCCTTCTTAGATTATATTTAATACCCTCATTTTACAAACCATTAAATCTCATTTGAAATAAAAATTTATGGCTACTTGCTTTTATTGTTTTTACTTTTGTATACGATGAGTAAGAAATGTGTATGAAACAATCTCGCATGTGTTTTTTTTTATTATTATACGCAATAAATATACAAATAATTTTTGTTTGTTATTACAAAAACAATAAAAAACAAGCGTTTCATTTATTTTCTTCTCCGTTTTACTCTTTCCCACTGTATCTCATAAAGACTCAATAAAGTTCAAATAAAGTTCAAATAAATCTGCGCGTTAAATACATGAAGGAGAGGTGATCAAACCTGCGCTTCAGGGACCAGTCCTGGGTAAGGAAGCATATAATAATATTATTTGCTTTATAAATTTAAAAGAAACTTGGCTTTTAGTGGCAGAACAGGAAAAAAGATTTATATGTAGTGATAAGAGTACTTGAATTAACGTAAATGAAATGTAATTTTTTTTTCAATTGTACGAGTGTTGATTTGCAAGAAATCGTGTGCATCGTTCCTCATCCTCATCCAATGATGCATAAGGCACTGCATCTAATCTACATTATGTTACGTTAATCATTTATCGTCATACAATATGACGGCAAGGTGACCAACCAGTCTTACCGTTTCAGGGTAAAGTCAAATAATTATTGGAGGGATAATACACTTATATTCATTTTTAACCTCCTGAGAATCAAACCCGGGACCTTTAGCATAAGCGCGGTGGTAAGTATAAGTACACTATAGCGGTGGACCTTTGTCCCTTAAATATGATTGAATAATTGATATTCGTATTGTTATATAATAGCTCTAAAATAACAATACACATGGTTTGAATTAAAGTACATACTGCATACAGTTTCATATTACCTACTACCTAAGGTATTTCTCATCCACTCCCTCTTAAACTTGTGTCTAACTTCCAAGTCTAACAATAGTAAAACATCCCCATGGCTTCCTTACTTCCTCAATACCTTATCTACGGTATTCCATTATACCTGCACCACCCACCCCACCCACCCAACCCAGTCCGACAAACAGAACATAATTGACATTTGAAACAGAGTACTTTACACCCGGCTACTGTTTTGGGCTTCTAAGGTTAAGCAAATAATACCATCCCTTATAATAGGGATAACGAACCTATGGATGAAATGCGTGCCATAGGTTGCATACGATTTTGCATGGCACGCGAATGAAGAAAATATTATTTATTGATTCGGCAGTAACTTTGTGGAATGACATGATTATTTTATTAAAATTAAACACTTGAATAATCCACTTTATCGAGCTTTATTTTTATTTACGACTAGTTTCGAAAACGATAGTTGTTTTCATCTTCTGGTACAAATTAAAAACTAATTAATAATAATAGTAAACTAACTAATTTTTAATTTGTACCAGAAGATGAAAACAACTATCGTTTTCGAAACTAGTCGTAAATAAAAATAAAACTCGAGAAAGTGGATTATTCAAGTGTTTAATTTTAATAAATTTAAAAAAAAAACAGAAAAAAAAATAAAAAGTGATTGTTCGAAAAAAATTAAAAAGTTAGTATTTTAACATTTTTTCCTGTAAATCGTTATATTTTTCAATAAATTTTATAAAATCAATCATGAGAAGTAGACTTGCAGACAAAAGTAACACAGCTTGTTTCAATTGAAATATATCAACAAAAAAAAAATTCTTTCACCGTTTCTTTTCATTATTGTTATTTTTATTTGTATATTATTTTTAATTTCATTTTATAAAAAATGTTGTAAAACATAAATGGCTGACTAAGTATTGCACCCACCACTTATTCAAGCTGGAATAAAGATTTATTATTATTATTATTATTATTATATTAAAAAACTACCAGCTATAAACACGTTATAAAAAAAATTCATCATCGTCATCAAGCATCCAACAACAAAAATCTCACTAATAAAGAAGTTTTAAGAGTTCAAAATTTTTTTTATTAGTGTATTTTTTTATTATTTATAAGCAGCTGATTATTTTTTTCAATGTATAAATGCTTTGTTTATATTGAAAACCTGAATTTACAGAAACATTTGATACATTTTTATTTCCACGGCATGTGGCACGCGACATATTATTTTATCGATATTTTTTTTTGGCACTCAATCTCAAAACGGTTCGCCATCCCTGCCTTATATAATACCTATGTCAGTGGCTACGGGGTTGCCACCCCACGAAAAGCTTGGCAATTATTGACTTATGCATTAATAATTTGTACAGTTGAATATCATTAGGAATTTGTGAAAATGTTAACTAGAATTTACGGTTTTATTACGCTTGTAATCTCTCCTTACTATGAAATTCCTTTAGAGGCTTTTCCCTCGAATTTTTACAGAATAATTGTCTTTATGACTGTATTAGAGAAAATTACGTAATGCAAAGAAATAGCTAACTGTTCTCCTAAAAATACCTTAGTTTAAAGGCCGAAAAAGAAAATATTGCCAATCGATATACGTCATAAACAAATATCAAACAATATATGAAAGGTAATAAATAATTCCTTTAAATTAATAATTTATATAAGAAAAAAAAACAATTGACTGGAACCAGTCTGACTGTATCGGTAACTACAAAACCCTGTCGCTGGTGAAATAAAAATAAAATAGAAAGAAAATATTAAATTTCTGTTTTAATTTTATGTAACAAGCAGCTCCACTAAGAAAAAAATGTTAATTTAATACCATTGAGTATGTTTCTACCAAAAATTATCAAACAAAAAAAAATGTTTTGTTATAGCCCAAATTGCAATTAAGAAACTTTGCATATACGAGTATAAAATATTTTTTACGTTAGAAATCGAAACAATCAATTTGAGTTTTAACTAAAGTCTTTTTGGATAGTTAATTAAATTTTGTATTTTATTATTATATGAAGTTAATCAGACAACCTTTAACCTTTCCGTTTTCTCTAAAATCAGACAAAAATTATACTAAAGGGGTTGTTTGAACGGGAAAATCGAGCTCCGATTAAAAAAGGCATCAATTTCGTTTAATTTATTTTCTATATGGATTTAACTAATATAACATCACATCGCTTTTCACCCGGGTATGCAAAGAGGATAAAAAACCAAAATTTTCATAGTCAAAATAGAAAATAAGTGATTTAAATCCAATTTCGAACCATTCGTCGTAAAAAAAGTTTTTGGGGAGGGTTTTAAATGATTATTTAGAAAATATTATAAATAAAACACTCTCCTTATCATCTATTGTTCACTTTGTGTAATACCACTTTTAAAAACACTTATTTGTGACTATCGGTTAAGGAAAATCATGCCATCATCAGGACATTAAAATGATTTTTTGTATTTCATATTTGTATAAATTCTCTCTGCCTACCCCTGCGGGGAAGCGGCGTGATGGTTAGTTAGTTAGTTAGTTAGACAATTTCGGTTGTCACGAATATGTGTTTATAAAAGTGATATCACACTAAGTGAACAATTGATGACAAAGAGAATGTTTTATTACCATGCCACAAAGTAATTAATGCTTTTAATATACAAAATATACTATTAATATTTATCGGACATATTCATTAATATTTATCGAACAAATTTTCCCCCTCAAATCTGGAAAGGAATCACGATTCCTGTCACTCTGAACCTTTGTCCAGTATAGGTGGAGCCATTAGTCTGAAGGTGAGAATTGCACAACCCTCTGGGCAATACATCAGTGTCCCACCGGTGAGATAAATCACCCCGTGTCCCATAGTTAGCGCTGGTCCCGATTGGGACATCAGTATTGAGTGATTGCTTACTCAGGGTATTTAGTTGGTGCTGACGACATATTCCTCTATTGCTACTTGTTGATTTAATTGATTTAATTATACTTTATTCGTTTTATTTAGCGAAAATGTCATAGCTAAAATAATTTTTTATTTATTATAAACTCAAAATAGATGAAGAAGAATATGGAAATCTGGGAATTTACAGAACTCATAACCCATCATAGGCTGGTTTATATACATTTTTGACATCTCAACATAGATGAAGAAGAATATAGAATTATGGGTGTTTACAGGGCTTATGACCTGTCATAGGCTCTTTAAATGATTACTTTACTTACAACAACTTTTTGGTCCTACATATAAC
Organism: Brachycentrus maculatus; assembly: GCF_059751285.1. Classification (NCBI taxonomy): domain Eukaryota; kingdom Metazoa; phylum Arthropoda; class Insecta; order Trichoptera; family Brachycentridae; genus Brachycentrus; species Brachycentrus maculatus. Next base: position 565,172 of record NW_028281094.1, read on the forward strand.
ATTTATCTCATGATACTGTACATGTGAGTTCACACGAGTTATCTATCACGGATTAAGAAAGTTTTTTTATGAAACAGATACCCTTTTGGAAGATCAGAACCTCGGATTATTTTTACATTCTGGGAAACTCCTGAAAACACTATTTTCACGATCGATCTTATGACAACTTTGTAAACTTTATTAAATTCACCATTCTACCCACGATTGACAACCCCACTACTCAATTTTTGGATGCTACATTTATATAGAGAAAGGCAGAAGAAAACTTGGTTGTATCAAGTATTTCAAATAATTAAAAGTGGTCATGCCAGAAGTCGAAATAATCATAATGTGAGTAAATGCACGAATGTTGAAGATTGTTGGCTAAGACGGATTGGTTTGGCGTTCTATTCTCTCTGCTTAACCCTGCGGGGAAGCGGTGTAATAATCAGTTTGTTATTTTAAAAACATAAACAATATCAATAATATCAACAAACTAATAAAACCAATTGCTTTTAGAATAGACGCCAAGAAGAGTAAAATCTTTGATTGAGCCCAAATGAGATCGTATAAAATATTAATTTGTGATATAAAAAATTAACAAACTTTTTACGAAAATGCAACAGAAAAGTTTTTTTCCATTAATCTGTTCGATATTGTACATATTTGCACAAATGATTATTTTTAAGTACGATCTCTAATATTTTAAAAACTATTTTCAATATTTCAATTTCTTAATTTATTTTTTCAAAAAATAATTATTCTAGAAAAAAAAATTCTATTTTTGCGTTGTTTAAATTGTAGTAAAGTATTCATAGTCTTAACGCCCATTGGTCGATATCTCCCTTATAAATAATGACTTCCCGACACAGACGTCTCGTCCTGAAGGGATGTAAGGAATGTAGAACGCTCGTAATGCCCAACAATTCCAATTTCACAGCTTTCAGATGTTCAGGACCGCGGATGAACTTCACCACTTATTGAGAACTTTCATAGTCCTTGAAATACGTAAGGTATGATATACTTTTAATGTCCGTCTCAAAAAATATTACGACTCAATAATTAGAAGTAATAAATTCTATAATTAGTAACATTTTACAACATCTTGAGTGTGTCCAAATAAATCTCAATATGGATGATGAAGAAAATGAAAGGAATTTTATCTCACCAATAGATCTCTCTAGTAAAATTCTAGTGATTCAAGAACAATGTTTCGAAATTGGATCATAAATATATGTATAGAACTTCCCAGAATTCGAGTAGTGTGGTTGTCAATCATGGGTAGAATTGATGAATGTTACACGTGTGTAAAGTGATTACTTAAACCAGCCTATGACGGTCGTCAGTCCCGTATATGCCCAGACTTCCATATTCTTCTTTATTTATGTTAAGATGTCAAAAATGTGAAAAAAATGACTCTTAAGTGGATAAATCCAGATTTGTGACGAAGTATTTGGACACACTCAAATATTGTGTCTAAATTAATAATGTTTGAGCCGTAAAATAGTAAAAATAAATCAACTGAATAATTTGTCACGCCGCTATAAACCCGTGCAATGCAATTCTAAGAGTCTCAGCTGAGAGCCTTCCTGACTAGGGATGGGGCATAACCTACCCCCTACAGTTGGAATTGTCGCCCTCCGGGGGGTTGAACCTCACACCGGTAGGGGTAGCGAGAGACCTGTCCTCGTACGTGCCCAATTCCCGACATCACCTGCACCAGGACTCAAGGATGAATCCGTCGCACGTGGGGAAAATATCACCTGAGATCTTTTAAGTCCCGCTCCCTTGGTACTTCACATCTCGTTCTGCTTAAATTGGTATATTTTCCGTTAAAAATATATCATATGCATAATATACGAGTAGATGTGTAATCTCAGTAAAAAAATCGACTCATAAATACCTTACAATGATTAAAGAAAACACTTGTTTTATACCACTTGAGTTTTATTAAAGACTACATGTTTCGGAAGTTAAACTTCCATCTTTCAGGTCTGTACAGTAACTAAAATATAAAATATAAAGTTGTTATATAAATAAGGAGAGGGGAAATTAAGTTAGTTTTTTCAAAAATACCTTACAGAATTCAACAAAAACATCCTTAAAACGTGTTTTTTTTGGAAATCAACAGCTTATAATACATGACAGTAAACAAAACAGTTAACACAAAGCCAATTAAAGGTCTTTTAATAGATACATGGTATATAACAAAGCCAAATAGATACATGGTATGTAACAAATATTCATTGGCAAATAAACACACTCACACACACACACATACGCTCACACGGACACACTACACACATATACAAACACGCACCCACACACACACAAACACATACATATGCACAATTAACCATTATTCGGAGAGCAAGCGCCGCACACTAATGTGATTATTTTTGAACAAGTCTGTGTTAAAAGTTCTCGAAATTGCATTAAAATTTTTGAAAGTCCGCCATAAATATGAATTAATAAGAGGAGTGTTTTGTGTACCATTTATACAAATAATTATTTATTTTAGTAATATACTTTAAAATATTATATATTAAAACTATAAATAAATACGTAAGTTTAGATAAAGAAGAATATTGAAGTATCTCCTTAAAAGATACAAGTGCAGTCTGTACTTGTATTTGGAGAGGAACTAACACTCAATTCTTATTGTTTATACTTGATTAATGATATAATATCATTACTTAAACCAGCCCATGACGGTCGCGTGCTATGTAATTGCCCAGACTTCCATATTTTTTCTTCTTTATCTGAGTTGAGATGTCAAAAAAGAATGTTTCAATAATTATAATAATATTTTTATCATCACTGTATTATATAATTACATGTTATTTTATATCTAAGAGGCTTCAGATAAATATTGCATAACAATAGAATTTGATGTAAACGAGAGAGAATATCATGACTAATTCTCCGTCCAATGATCTACCACACAAATAAGAGTATTAACCCGTTAATGGAACAAGCCAGTAGTGGACATATTGTATAAATAAATTGGTTATTTAGTTAAATAATACAGAATAATAAATATACAAATAACGTGGTAATATTTTTCTTTGTAAATTAGTGGGTATAGAATAATAAAATAAACAATGTGTTGCTTTGTTACTAAAGAAAGTTCACGAAACACAATATTTTTTTATCTGACGTCTCTTGTTTTTCCCAGTGCGGCGCATGCCTGACGTCTGGTGGTTGATTTGCGCGATCTGCCTTACCGACTGTCACAATGTGATGGTCGGCACTACATTTATTTAATAAAATCTGTTCTTAGGTATTTTATTTATATTTATAAAACAATTATAATTATAATAATTACTATCCAAATAACATAACATAAAATTATATAATTTTTTTAATTAATTTCTTGTTGATAATATTATAAAATTATATATATGCTCGTTATATGTTCGTAGGCAGTTCTTGTCAGAGCTTCGGGACGCCGACCTAACTTGGAAGGATGCAAGGGAGCTGGCAGGTGACAGAAAAGCCTGGAAACAATTTGTGGACTCCATATGCTCCAGATAGGGAGCGCATATGTTTTTTTATACGTAACTAATACAGGATAATAATAAACTTTGAATTTTCCACAAAATATGATAAATATAGTATTTTAATTTGTCATCAGCCTAAAATCCTATATTTTGACCATTTATGGGATTCGAACCTGGGACTTAAATCGCGATTAGCTAAATAAGCTAGTCATTGCACTACCGAAGCCATCAAATCATTTACCACCTGTATGAATTTAAAAAATCAGTAAGAAATCTTTAGTTTTAAATCTGGCACTGATTAATGCTACTACTATCACTTATCTGCACCCAATGGTGCATAGGACACTACAGTGGCGTGCACAGATAATAAATTAGAGTATGCTAATGCCTACTACTGAGGTAGGTAGTAAGGTAAGCTAGGTATTACTTAGGGAAGGCAGTAGAGGTAGGTAGTAAGGTAAGCTGGTACTACTTAGTAAGGTAGGGTAGGTACTTGTTGTGTTTTTATATGTCACGTGGGTAAGTTCTTTCTAATTAGTACAAGCTTACCTTACTACCTACCTTTACTGCCTACCCAAATTGATTCTCTGTGCACGCCACTGCTAATTACTATACCATGGAAGCGGTTGAAAAGTATTTTATTTTTATATGATTTTTTTAAAGTATGATCTTTTTATTTTAAATGTGGTTGTTTTACTATCCAGATTAATTTCCTTCACTTGACTCCAGCACTGGTGATAACCTTCCGGGAATAGGTTGTATACCAAAGCTTTCAGGTATTCTCTGATGGAGCTTTGATTCTATTTCAGCGCCGGCTCGAACAGACAATGGGTCGAAAGCTGAAAGGAATTATTGGGAAATGGTACAAGCACGAAAATTAATAACATTACCTCTAACTGAATTTAAATCCTGATCTCATCAGGGTATTACTAGATTGGATGTCACATAGAACCGGAACAATGGAAGCTTAATTCCGGTTTGACATTCATAAATGCTGTCAGGCGTTCCACTGATTTAGCCACCATCTACTAATTGGAAATTAAATAAATGATTAAGTATTCTTTTTCAAGTTTTTTGCTTATATTTAGGGGGAGGGGATGCATGAATGAAAAGAGGCGAAGAATGTTTGTTAAGACAGGGTGGTATGGCGTTCTATTCTCTTTGCCTACCCCTGTGGGGAAGCGGCGTGGTGGTTTGTTTGTAAAGAACAAATGCATCACTGCTACGTGAGCAAGAGAAATGATCAGGTATTGTGTCAAAATTTCTATTTTTGACTTTTCTAGTGAATAATTTTAGAGATTCTTAGGTTATTATTATAAAATATGTGATTTTCATCTATGAAATGTTTTTTTTTTGACATTCCAACATAGATCTAGAAGAATATGGAAGTCTGGGACTTTACAGGGCTTACAACCGTCATAGGATGGTTTGAGTGTTCACTTTACATACATGTAACGTTCACTGATTCTACCCACTGAATTAATAGAATTGGTGAATGTTACAAGTGTAAAGTGATCACTAAAACCAGCCTTTAACGGTCGTTAGCCCTGTAAATGCCCAAACTTTCATATTCTTCTTTATCTTTGTTGAAATGTCAAAAATTAATCAAAGAACTCCACTAAGTGGAGATGGTCCAGAATTGTGAACATGTATTTCGACACTCTCAAAATGTTATTAAATGTTTAGCGCTGCAACATTTTTAAACAATAGAAATTCATAAAATTAAAATAAAAATTAATCTATAATTAACAATATTCAACGACTTAAGCCTCCCCCTATTGTCCATATCCCCACTAATATAAAATTAAAAGTAAGAAACAGGTCCTACCCCCTCTTCGTCCTTCAACGCCCAAGGACACAACACTAAAATTTAGACTTCGCTTCGCATACGGTGTTTGAAAATGATCCGGATTGCATCAAAGCATGGATCGCAGTAGATTTTAAGGAATAGTTGTATTTACCAACTATATTTTTAATTAAAAATAAACTTTTTCAATATTTTGTTAAGTTATGAGAATTATACAAGTTTACTTTTCAAAGTGATAAGTGTATTACAGTAACCTGTCAATCAAAAATGTGGTTATTATGTTTAAAATAACCATTTATAACCTATTTTGTATTATAAATATAAAAAAAGAAATAAAATACATACAGTTTTGTGAGTATTGCGACTCAAATGATCGAATAATTTATCTACTTAAAATTAAGATTTCATAACATTTTGAAATAAAATAACGTGATTTAATGAATGATTAGTTTGACATTCATATTTATGGAAAAATATGGTGATTTAAATATAGTCTCCAAAACTAGTCGTGTTTACTCAAACTAAAACTCAAAAAGTGGTCTTAAACGAGTGTTTAATTTTTATATATGAACGTGATCTAAAGCATTGGTGAGTATCGAATATTTCCCATTTTTACATTTGATTATGCAAATTCTTTATCAATTTTTCCCTTCTTAACCTCTGTTTTATTTGATCGTATTTAACCTTCATTTTTCTTAAAAAAACTGCCGTTTAAATTCAGGTGCATCTTATACTCAAAATTAATATAAAAATGTCTAGTGCTTGATTTAAAATTCCCATTAGTTTTAAAAATAGCAATATCGTAGTCGTACAAGAGAAAATGACCAACTAACAAAACGTAAAATATTCAGGAGGGCCATTTAAGCCAGTTTTATTTGGCAAGAAAATAAAACTCAATGCAGTTAGTATTTTTTACAAGTCAATATATTATGCTTACAAGATTAAAATCCTTAGAGATTTTTTTCAGGGCAATATTAAGCTAGTAAGATATCAAATAGTCAATGATCACGTTTTTGTAAAAATTTCACTTGGTTCTCCTGTATGACTACGATATATTCTATGCCGCGAAAAATCCATCTATATCTGGCAACATCGTAGTGATGGGAATTGCACAATAAAACTGTGGTTCACCACACGTGCATTTTTAGTGCACAAAAAACACTATGGTTGTGAAATGTTATGTTTTCTAAGGCGAACACCCACCACTCCGACAAGAATTATACGAGAACCCCAAAATTCCGTGGTAACAACGTTTTTGTAAAAATTTATTATTTTAAAATAATCCTTAAATGTTGAGGTGCATTTTATAGTCCGTAAAATGCGGATTTGTTTTTCATCATAATATTACTGGTACATAATTATACGTGAAAAATGAAACAAAGTAATTTTTTTCGACATTTTGAATGTGTCTAAATACTTGTTCACAAATTTGAGTTTTCTTAACTTAGGAGTTATTTTTACTTTTTTGATATCTCAAATCATTCACTGTTGTGAACTTACATGTACTGTGTCATGAGATTAATGATAAATATAGGAGTTCCAAAAAAAATGCGTAGTGCGGTTGTCGATCATGGATAAAATGATTAATATTTCACGTGTATAAACTTAACTAGCCTATAGTATTTACAAGTCAAACACCCTGTAAATACCCAGACTTACATATTCTCCTTCATTTACGATGAGATGTCAAAAAATGTAAAAAGTGTATGTACTTGAGAATTTAATTGCTTTCTTTATATTCATCTAGTTATTCTCCTACTCACCGGTTAAACTGCCATAAACAATAATTTTTATGAACTTTTTAAAATAAAACAACCTTGTTTTAACCACTTTTTATCGTATGATTTATATTTGAAGCAATTACTTTGTGATTTTAAATAGACTGATTAGTACTCTTGACAAAGAAGCGGTTGGCTTCAAAACCGGTAGACATTATAATTAAGTCATAATAAAATATTTTTAGTGATTTTAAAACAATGTTACATTTTAATTAAACTTTTTTTATTGGTACACTTTATCCAACTGGTTTTGACAAGAACCTTGTCATCATCAGGTTGTTTTATTTTATAAAGTTTTTAAAATCTGCCACAAAGTAGTATCTGCGAAAAGCATTCAAAAAATTTAATTTTTATCTTTTCTATTCAAAAAATTCTGCATAGAAGGCATAGCGCTGTGCCAAACTATACTTGAATTGCGTTATTTGGCATTTTATAAGGGCAACTGTAACGTATCGAAGCTATCGGCGCAGGACGCTGAAAACTCTCATACAGTTCTTCAGATCCAAGGGATGCTCACTGAACACTTGCTTTGTGATATAAACTCTCGAGTGGCGCTCTACGAATTTCAGTTTCATCATAAAAGGATCTCCGGGCCAATTATGAAAAATATTTTTGGAACTGCCATCATTTTTTCTAGTCAAACAAATTTTATTAATTGATTTTCCAGTATTTTTGTGGTAATATTGCTCCATTACAATTTTTACTTGGTAAATACCAAGAGATTTAAAAAAAGTCAAATATAGGTACCAAATGAAACTTAAATTTAGCAAATAAATTTGAACAGCCATTCTTCAAATTACATTCGATAAATTTTGTGATTTTTTTCATTTTATGATATCTCAAAAAATATGAAGAAGAAAATAGAAGTCGAGGCTTATGACCTGTTAAGAATTGTGAACAAAAAATAATACGCACTCAAAATGTTGTAAATAAAATTATTTTACTGTTGCATATTTCATAAAGTACTACATTTGATGGCAGGCACTGGTTTAAGCGTAGTCGGTTAGACCTAGACGCGAAACTGGCGTTATGCGTTCGATTCCAATCGATTGCAAGATAAATTAAAGAAAGATTTTTTATTTTTTTTTTTAAATAAATTTTTTATCCATAAATATTACATACCGCTCACTCCTTTCAAGAACGTCATAAATCAAAAATCGTCAATTTTCAGTTGTGCACGTTTTCGGAATGCCCAGAAAATGTACTATATCCCAGCAAAAGTGGCATATTTTTAACTTAATATTTACCCGCTACAGGGCAGAAAGTGTTGTTTTTGCATTTTGAAGAAAAGGTATTGTTTAATTATTTTTTTAAACATACTAAATATTTTTCAAATGGAGAAAAAACCTTCAGGTTTTACCTAAAAAGATCTGTTGCACAGTAAAAAGTTCAATTAGTGGCTTGATATTTATTTTTAATACATTGTATTATATTTTTAAACTTTAAAAACGCTCTCCTGAAAAATCAAGTTTTTTGATTTATGACGTTCTTGAAAGGAGTGAGCGATATGTAAAAAGCGTCATAAATTTTGTTATTATTCATCATAGTATTTATTGATTTACCATTAATTTTGTGAAATAATATGATAAATTTGATACTAAAATAAAATACTTGCAAAAGATCAAATTTCATCAATGTAAACACTACTAGTCTAGAGAACTACAGATAGATCTCATCTATAATAAAAAAATTCAAACTCTTTGTATTTTAACTATTGATGAAAACATCTTTAGGTCTTGAAACTCGTCGTGTTTACATTTATATACTCAAAATAGTAGTCTTGAACGATGATTTAATTTTTATATTTCGGTTTCATGGTAAAATTTTATTCCCATGGCTATTCATGTAAACGTAACGATTTTTCCGCACTAATATTTACTATTTTTCAGGACTCATCGTCTTGTCTTCATAGGATTTACGATCAAGAGAACATTTCAACGATTCCATGAAGTGCCGTATTCACCATAACTATATTGGGTGTGGATAGGGGTATGTTTTTTTAATACTCTCATTTTCAAACATCATATCGTATAATGAATAAACGTTTTATCCCTGCGCATAATTTCTGATGAAAAATTAAATCCATCTCTGCATGTACCAATACACATTCACATAAACGTATAACATCTGAATTTTGTATGTATTGAGATGATCAGAATGTGGGCATTTTTACTAAATAGAATTTAGGAGTTTGTAGGCGTTGAGATGACCTCTGGTCAAAATACTAAATACCACTTTGTGATTTGAAAGAGGCAAATATAGTGAAAACGGCTCGGTACTGAGAGTATTAAACTATCGGCCATAGTTTTATGACTGCAAAAATGTTATTTACTAAAGAACAAATAAAGAAAGCCTTACAGCACTGAACAGGGGCTGTATGTAAGGCTTTTTTTATTGTTCGTTGGTAAAAATCATTTTTGCAGTCATAAGGTATAGTTGAATTCGTTCACCTGGTTTTGAATCGTCAATAATGACTGATTGAACAAAATGACTCGACTGCAATCAGTGTTAAACGTTGCAGCGAGACAAATTTTCGGAATTTCTAAATTAAATCTCATCATGATTTTGAGTGTGTCCAAATACTTGTACACAAAATCTGGATTATCTCCAATAACAGGAGTTATTTTCATATTATTTTTTGATATCTCATCAAAGATGAAGAAGAATATGGAAGTCTGGGCATTTATGGGGCTGACGACCGTCATAGGCTGGTTTAAGTGATCACTTTACCCATTATTGTCAACCACACTACTCAAATTCTTGGAAGTTCTATATATATGAACCAATTTAGAAATACTAAATTCTAAATATCAAAATGTAATGCAAAACTTTGATTTGGTACACAGTTTGTCCCCACACTTTGAATCGTGCAAAAGTAGTTGCTAACTTGGGCAGCTGAACAGCTGACAGCAAACTAGAACTAGTTTCAGTTAAATATTGACTTTGAAATCCTCTCCGGCACGCTAACCGATGATCCATAACTTTACGCCCGGTCAGTTGGTCACTTATTCCGAAGATCAACAAAATTTCGGATAACTTTACGGATTACAGGCGGTCGCGATTAGACCCACGAACGGATATATAATACAAGGAAACTCGGAATACTGTAGTTTGCTTTGCTTGCGGGGCGTTTGACCCAATAGTTGGAGCTGTAATTTTAGTTTTTCAGCGCTTGCGAGAGCCGCAAATCCTCTTACTCTTTTATGTTCTGCGCTCCGCAGTGCTCTGTATTCTGGTGCTGTGAAATAAAGTCCTGTTTGAGTGCTCCCATAACGTAGTATACGAACACATACACGAGGAAAGCATTTTTTTAATCCTTCCAGATTGTTTTTGACATCTCAGCATAGATGAATAAGTCTGTAAATTTGAGAATTTAATATTTTTTTTAAATATATTACATATCGCTCACTCCTTTCAAGAACGTCATAAATCAAAAAACTTGATTTTTCAGGAGAACGTTTTTAAAGTTTAAAAATATGATACAAAGTATTAAAAATAAATATCAAGCCACTTATTGAACATTTTACTGCGCAACAGATCTTTTTAGGAAAAACCTGAAGGTTTTTTCCCCATTTTAAAAATATTTAGTATATTTAAAAAAATAATTAAACAATACCTTTTCTTCAAAATGCAAAAACAATGCTTTCTGCCCTGTAGCGGGTAAATATTAAGTTAAAAATATCCCTCTTTTTCTGGGATACAGTACATTTTCAGGGCATTCCGAAAACATGCACAACTGAAAATTGACAATTTTTTATTTATGACGTTCTTGAAAGGAGTGAGCGATATGTATATTTTCTATTTTCCATGTAACGCGGTGGAATGGCATTCCGGCACCTTTTTTCAAAGATAAATATATACATATATTTATATATATATATATATATATATATATATATATATATATATATATATATATATATATATATATATATATATTTTAATTTTCGAAATCAATTTCACAAAAAAACATTTGCGCTTACGTCATTACAATTTCTATTTTTATAATTCGTCAAAATGATAAAATATGGTATTGTTATGAATATTGGGATGATATTGGAATATACTTTTTTTAGTAAAAAGCTAGACATGAAGTGAATTCCGGGCCTTTTTTTGTTTAGAAAAAAATCCCTGCATAGAAGTAACACATAAAATATTCACAATGAGTAATTTCCATTACTCATTTTAGGATTAAGGTTTACAAGGTACCTACGAAAATAATAACATTTTAAAACAAAGTAAATAAGATACGTAAAAAAGCAAAAGCAAAGAGTGGAATACAGATATAGTCAGAACAACAGTAAAAAATAAACAAGAATTTTGTTATCAAATGCTGGATTTGCTCTACTGTGATTAATTTATATCAAGATATTAATCGATATCTCAACATAGACGAAGCAGTAAATCGAAATGATAATATGAGTATTTTTTGGAGATAGATATTGTCAATTGTCAATTGCATGAAAGCAAGGTCGTCCTGCGCTTCAGGTACCAGTCCAAGGTGATTTTAAATAAATATTAGAACGAAAATCCTCATATTTATTGAGAGTCCCTACTAATCAAATCCAATGGGCTGACCTTACACTAAGATGGTGGACTTGTATTTTAAGCGTGTAAAAAAATATAAAAATTGTATTATAAATGAAAAATATTTTTATGGATGGCTCAGGATATCATTGAAACCACAAAAAACAGGAACACTTCGTACCCAGTGAATACTGGCATTTATATTTTTATGACTAAGTATCCACATATGTACATTTACGATCTCTGTTTATTTTTTAATTAACCCTATGTCTGAAGTGTAGAACCATATTTTTGTAACGATAAAACTTTTGAATCAAAGATAAGTAAACATGCTTTATTTTCCTTTTTTCTTTTTGCTGACGAATATAATTGTTGTCTTTAATCGTTCCATATAATTATTTCCCGTAAAGCATATTTAAATTAAAGTCTATTTTTTATTTCAAATTTATTTATCTATTAGGGGGTTGAATTAGTTCTCGCCGTTTATAAAAATCTAATATTTCTCTGAGATTTAAATTGATTCCTTTCGTTTTTTTGTTTTCCTGTCACCCGCTGCCTCGAACACCCCCGTGGCACTTTCAACCGCCTCAAACCGCCTCAAAATTAAGTCTATGGGCCTTGTTCATCGGCAGGGAAACTGGGTCCCGTATGCTCTGAAGGAGAGGGATATAGAAAAGCGACTTTGCATGTGTGATTCACTCTTGCAACGGCATCACAGAAAAGGTTTTTTGCATCGCGTCATCACCAGCGATGAGAAGTGGATCTTCTTCGTCATCTGCCAGCCAGGTCGGCCACTACCTGCTGAAGCCAGCATTGCAAAACGCAACATTCACGGCTCAAAATCGATGCTTTGTATTTGGTGGGATCAGCAGGGAGTAATTTTTTTCGAGCTTCTCAAAGCAGGCCAAACAGTCACAGCAGAGGTTTATAAGCAGCAAATGATCAAACTGAAAACAGCAATTGAAGAAAAACGTCCAGAATATGCAGCCAGGCACGAGTTGATTCTCATTCTGCACGACAACGCGCGCCCGCATGTTGCCAAAGTGGTAAAAGAACAGATAAACTCCTTCGGCTGGAAGGTTCTGTCACACCCGCCCTACTCCCCTGACGTCGCACCATCCGATTATCATCTGTTTTGGTCCATGCAGCATGGATTATCGGGAGAAATTTTCAAAAGTTATTGAGAAGTCGAGTTATGGGTTGAAAATTGGATTGCCTCAAAAGACAAGGTTTTCTTTTATAGGGGAATACGACTTCTTCCTGAAAGATGGGCCAAAGTAGTCGAGAAAGAAGGGCAATACTTAGAATAAATTCTTACTTTTAAAAAACAAAAATATTTTCAATTCAAAACACTACAAAAAACGGCGAGAATTAATTCAACCCCCTATTATTTTATATTTAAATTTAATTTAATAATGGTATTTGTAAATACCATTATTTCTTCAAATCTATCACGACACAAGTTTCTATGGCAAAGGGAAAGCTACTATGATCGAGTATTTAAAATAAGTGGTCAGGTCAGAATTCGGAATAATCGGAGGGTATGTATCGGAGATGCATGAATGTGAAAGAGGCAAAGATTGTTTGCAAAGTGACAGGCGCCGTGGCGTAGTTGGGTAGACGCTAGACAGCGAAACTGGCGTCACTGGTTCGATTCCCGCCAATTGCGAAATAAATTCAAGAAATATTTATTTTCAATTGGTCTGGGTATTTGTGATGTATTTTTCACCTTCCCTATCCTTACTACCTACCTGCAGATAAGCCTCTAAAAGTAGAAGCTTTGCGGGTTATTCCTATTTTTTAAACTGATTTGTATGACGTGTTATTTTCGCTGCCTACCCCTGTGGCAGAGCGGCGTGATGGTTAGTTAGTTTAATACTTTAAACAACAATATTTAGACAAACAATTTAAACCAATTCCTAATCCAGTTGATTCAAAATAAACTTTAATTTAAAATCTTTTTTCAGTTACTAAGTACATATTTGCATATATAAAAGTGCATATTTTATTTTTCATTGTATGCCATATAAATGGGTTTTAGTTCATCTCAAGGTTTAGAACAAAGATGAATACAAATTTTTACCATAAAAATTGTTCCTTAAATAAATATCTTGTATGTTGTTAATCTAAAACCTTCAAAAAACTTCAAAACATATCTTTAATATTAATATTGGGTTATCTTTCATAATAAAATACGCGAAATACAAAGGTTCGTGTTTACGGTGTTCTGTTTCTTCTGCCAGCGTTGTATTTTTTGGCGTAGTCTCAGTACTTACCCAATTTATGTACCTAGCACCATAACGCGGTAACTGTAATTTTAAGCGAATAATACTACAGCTTTAAGCTGTGATATGAAATACTTTTACGACTGTTGAAAAACCTTTCTGCCCAACACTTTAGATAATCAAAAAGGTGTGTGCTACCCTTTGTAACGCCAAAAATAATTACATTAATGCTTTTAAAATAAATAATTTAAAAGGGTTTTTATAAGCTTTAAGTATCCCGGAGTAGCGAGGTTTTATTGATGTGTTAGCATGGATAAAGAAGAATATGGAATTCTGGGTATTTACAGGACCTTTGACCTATCAAAAGCTGGTTTAAGTGATCACATTACGGGTATGCGTGATTGTGGAAAAGGCAAAGATTGTTTTACAAAAACAGATTGGTGTAGCATTTTATTGTTTTTACCTACCCCTTCTGAGAAGCGGCAAGATGGTTAGCTAGTTTTTTAAGTTAGTTGGAATATTTACATCTTTATTTATAAAGATTATAATTATTTATTCACCAACTCAATTAAATAAATGTACCTATAAATATAAATATAAAACACGTTTTTTAGTCCACCTTCGTGGTGAAATGGTAAGCGTGTTAAGCTTCCGTGCTGGAGGTCTCGGGTTTGATTTATATCGGGGGATGAAAATAAATATTCGTGATTTTACATTCTTATATATTTTTTATATTACCTTTGACTGGACAGGAGTGATCATCTTGCCTAAATGTAAGTAACAATCAAGATAACCCTCTGTCAATACAATGCAGTATCCTATGCACCATTGGGCGCGGAAAAAGATTAAAAGACGAAGAATACTCGTGTATACCAGTTTATTAAGAAGTATGTGCGTTAAAAATAAGTGTTTTGGTATAATTATAATTAAACATTGTTTTTACACAATTTTTGTTGGATATATACATATCGCTTCCTTTGCAAAAATAACAACGTACAAACTGAAAAATGATTTTTAAAAACATTTTTTCTATTCCATAAGTACAGTAACAAAACTTCCCCTAACGTTCTTATTTAAAATAAAGATTTTTCTGCACAAATATAGGCATTATTTTCAAATTTAATTATTACTCTGAAGATATTTCCTTTGAAAATAGGACGCCTTTGTTTAAGGACTGACAGTGGAACAATAAAGCAATTAATTGTTCCAAAAACAAATCTTCGAAATACAATTTTAATTAAAAACTTATTTTTCATTCCTAAATTCAAAGCACTCATTCAAGACAGTGTCTCATATAAATTACTTAAATATTAATTAATGTCAAAATGGGAAAACGCCACCGTTCATCCCTTCCAACTCGTATTTTTACACCCGATTTCATTAAAAGCTTTTCCATAAATAAATCTAGAGAAATGTATCTATTGATTGCATTTTGAGTTATAACAGCCATGTAATGTAACGTAACTCAACCTAGTTGAACAATTTAATTTTTTCAATAACAACAAAAAAGTTTGCCCTTTAGCGGGTAAATATTAAGTTAGAAATATGCCGCTTTTGCTTGGATATAGTACATATTCTGGTCATTCCGAAAACATGAACATCTGAAAATTGTCGGTTTTTTATATATGACGTTGTTGAAAGAAGTGAGCGATATATGGTACACATAATTACCATAATATCATTGCACATTTTAATTAAAAGGTCGGGAGTTTGTTAGTATAATGTAATGTAGGTAAATATTATCTGATAATAAAAACCTCCCCCTGTATCTAGTTTAATTGCCACCCTTAACCCGGAATCAGCTGTGATTTTTAATGACATTAAGGGTAGAACTCTCCCCTTTATGGCACTGCAGTAAAATGAGAAATAATAAATGAGCGTCAAAGCCTTGCCATGGACACTAGCCTTTAAAAGGTTCTATGAGAAGAAGCGTTCGTTTTTAACAATGCCCTTTTTTATCAAATTAAACTAGAGAACCAAACAGATTTTTTTTTTAATAAAAAAATTATGGAACCTATGATTGGAAACGAAAGAATTCGTGATTTTTTATTTTCATTTTATTATGCCAAAATTTGCTTTTAATACTTTTAGTTAGCATTATAAATTCCCAACATTTTTGCGTGTGTCTAATCATTGTCCACAAATCAGGCCTACCCACATAGTCATTTCCCACTATTTCCAGTGGTTTTCCACTTGGTCCGCTTTTTAGTTGTCAATCACGAGTTAAATGGTGAATGTTCCACGTCATTACTTAACCAGCCTATGACATGCCATATGCCCTGTAAAAACCCAGACTTGTATGTTCTTCTTCAACTATGTTGAGATGTCTAAATGTGGTATTTTATTTGTTTAATACAACACAATGCAGATCAATCAAATTAAAGACAAACACAATACGTTGCAATTTTAAAGGAAATGACGAAAAATGTAAGATATTATTTCTTTCGTAAATTGATACCACAGTCATTTTGTAGTAATATCTATCTATTTTTACTTGATACCATTTATTCCTTAAAATCTATTTTGATTTGAAGACACGTATTTTGATTAAAATCAAATATTGCTTTTGATAAAGTCACAAGTTTAAAATAAGTTTTCAGTCATGAGTAAGAAATTTTTTGATTAAAAATAAGCAAGAAAACATAAATCCACTATAAAATTTAACCTTGCAATTATTATTTTTTAAATTAAAAAAATATTTTTGACATACTCCAAACCCATCCTTGAACCTCAGCATTATTTTAATTTTGGCCTCCAGTATCCATTGAATTCATATCTTTCAAAAATGGCTATGAAGGAAAAAACTAATAAAAATTGCAACTTTCATACAACATTCTGAAGTAAAATATTTTTTACGACTATTTAAATCGTCAACTGAATGATGTTATATTCTAAGCCTACAATTTTAAAATATATATACCCTACTACCCCTTCTAATTTTACTATAATCGAATAATATAGTCAACCAATAATTTAGCCACAAGCTTAATTTTGAGATATTCTCAGTCAAATTCCTTGACCTAACTGTGGACTAACCATTTATTGTGCAATAACTATACCCTAATTAATATGTGACCTAGATTTAACGTAAAGTATCGGGGTTCTTATTTCGACCCTATTTAACCGCAACCCCGCCTTTCATCACTCTTACCCTTTCTTAAATTTACCCTTATCGTGATAAACAAAATAGAAAACAGAAGTATACAGCTTAATATTTGTTTTTCACTATTTATTTTCTCACCACTTAGACAAACAAATTCAAATTAGTATACTTTTTATTCATACACACATATACATTATATATATTTATATATATATATATATATATATATATATATATATATATATATATATATATATATATATATATATATATATATATATATATATATATATATATATATATATATATATATATATATATATATATATATATATATATATATATATATATATATATATATATATATATATATATATATATATATATATATATATATATATATATATATATATATATATATATATATATATATATATATATATATATATATATATATATATATATATATATATATATATATATATATATATATATATATATATATATATATATATATATATATATATATATATATATATATATATATATATATATATATATATATATATATATATATATATATATATATATATATATATATATATATATATATATATATATATATATATATATATATATATATATATATATATATATATATATATATATATATATATATATATATATATATATATATATATATATATATATATATATATATATATATATATATATATATATATATATATATATATATATATATATATATATATATATATATATATATATATCAATATACCAATAACCAACTTATCAAATTTATCAATATATTTTGATTCTAAAATTTCTGTAAATATCTTTAAATATCCTTCCAGTCTACATTACCAGGGCATTAAAACCAATTATGTTCACTAATCCTAAAAAAGGTTTATTCAAACTATAGATATACATATGTACCTATGTACATGAAAATAGACTTCATCGTTTCTAATTCTATTCACCCTGTCATCTTTGTTAAAATATTAATAAAATTTTAAAAAAATATGAAATAAGCAATTTGCTTCAGTTTAAATTTTGATAGAGTTCGGAGCCAGTTCATTATCAAGTATCGATATATTTATTTTTTTCTTTGCATATTTTTTTTGTATATTGATAGTTCTATTTTATATCCCGGAGTAGTTCTAAAACCTTTTGAACAGTGTCTAAGGAATCTTCAAACACAATACCGTCGAATGGGTGAAGTTATTCAGGATACTTAAGGAAAGAGTTCTAGAGAACTTTCCTACATTTATTAAGTTCTGTCCTTTCAACCTATAAATAATTCCCGTCCAGAAACAACGAAATATTACTTATTTGTCAAAACGATAAGAGTATTTATTTGTTGTTATT
The DNA here is from genome assembly GCF_059751285.1 of Brachycentrus maculatus. Classification (NCBI taxonomy): domain Eukaryota; kingdom Metazoa; phylum Arthropoda; class Insecta; order Trichoptera; family Brachycentridae; genus Brachycentrus; species Brachycentrus maculatus. Next base: position 583,483 of record NW_028281094.1, read on the forward strand.
TAATCAAATTCACTTATTTAAAATTTATTTCATTAATTTATTTTTAAATAAATTTCTAGTAAATTGAATGTTATTCTTTTCATTAAGTATTTTTTGTGCTTAAAGCATTTCTGTAAAACTGTGTTTAAAAAGAAAATTATTGAAATCAGTGCAGTATAGGGTAAGAGAATTTTGTTTATTATGAAATGTTGATTTGAATTTATTTTTCAATAATGCATGGCAATATGATTAGTACCTGCGCGTTTGTGACGGTGGAATAAGCAGTAAATAAAATATATGATTTTTCACATTTTAAGCATCATATGAATCAGTATAATTGAACAAAACCTAAGACGTATCTCTTTTGGTCCAAAAAACTTTTATTATTATGCAACAAAGTTGTGCATACAACCTGCTTTCACTATCTATAAAGTCCTTAAAAAATAAACTAAGAAGACAAAATAGTACAAAAGAGCTACTCATAAATGTATAAATGAGGTTAGTAGACCTGAAATAGATTGCATCATTCTGCTATGTCGTATTTGTAAAAATGTTCATTAAATTAGTTTTATAAACAAATATCGTAAAATGTACTCTAAACACGGGAAAACTCCCTGAAGGCTGTAAAACTGTAAATTTTCAATTATGCGTATGATAAAATATAAAAAAATAAAATTCTTCACTGAATGCTTATTTGTTAAAAATACACACTTTATATAAACTTTAAGACTTTATAAAAATGCAGACTATCTTTATGATTTTGTAGTTGACTATAATTGGCTTGTTAAATGTATATTCCTTAATGTTTTGTTTTATATGTATTACTGTTGTTAACTCAAATGAATAAATATAAAAAATACTGTTGTTAAATAAATAATAAATATACCATTTATTGTTTGGACATTAACTTTGTGGAATAACATGATTATTTTATTAAAATTAAACACTTGAGTATACCACTTTAACGAGTTTCATTTCTATATACGACTAGTTTCGAGAACGACAGATGTTTTCATTTTCTGGTACTAATTAAAACAATTAATTAATTAATTGTTTTAATTTGTACCATAACATGAAAACATCTGTCGTTTTGGAAACTAGTCGTATAAATAAATCAAACTCATTAAAGTGGTAAATTCATGTGTTTAATTTTGATAAAATAAATAGTAAAAGCTCTTTGATATAAAATGATTGCAATCGAGCTGTATAAGAGTGCATTGTTATTTGTAAGTGCATCAGGATGTATACATTTCAGCGTACAGCGTGTAGCTTTTAGCTGCTGGTGTCTTCATCCTATAAGAAGCTTTATCAGTCTGTAAGTCATTTTCCGTCAAAGGGTAATTGAGTTTCAAGTGCCTGAGGAGGGTGTCAGGCCCAGATGTACGGGGAACTGAGAACTGCGACGGTAAATTAAAAACGTGCCAAGCTCTCGCTAAAGTTGATAGCCGGATGGCTTCTCAATCCGTTATTTACATCTTTAGTTAGTCGAACTTTGAAGGCACAGAATCGTGACGACATTCTTTATGCAGATACTTAAAGTAATTCGAGGAATGGTTTAAGTCTATTCAATTTTGTAGAAAGCTACAGTCTAATCGCTGTAGGGAAAATATCGCTCTTGCGCTTCAGGAACCAGTCCAGGGTAATATTAAATAAATATGACAGTGTAAAATCACTAATGTTTGTTTTCACCCCCCCTGGGAATCGAACCCGGGACCTCCAGCATGGCAGCTAAACACGCTGACCATTTCACCACGGAAGCGGACATATATTATACACTTTATGAAATTAAACAACTTTGTTTTAACTACTTTTTTGTTATTAGTACACTTTTTAACCTACCGGTTTCGACAAGAACCTTGTCATCATTGTCACCAAAAACTTCCACACAAGTTTTTGGTAAGGAAATTTAATCGAGTATTTTAATGTTTTTAATGTTTTAGAATTCAATAAACCCTGATGATGACAAGGTTCTTGTCGAAACCGGTAGGTTAAAAAGTGTACTTATAATAAAAAAGTGATTTCAACAAATTTGTATCATTTTGTAAAGTTTATAAAATGTGCCACAAAGTATCTGTGAAAAACATTCAAGAAATTATATTTTACATTTTTAATTTTAAGTTTTACTTGGTTAATGCCACTATTAGTATCTATCGTGACGCGTGTTTTGATGCATTCTGCAATGATATGGAATGCATTGAAACATTTGTCACTATAGATATATAAGAAATAGTAGTATTTACCAAATTAAACATAAATTAAAAATGCATAGATATTACCGTGATTGCCGAATTAATGTGTGAATTTTTATTATTTGTTTAAAATACTTCTTCATTAATATTTGTGCATACTCAATAAAAGGGTCTCTGCTTTCTCAACCGAATCAAAGATGGCTATTGTAAACTCAACCACGGAATGTCATAAGATTTGTCATACCATATATATTTGACTTCTAAAATTTTATTAGTATGGGTGTCAATCAAGGGTAGAATAGTAAATGTTACGCGTGTGTAAAGTGATCATTTAACCAGCCTATGACAGGTCTTTAAACAAGCAATTTAAATACCTTAAATTCCATATTCTTTTCGACACGTCAAAAAAAATCGTTAAAAAAGTTTTAAAAGTCTAAAATAAATAGATGATTTTTCAATACTAAAGTATAACAAAAACAATAAATTATAGAATTTAAACGTTTTTAAACACATTAAAATTATAATGTGGTATGAACAAGATCGAAAATAATTCATAGCATATTTTTTTTCTTAAATAGTTAATTGAAAGACTGACTAACCATAATCATTCGTCAATTTTACTTTGTACAAGTGAAGATTAATTAACGAAAAGGAGGATAAGTCATTTATATTCTATTGAAATCTCACAGCCTTTTCACAAATTACTGTTAAACTATTTGTCTTGGAGGCATTTAAATGGCGTCAACCTTCATTCATGGCACTCGATCGGGGACGATGCCTGCTTTGATCTGAACTTCACAAGGGGTGGGAGTCGAACGGAAAAAATATCATCCCTCTTCTTTAAAGTAAAACGTGAGGTGGATGTTAAAACTACAAATCAAGAGATCTACCTTTAGGTCGGCGGATAAATAACGTTCTGATCGGAAAATCAAAAGCTATATATATATATATATATATATATATATATATATATATATATATATATATATATATATATATATAAATATATATATATATATATATATATATATATATATATATATATATATACATATATAAATATATATATATATATATATATATATATATATATATATATATATATATATATATATATATATATATATATATATATATATATATATATATATATATATATATATATATATTTATACATATATAAATATATAAATATATATATATATATATATATATATATATATATATATATATATATATATATATATATATATATATATATATATATATATATATATATATATATATATATATATATATATATATATATATATATATATATATATATATATATATATATATATATATATATATATATATATATATATATATATATATATATATATATATATATATATATATATATATATATATATATATATATATATATATATTTATACATATATAAATATATAAATATATATATATATATATATATATATATATATATATATATATATATATATATATATATATATATATATATATATATATATATATATATATATATATATATATATATATATATATATATATATATATATATATATATATATATATATATATATATATATATATATATATATATATATATATATATATATATATATATACATACATACATATATATTTATATATAATAATAAACCATATCCGCTCCCTAGGTGGAGCATATGGAGTCCACAAACTGTCTCCAGGCTTTTCTGTCGGCTGCCAGCTCCCTTGCATCCTCCCCCGCGTCCCGAAGTTCTGACGAGAACTGCCGACGAATTGAAATTGAATTTTATGAATATATATATATATATATATATATATATATATATATATATATATATATATATATATATATATATATATATATATATATATATATATATATATATATATATATATATATATATATATATTTATTTATTTATTTATATTTATATAAGAGTTGGGTTGAAAATCATATTGTTAGTATCGTGGACTCTACTCCACTCCTTTTAGCTAATTTGACATTTTTAATCTTTTTTTTGTCTTAGCTGAATACATAATTTAATTGAAATTTGTGTTAGCAATATCAATATCGCAATATAATATAAGGATCGGAAGGAATGGAGGCGGAAGGGGGAGGCCTAAGTCCAGCAATGGACCTCAACGGGCTGATATGATGATGATATTAATAATATTTAAAGTTTTTTGGCGTTTAATGTGTAGAAACCCATTTTAATTTATATTTTAAATGTTAAATAAACTTAGTAGACTCAAAATATCTGTGTTTGATTTACCATTTAATATATGAATATTAACATTATTCTTATATCAGATACTGGGTTATTCACCCTACGGATGAGGTGTCCATTTTAAATGTGTCTCAACTTGATGTGAAACATGTATCATTTTTCCTTTTTATGAGAAGTCTGAGCATTCCAGGGCATGCAACCTGGCATTTGGCTTAAGTGTAGGTGATTACTAAGCCTAAGTGATTACTTTATGCACTTGTGTAATGTTTACCATCTCCCTATTATTAGTGATCGCTTAAGGCAACCAAATGCCAGGTCGGAAGCCCTGGGATGTTCAGACTTCCACATTCTTTCATAAAAAAGATTTTTTTTTAAAATAAATAGAAATATTTGTGTTTTTATTATTTACACAAATATTTCAATTTCATATTATTTCTGTGAGCCTAAGCAGCTCATTATTAGAAATAGGTATCAAATAGTGGTAGAGTGGGTTCGAATCAAAAAACTCTGGTATAAGAGTCCGCGACACTAACCACGGGACCACAACATTAAACCAAGTTCCATCCCTTATCCCCCTGTTTCCCCACCCCACCTACCTTAACCAATACCAGAATGATTTTCGCTCGTTAGTTTTTATTTTCACCTGTCAATGAAAACATTTGTAGTTTTCAAAACTAGTCGTGTGAAATAAATCTAAATTAATGGTCTAATAATAAATAATGTTTGATTTTAAAAATCAACATATTTAATTCCAAATCAATTAATAATACTAAACGATTTAGTAAATAATGTTTTCGTGTTGATAAAGTGGTAAAATGTATAAAAGGATTTTAAATGCATTTGTTGAATTGCAAGGTGAGTATATTACTTTAAGGCTTAAGGTGAATGGACGAGAGAACGTTTGTATGTTCATTGAAGATCGTGGGTGGTTTTCCAGAGAGGTTTACGTCGTAGAACGTAGCCAGCTAAAGAAATTCCAGAGATGAACAATACGGAACACGTAGTTTAAAAAATAAATATTATTTCGACAGTCTAGTCAAGTGGTAGACAGCGAAAAATTGGAATTTGGATCGATTTAGTGCATTTTATATTTTATTAACAACATTTTGAGTGTGTCCAAATACTTGTTTACAAATCTGGATTACCTCCAATTATAGGAGTTATTTCATATTATTTGACATCTCAACATAGATGAAGAAGAATATATAGAAAGTTTGAACATTTACAGGGCTTACGACCGTTATAGGCTGGTTTAAGTGATCACTTTACACACGTGTAACATTCACCAATTCTACCCATGATTGACAACCACGCTATTCAAATTTTGATCGTTAACACATAAAGGAAATGTGATCAGCCCTCCGCTTCAGGTACCAGTCCAGGGTAATATTGAATAAATAAAAGAGTGAAAAAATCGCTTATATTTATTTTGCCCCCCCTGGGAATCGAACCCAGGACCTCCAGTACAGTAGCCGAGCGTGCTCACCATTACACTACGGAGGCGGAGTGAGATAATTCATTCAAACCCTTATCCGCACCCCAATGGTGCATAGGACACTGCATCATATAAACGCAGTGTTAACTTGATCGTTAACACATGAAGGAAAGGTGATCAGCCCTCCGCTTCCTGTACCAGTCCAAGGTAATGTTGAATAAATATACGAGTGAAAAAATCGCTTATATTTATTTGACCCCCCTGGGAATCGAACTCGGGACCTCCAGTACAGGTAGCCGAGCGTGCTGGCCATTACACTACGGAGGCGGAGTGAAATAAAAAATCCAAAATGATTATTTTATCAGTATTAATATCAGAATCTTCCTTAATAATAAAACAACTTTATATACGGTTAAAGAGCAATAAAATGAAATCTTTTTTAATGAATTCCGGTGTCAATTTTTTCACGTCAGTGATTCCAGTCGTGAAGGTTTGAGAGAGTTTTGAATCGACAGTCGTATTTTCAAATCCCAACGATGTCTGAGACAGTTACGGCGGTTTTATGTGTCACTTCGTCGCTTCTTCCGCCCTGCGCACATTTTATAGACGCCATCTTTGTTGATCTTACGTCTGACCGAACGATACAGCATCCAAACGAGAGGATTATGGAAATGTATTCTTATATTCAATGACGTAGATCCGCCATATTGCGTAATAATTTAAAATGTTAAAAATCCGACGAAAATACTTACTTACCCCGTATCGAAATAAATGGCCACTTTTCTTTATAAAGTGTCTTTGTAGTAAATCACAGACAGTGTTTTTCATAAATATTTGTGTGTTTAGTATTTTCAATTTAAAATATTAAGAATCTAGCGGAGGTACTAACGTACCCTCGTATCGACATATATGGCCACTTCACTTTATAAACTGTCTTTGTAGTAGTTTATCGCGGTCAGTATTTTTCCGAAATATTGGTTTGTTTATTATTTTCAATTTAAAATATTTCAAATCTAATGAAGATACTAGCGTACCTTCTTATTGAAATAAATGGCAACTTCACTTTATAAACTATGCTCGTGTTTATAAATTTTAATTTAAAAATTTAAAAATCCAACGAAGATACTAACGTACCCTCGTATCGATGTAGATGGCCACTTTACTTTATAAACTGTCTTTGTAGTAGTTTATCACGGATAGTATTTTTCCGAAATATTGGTTTGTTTATTATTTTCAATTCAAAATATTTAAAATCAAATGAAGATAATAGGTAAGTACTAACGTACCCTCTTATCGAAATAAATGGCCACTTCATTTTATAAAGTATCTTCTTATTTATAATTTTCAAATTAAAATGTTAAAATTCTAATGAAGATACTTACGTACCCTCGTATCGACATAAATGACCACTTTACTTTATAAAGTGTCTTTGTACGATTTAAAAATCCAATGAAGATACCAACGTACCCTCGTATCGATTTAAATGGCCACTTTACCTTAAAAAGTGTCTTTGTACGATTTAAAAATCCAACGAAGATACTAACGTCCCCTCGTATTGACTGAATGGCCACTTTACTTTGTAAATTGTTACTAACGTACCCTCGTATCGACATCGATTTTAATTTAGGTGACTTTTGTTCGCAGACACAATGTTATCAATAATCTATTATATTTACCTATTAATTAACACTACAAAGCTTTTAGGATTGAAAATAGTGTAGTAGAGATTTGCTCAAACTTCCCGGTAATATACGGAATACAACATCCTCTATTTAATAAGCAGTAATTAAGCACTACTTAACCGGTATTACGTTAATGAATTTCCTTTTAAAAGCTCGCTAAGATTCGCCCCATTAATTTAATATTCAGCTTTGAATTTAATTTTCAAATTTGAATGCAATTATTTTAAATAAGCAATTCACATTTTAAACAATTGTTTAAAAAAGCAGTTAATTAATTTAAATGGATATCTTTTAACTTGATTTAAATAACTTGCATATAAAAATGTAAATGTTCATTAATTCAAAATCTCAAATCTCCTAAAATTCTACAATCTTAATTTTCCTAAAGAGGTTTTTACCTGTGACAGGTAAAACACATTGTTTTTAAAGTACCTTATTTCACCGCAATGGCAGCGCTATCTATTAATACTAAATATTTTACATGGCGGACAGTGTGCTTCTTGACAGCTGCCATCACTTACGATTTTCTTTTTTTTCGATTGCAATGTTGTTCCATAGGTTTTTAATATTATCAGTACTTCACAAGCATTTTGAAATTAATGTCGTATTATTATTACATTTTTCGGTTTCAAGCGTTTTGCAGTATGTAAAAATAATCCGAGGCTCGATTCTTGCATACACCCAAAAAAAAAGGGTATCTCCTAAATAAAAGCTTTCTTAATCCAACATTGATGGCTGTTATAAACTCGTACGTACGAATTTTAAAAATTAGATTGGTGTGGTTGTCAATCATAGGTAGAACAGTGAATTTTGCACGTAAATAAAGAAATCACTTAAACCAGCCTTTGACGGATCAAACGTCCTGCATTTATACCCAGACTTTTTCATCCATGTCGAGATGTCAAAAAATTATAAAATTATGCCTAAGTGGAGAAACCCAAATTTGTGAAAAGTATTTGATCACACTCAACATGTGAATAGAGTTATAAATTTAGTGGATCTTATATTTCTCATATATTTGAGTATTAAAATTTTACAAATTTGTGATATTTCAATTTTTTTATAATATTTATCTGCGAATAAAGCAGTTTGATAATAAAAAATAAAAATACAGAGGAAATGACTTTAAACACATGAAATAATCAAATCTCACAAAAGAGTAGCTGTCTTCTTTGGCACTCGAACCCGGGATCTTTGACTATCACGTCCCATGCTCTAACCACAAATTGTATCTATTTAGCTAACAAAAAAATGGCAATTGACAGGATATATTGTAAGACAGGACACCACAAGATGGACCCCAAAAAAATTGAGAAAGGAAACCTTGGGAGAATAAAAGAGGCATCGGAAGACCCCAAAAGAGATGGTCCGACGACAAAATCGCTGTGGGGTGTAGAAAATGGCTGCAAGCAGCAACCGACCGAAGGAAATGGAAATATACGGGAGAAGCCTGTATCCAGCACTGGAGGTCAAAGAAGAAGAAGAAGTCCATGAAAAAGAAGAAGAAGCTAAAAATAATTTATATAAAAAAAAAACATCTTTTATATTTTTTTGATATTCCGGCAAAGATGAAAAAGAATATGAAAGTCAAAAATTTATATAATAAGCCGGTTATAAGCTGGTTTAAGTGACACACTTTACACACGCGTAATATTTACCATTGCTACCCATTATTGACAACATAAAAATAACTCCTAATTTGAGATTTTCCAGATTTTTGAACGAGTATTCGGACACACTCAAAATGTATTTGGACATACTCAAAATGTAGTATAAAAGTAAAAGGAGCCCTCGTTGACTATACAGATAAGTTTGCCAAAAAAATACTCTTAAAGATATTTCACAATGTCACGAATACAAGAGATACTCTCTAAGTAAGTTCCAATATGACAAGCGATCTTCGTTTGAAAGTTCTCAAGGAACCCCTCGCTCTACAACCGACAACAACAACAACTATGAATGGGTCTACGATCATAATTATTATTACCGTCTTCTTCCTTATTATTCCACCATCTAGAAGGTACTTGCTCAGCCGAGGAACACGATATTCCTCTTAACTTCCGATGCTTCCATATAATTTCCATTCTCCGCCTGGCAACACTCAGTCGCGCTCCCGCCATAAATAGATTATTAAACTGTCAAACGCGGAAAATGGCGGAAACTAGTTATAAACCAGTTCTTATGTTTCCTCCGTCCCAAGTAAGAATTATTTATTTTCTCCTCATTAACCCTATAGTGCATGATTCATTATTATTTTCCAAGCAACGCTTTTAAACTACGTCAAATAATGCTTAGGTTTTTTTTTTTTTTTTTTTATTCATTTAATATATTTACATTTTTATTTATAACATAATAACATTTGAATCATTTATACATATGTAGAACTTTTATATTTCGATTCGCTGTGCCTCTCCATAAAAGAGTCTGAGCTCTTGTGCTTGGAAAGGGACTTACACTCGTGGTTTAATGTTATATAATAAAAGATATAATAGTTTTTTTAATATATTTTTTTAAAGATTTAAATGTATAGAGCTTTAATTTTTTTCTTGAGGATTTTTATATCATCTATTTTTTTTATTTCTTTAGGGAGTTTATTGAAATGTTTGATTGCCAAATATTTGAAGTTTTGCTGAAATTGCTTGGTGTTGCATTTTGGAATAGAAAAATCGTTAGAGAATCTCGATGATAAATTCTTTGTTAAATTTAAGTAGTTGTCACCCTTTAGTATTTGAAAAACTGCGGTTTTTTTATAAATGGATTCTATATTTGGGACTTGAAATTTTTTAAATAATAATTTTGTTGGAAATATGTTTTTTTTTTTCAAGATGACTTTAATTATGGTTTTCTGTACTATTTTCACTGAGTTCAGTATGTTGTTGTATGAGCCTCCCCATGCAATAATGCCATACTGTAGTAGTGAGTGAACGATAGCATAGTAAACTCTTTTTAGGTTGTCGATGGTTAGTATGTTTCGGATTCTAATGAATATATATATGCATTTTCTTATTCGTTTTACAAGTTCATTAATGTGACTATGGTATTTAAAATGTTGGTCTATTATAACACCTAGATATTTTATTTCTTTTTTTGGACATAAAACAGAACATAAGTTTTTGCAATTTGAATTCCTGCAGTCACCATTGTGAATTGTAATTTTTATATTTGTCGGTATTTTGAGTTTATGGATACAAAATGGGATAAAGAATGTTTTATCTGTATTTAGGGATAATAGATTATTGTCAAACCAGAATTTTAGGATTTTCATGTCCTTATTTGCGCGATCATTTACGGTATTCCAGTTGGGTCCGTTTATAACTATTGCGGTGTCGTCAGCATAGGATATTATGTTACCGCTGATGTTTTGGTGAAATATGTCGTTGACATAGATGATAAATAGTAAAGGGCCTAAGACTGTACCCTGAGGTATACCGAAATTACTAGTAAGGGGTTGGCTATAGGCTTCATTGATTTTGACAATTTGGGTTCTTTCGAGAAGATAACTCTGGAAAAGTTTTAAGGCTTTACCCGTAATTCCGACAGATTTTAGTTTTAATAGAAGTTTATCATGAGAAATACTGTCGAAAGCTTTTCTTAGGTCGACAAAAATTCCTATACAGTTGAGTGATTTATCGAGAGAATCTTGGATGATGTATGATAGTTTGGCAATTGCATCTTGTGTGCTTCTTTTTTCCATGAATCCGTATTGGTTTTCATTGATTATATTAAATTTATTTACATATGTGGACAGTCTTTTTTTAATGATTTTTTCGATGATTTTACCTATGTTTGATATGAGAGATATAGGTCGGTAATTTGTGACTGATTCTGGATTTCCAGATTTGTAGATGGGGATGATAATGGCTTTCTTGTAAATTGAAGGGAATATACCGGTTGTGAGGCTAAGGTTTATGATGTGTGTCAAAGGTTTAGAGATTTGTTTTTTTATGAACTTTAATGTATTAACAGAGTGTCCGTCGTATCCCGGGGCAGATCCTCCTTTCATATTTGTTATGATTTCTTCAATTTCCTCCTGGGATGTTATTTGTAATGATGCTAATATATTATTGGAAGTTGGAGTATCTGTTTTGAAAATATCGGAATTAGTTTGAGTAGGGATTTTTTGCGCTAAATTTTTACCAACACTGGCAAAAAAATTATTAAACATATTAGCAGTTTTGTGAGGCATTTCTAAGCAATGAATTCGTGAATTTTCGTTTGAGAGGTACATTATTTTTTTTTGCTGGGGGTGTTTTTTATCAATTATATCATTTATTATATTCCACATTCTCTTACTGTCATTTTCTGCAAAATCTATTTTTGTTTTGTAATATTTTTCTTTGGTATTTTTGATGAGAAAAAAAAGTTTTTTTCTATACAGTTTAAAATATTTTTTTAGGCTTTCGTTTTCGGGATTTTTTCTAAAGGTTAATTTTCTATTAATCTAAGCATTATTTAACGTCAAACAAAAAGCCTTGCTAGGAAAATAAGAATGAATCATGCACTATAGGGCTCTACTTGTTCTAAAAGAAGAACTCTACATATACTGCATGATTAATTATTATTTTCTAAGCAACACTTTTGGTTTGACGTCAAAAATGCTAAGATCAATAGAAAACGAATGTTTTTTTTTTGTTTTGTTAATTATTTAAATTAGCTGTAACACAGAAGGTGCGAATGCAAAAACTTAACGACATTGCTTTGTTATAAATAAATAACATAGCTCATTTAAGTAAACAAAAAGAAGTTATTTGCTATTTTGAGAATCAGATTAATTCAACAGAAATGAGAGGATATTTTTTTTTAATAAAATAATGTTATACTTAAAAATCAAGGATATTGATAAGGATCTCTGGTAAATAAAAATTTATTAAACTCAACCATAGATGCTGTCGAGAACTAACCTGTGAAAGAAAGTGATAATTAGAGGATATGTACAAGTTTCGATAATTTAAGTAATTTTAATGTGGTTGTCAAATTATCATGAGTGAATAAATCAGCCTATGACAAGTCCCAGACTTTGTACACAGACAAAGACAGACTAAACTAAACACAGATCTCCGTTTTTTTTACATCTATGTTGAGATATCAATATGAATAACATATAAGTGTAGAAACCCTATTTGTGACCACTATTTGGACTCTACACTCAAAACGAATTTACACTCAAAATATTGTGTGTAAATTATTGTTTACAATATAATAAATAAACAGTAAAGTGTTTATATAAGTGTATAATATTTTTGGAACATGCCGTATTTTGTAGTAGGCTATTTTTCCTCTGAAACTTTTTGCATTTCTCACGCCGCGTCAAAATTCTGAAAGCCTCGACACTCGGACAAAAGTTTCATATTAAATCGCCCTGAACTGGCTCCAAAACAATTCAATAATGAATTGCACTGCGGTTTAGCCATACTTTCTTTCCCGTTCAAGGGGGGAGTCTTCAATCACGCGCTTCGTGCTTTGGTTTCGCAAAGTATGCCCATTAATTAATTGAAATGTGGTTTATTTTATAGAAATTACAATTTAATTTCAAAGAAAATTGAGTATTTTTTTTTATTCTCTGTTTTTTTTCATACTAAAAGTTTTTTTTATTTATAAAATTATAATAATCATATAAAGGCATAATTGAATTTGAAAAAGAGTTCTCATTGATATCTCAACAAACATAAAAAGAATATGAAAGTCTAGGCATTGACAGGACTGTGACCTGTCTTTATCTAATAAAAGTGATCACTTTATACGCTTTGTAACATTTACCATTCTACTCTTTATTGACAATTATGTTCCTGAAATTTCTAAGAGTTGTATATAATAACAACATACGATATTTTTTTTACAGAATAAACTTCTTAAGGGACATATTTGATAATTAATAACAACTAAGAATATGTGAACAAAGTTTTGGACAAACGTAAAATACAAGCAAGTATGTATTTTTTTTCATCAAAATCCTTCATTTACTCAATGGGCTTATCTCACATCTTAACTACTTGATTTAAAATAATATTGAGTATATAATCAACATCGATCAAATAACATACTTTACTGCCAATATTTTTCAAACCTTTCCAATAAAGTTTAATAAAATATTAAAATACCGATATTGTAGGAAGTTTTAATCATAGACTGCCTCCTTAACCCGCCGGGAATGGAAAGTTTTTTCATTAATAGTTTCTACCAGTTCTAGCTTGACTTGTTATTTCTTTCGTTTATACTACTTTTGTACGTAATTTAATATCATCATATTTCTTTATACGCTCTTAGTTTCGGTTTCTATTTATTTTGGTCTGAGTTTGTGGGTCCCTGAGGAAGGAGCGTGACTCCATTTCGAAACGGTTGACATATTTTCCCCGAGGCTATGTAATTCTCCGACATTTCCACACATCATCAGGGTATTACATAAATAAATATATATTTATAATAATAATAATAATAATAATAAAACCCTTATCCGCACCCCAATGGTGCATAGGGCACTGTGTCTTATAAACGCAGTGTTATAATATTATAAAATTAGTTTATATATTAAAACACAATATAAAAATGAAAAACATAAATGAATTAATGATATTTTTTATGAACAATTTTTAAGAAAGATGAATTATTATAGAATGAATAATCTTAGTGAATCAGTAATACTTTTATCTAAACATCTTAGAAATGTTTAAAGTTGGTTGAGAAAACAATGCAGAAATTACAATTATATATTCCAAAGCGCAAATAGGGCAGTAACAAAAAATCGTTAATATTTGTAACAATATTTTTTTTATAGCGGAAAAAGTATAGGTACAGTAAATCTACAATACATTTCAGAATAAGATTATGAATATTTAAAGAGATGATTTTCGAAAAATATTTATTACGTTTGATATTATGCCCTGTGCATGGAAAAACTCGGTAAAGGCACATTTTAAATTCGTAATTATTGTGTATGATAAAAAAATTAAAAATAAACTCATTTTTTCACTCACTCACAGGGCTGATAAAAGGAAAATAAAATAGTTTATATAATTAAAATAATTTATTCGATTAGTACATAAAAATAAAACAGATCATTATCTGCAGAAATAAGGCACATGTGTATGTATAGTTTTAAAAAACTTAATACTAATATTTTTTTCATAATTTAAAAAATGTGTTTAAAAATATTTAAAATTACTTGCATTACTTTTATACTATTCCCTAGATACAATAATATACAATTTTAAATTACCATTTATTCTACGAATGTGACAAAAATACTTAAAATAAGTTACATAATTATTTTTTAACAATGATCCTCGACAAAATTTATCAATTTACCTTTTTTTATTTAAAACAAATACGCGTAAACACATTTTTTTCAATATTAAATTTCAACAAACCTACTTCGTAAATGGTAATTGTTTGCGGAAAATGTGAGTAGTTTTCTCATGTTAACCTCAAATTAACCTTATGTGTGAATATACATATTTATGTATATATATATTTATATATATATATATATATATATATATATATATATATATATATATATATATATATATATATATATATATATATATATATATATATATATATATATATATATATATATATATATATATATATATATATATATATATATATATATATATATATATATATATATATATATATATACACACATACACAAATACTTACATTAGTATAAGAAAATAAAATATTTTTTCCTACATATTATGATAACTGAATTCTTAAAATTTTCATTATAAAACTTTCTAGTTCTCGAGACTTGTGGTCTGTATATTAATAAACTCAAAAATGTGTTCTTATGCTAAAGTAGCAAAATTTGTGAGCATAACTTTCAATCGCCAAACTTATGTATATTATACATTTAAAAAAATGTATTTGATTTTTTTAGGAAATTTAATATCGATGATTTTTTTTGAGATGTGATTTTTTATATTTTGGTATGTATTTCATTTTTTCTAATAATTTTAAAGTAGTAAAATATCTACAAGTATAGTTTTGACATTACAATAAGTTTTATATTAATTGAACGGTAATTTAAAATTATGAATTATGATGATTTCAATGGAAGATCTGTGCAAAGTTTTGAAGTTTCTTGGGATGGAGCAGTATCCAGTTTGGTGACAGAAACCTAGAAAAAGAAGAAAACACCAAATTAATTAGAAGGGTTGATTTCATTAAAATGTACGCAAGATCCTAACCGGATAATTTTATATACTGGGATACGCCTGAAAACATGACTTTTAATTTTACGCAGCTTATTCAACTAGATTATTTTATTACTTTTTACTTTACTACTTTTTTTTAATTAAATAAGTTTTATGAATTGAAATATGATCAAAATCATTGTTTGAAAAAATCAAAATATTTTTAGACACTCAAGTGTAAAAGTGTGTTAAAATGATCACTAACCGGCTGAAGAAAGCTCATTAGCCCTGAAATACCCAGACTTCTTCTTTATCTATGTTGAGATCTCAAAATGTAAAAATAATTCTTAAGTGGAGTAACCCAGATTTGTGAAAAAAATTGGACAAAAATGGAGTGAATTTTTTGAAAATCATTATTAATTTCCCCATATTTCAATTTAAAAAACCTTTTCTAAAAGATTAATAGGTGATGATTTTTTTAAATTAAATTTTAAGGCATAAAAACAGTGTGAGTTTGATGACCTTAATTATTTATTTCCTTATATTTTAATTTAAAAAAAAACTATTCAAAATGTTTAAAAAGTTATTAATTTTTTCAATATAAATTTTAAGGCATAAAAACAGTAAAAAATTGATGACATTCATTTTTAATTTCCCCATATTTCAATTTAAAAATCTATTCTACAATTTTAAAAAGTGATTTAAAAAAATTACATAAATTTTGAGGCACAAAAATGGTGTGAATTTTTTCAATTCTTTATGAATTTTCCCATTCTTCAATTGAAAAACTATTCAAAAAGTAATAAAGTATTAAAATATCAATTTTAAGCACGCGATACAGCCATGATTTTAAAATATTAACACTAGGAAAATGTTGAAATAGCTCTAGTCAGTTCGGCAACTTTCCAGGGTGAGTAGGTACTCGTCCATAGTTGATACCAGACTTTGCCAGACAAATTTTAACTCCCAAGCTGCGGCATAGTTGCGGCATAACAAAATACGTTAAGAACTTCCCTTATTATCTGATATGAATATGAAGTTGGATTATCGCATCTCCCAGTACTAGCGTTATTATGTACCAGAGCGTAGTAAGTGCTTCCCGAATGATATTGTCGGGTTTGGAACTTTTTGTGTTATAAAATACCTTAATTAATACTATCACCCCTTTCAAAATTGGGTTTTTGAACTATCTAACATACCTAGAAAAAACGATTCCAACTTTAAAAGGTTTAAAGCCTTGTCTCAAGTGTGAGTAGGTTTATTTCTTATGTTCAAAGTTACTTTCAATTCATGCAATTTTTGAGTAAAAAACTTTAGGCAAAAACACTAACAGTTATCTCGTTAAGGATGTGAGTTTAAAGCGAGTGTTTTTTAAGAATTTTCACTCATGAATTACATGAAATGATAGTAACATTAAACATAAAGAGTAAATCCACTAACGAGTAGGCATCGGCTATGAAACTTATAAAGTTGAATCCTAAGTAGGGACATGATAAGCGGTGTTGCATAAGCCGTAGATAGATTTCAGAGTCGCTTGGACGTTAGGTAATTTAAAAAAGTGTGAGTTTAAACTTATATGTATTCACAACATTTTGAGTGCGTCCAAATACTTGTTCACAAATCTTCGTTTTCTTCACTTATTTTTACATTTTTACATTTCAACATAGATGAAGGCGCTTCAGACGTTTCAATGCATGAAAAAAATATCTAGTGTTCTGCTAAATAAAGGCTTTCTCTGCTAAATAAAAGCTTTCCCAATCCAACATAGATGGCTCTTGTGAACTCATATGTACTGTGTCATGAGATGGATCATAATTTATCTAAGAGTTCCGAAAATTTGAGTAGGTAGTGTGGCTCTCAATCATGGGTAGAATGGTGAATGTTTCAGGTGTGTAAAGTGATCACTTTTGATAGGTCATAACCCCTGTAAATACTAAGACTCTTTGACCATGTTCTTCTTTATCTACGTGTAAAAAAAAGAACTCCCATGTGGATTCGTGAACACGTATTTGGACACACTCAAAACGTTGTCAGATATATTTTTGTGTATATATAAATGGCCATAAAGTCTACACCAAGACGAAGAAGAAGAAGAATATATAATTGTCAGATATCGCTCACTCCTTACAAGAACGTCATAAATCAAAAAACTTGATTTTTCAGGAGAACGTTTTTAAAGTTTAAAAATATAACACAATGTATTAAAAATAAATATCAAGCCACTTATTGAAGTTTTTACTGTACAACATATCTTTTTAGGTAAAACCTGAAGGTTTTTTTCTCCATTTGAAAAATATTTTGTATTTTTAAAATAATAATTTAACAATACCTATTCTTCAAAATCCAAAAACAACATTTTCTGCCCTGTAGCGAGTAAATATTAAGTTAAAAATATGCCTCTTTTACTGGGATATAGTACATTTTCTGGACATTCCGAAAACATGCACAACTGAAAATTGACGATTTTTGATTTATGACGTTCTTGAAAGGAGTGAGCGATATGTGTACATAATGTCAGATATATTTTTATGGGGCTCAATTCCAAAAGACTATAAAAATCCGAGAAATTGTAATATTTCAAATGACACATTAATTAATTGTCCTTTTATTTATGAATTAAACGATTTTCAAGTATTCACGAAAACGTCATTATTTCAAACCATGAAGAACTGTGCTTCCATACGTTTTGCGGGGGGAGATACTTTTGCTGGTGAAGCTGTGACGCCGTTAGTTGTGTCGGATGAAGTTGTCTGCGGGCGTCTTAAATCTTATTATGAGAAGCAGATTACAATTCTCCGTTTCGCTCAAGTTGCACAATTGTCAACTTCGTTATTTCCTCATCTCGCGACTGATATGATGAAAACTTCACTCGTCCAGAGATGACTTAGTTTGCATAATACTGGTGGACAGGGAATTTATATGTTTTGGGATGATACACCAAGGGGAAGTCATTTTTTCTTCCATATTTTATAGTATTCGAAAAATAACGGAATTAAAATCCTCCATGGTACAATCTACTACATAAGGTACGTGAACACAAGTTGTTTTAATTTATGCTTTAAAATATCATATTTTCACCATCAAAAAAAATATTCATAGCAGTTTGTATAAAGTATGGAGTTTTATTTGTAATTTTATATTTTATATTCTTACCATATAAAATAAAATATGTTTAGAAGTAAACATGAATTATGGAGTAGACAAAATAAGAAAGAAAGTTTACTGTATGATAGAATTTCAAATGGTGAAAAAATGCGAGTTTCAGATAAGTATTATCGATAAAATTAAGATAGGCGTGTTGAGATGAGGCGAATAATATATGATAACACAGTGGTGTGGCGTTTTATTTCCTTGCGAGTAAGTGACGTGTTGGTTAGTTAGCTAGTTTTTTTTTTTAAAGGAATAACCCGCAAAGCCTTTTTTTAAGAGGAGGCTTGTTTGCAGGTAGGATGGTGAGGATATGGAAGATGAATGTAAAAATATACCACGGACATCCAGATCCGTTAAAAATAAATATATCTTGAATTAATTGTGCAACTGTCGGGAATCGAACCCGCGATGCCGGTTTGGCAGTCGAGCGTCTACCTAACAACGCCACAGCACGGCTGGCCCAACTCAAACACAGCAAGGGACATTTTTTTGTAGTACGTTTTTTTTGCATTTTGGACTAAGTAGATTCTACTTAGTCCAAAAATGCAAAAAAAACGTACTATAAAAAAAATGTCCCTTACTGTGTTTTGAACAGCCGAGCACCTGTCACAGTTATTTATAATATTATTAGCATTATTGAGCAAGGCCTTACTTCAAGTGTGAGTCGCGTTGGCTCCACTCTTTCCCGCATCCCAATCTCCATCTCGACTTCCTCAAGAATGGAATCCAGCAGCGATATCAGCCTGTCCACGTCTCGCTCGGAGAACACCATGGGAGGCTTGAACTTCAGCACATTGCAGTCTGGTCCATCGCTGCTGATTAGTATGCGCTCTTGCTTCATCCTGTTCAAATTAGAAAAGAGATAAATAAAAATCTCAACATTATACGAGTATTTTACTCTTATAATCATATTTACTCATATATTATTTTGAGAAATAATAGTTTGTTTTTAAATTAATTCATGAATTAAACCCTGAAGAGGGCAACAGGTTGTTGCCGAAACTAGTTGGTTGTTAGTAAAAATGTGGGTGGATCAAAAAACAAAGTCTTTTTATTTCTCAAAATAATATATTCAAAAACTTTATTCCAAAATAGAAATAAAACACTCGTTTAAGATCACTTTTAAGTAAATTGATGCAAACGCGACGAGTTTCGAGAACTTCAGATACTATCATCAACAGGGGAAAATACATTTTGTATTTACAATTACTTTTATTTGTAAAAAATAAAATAAAAATAAGCCATTTCTTACATCCAATCGAATACATATTTTTTTCATACATATTTAAAATATGATGGTTTAAATATAAAAATAAAGCACTTAAGTATGTCATGCCATTTTTGAGTGTACTCATGTAAAAACAGCTGAAAATACAGTTCGTAATTTATTTCCCCAATTCTCGAAACTAGTGGTGTTTACATCAACAAAAAACAATCCCTTTTCTCTACGACCAAATGTATTAGTTTAACGACTGAAAGTTGTAGCATGGTATTACATTTGTATAATAACATGATGATTTAAATACAAAATAAAACAGTTGCTTAATAATACTTTTTTGAGTTTATAAATGTAAACACGACTATTTCGACATTGTAAAATGTTCTCATTAATGGGTGAAAATATTATTTTCAAGTGTTAATGAGAAAATCTGTTCTCGAATCTAGTTCTCGAAATTAGTCATGTTTGTACTAATAAACTCCAAAAAGTGGTCTATTACATGTCTTATTTTAGTAATCCAACTTGTTTCTACAGCAAAGACAAATCCTCTCACTACTCGACAGATGTAACTAACATGCTGGCAATGCCTTATCTCTCTGGACCATGTAATGTGTATATCATCTTAATACCTTTCTATTAGGGTAAATTGTTGATTTGTAAAAAATTAAAATAAATGTTAACCGTTACCTTGCCACAACGTGTTGTGCTATCTGCGTAGCAGGCGTCCTCTCTTCCCGATCTAGCACCAGCTCGACTCCAGAGAACAACCCTAGTCCTCTGACGTCACCCACCAGCGGATGCCTAGTCCCCAGTACTTCTAGAGCGCGCAGCAAGTATCCTCCAACCCTCTGGGCGTGGTCTAATAACTGCTCGTCTTCGATGACGTCTAAAACTGCGTTCGCAATGGCGCATGACACTGGATTACCGCCATACTGAAAAATAAATAGTTTAACTTTTTTAATAGTTATTTTTATTGATTGCTTTACTGCGATGCATAAAAAGGGTGTTTTGTTTACATAAGGTCTTCATTGTATTGTTGTTTTTCTATGTCGTAGTAAATATATTGTACAAGGTTGTGAATTAGGGTTGTGATTTCAATAGTTTATTAGGATTGTGATTTCATTTTTTAATTTTTTTTTATTTTATTTTATTTGTATACATTTATTTAAATCACATTTTTTTACATATTTAGAACTTTTTTTTGCAGAGACCCACCAAGCCACCTTGTGTGTCTTGTCGGTGTCGTTCTTTTTTAATACATTTTTTTATTGTTTTTAACGATTTTAACCTAATATACACACATCAGGTGTTCTTGTTTCATGAAAAAAATATTTCTGGAAGTGAAGCATCAAATTGGCAAAATAAGGATAAAAATGGACTGATCGCAATCGAAATGCCATCTCACAGACGAATGTGCGGCAAAATGGTATACGATGTTCGAATGGTGAAATAAGGAAAGAATGAAAAACTTAAAATATGTATTACCGATAAAAGAGTGGTGTAGAACAAATGAGTGAAGCAAGAATAGTTAAACAAATTTTAGAGCAGAAGAAGACCAAGGAAAACTTGACATGATCCAGTACGTCAAATAACTAAATTCGGTCAGGTCAGGAGTTGGAATAATCGGCGGGTATGTATAAGGAGATGCGTAAATGTGGAAGAGGTGAAGAATGTTTGAAAAGTATTTGAGTGGTGTGGCGTTCTATTCTCTCTCCCTACTCTTCCGATAAAAAAACTTTTTAAAGGGATCTGTCATAGAATGCCGGAGAGTAATAGTCGAGTGGTAAATGCGATAACTGAACATTTTCTGCAAATGCCTTGGAACCTACCGTCGGGTTGGAACTTAGATCTAGCTGACTTATTGAACTTACTAACTACAATAATGTAGTAATCCCATTCTCCACCTATACGTGGGCACTTCTAGAAACTTGGTGGTAGTTTTAAAAATTTGTATTTATTTAGATTGCTAGTAACAAGGACATTGAAAGCTGTTAAATGTAAATCCACAGTTAAATCGGGAGAAATTTTTGTTTGATACTTTCTTATAATATTGCTAATAAGTTCATGAAAAAAATATGTGTAAATGGTCTGACAAAGAGCTGAGAGCTTCTGTATCAGATCCTGGAATACGGAGCTTTCAATGTGTTCTCATCAAACCAATTTTAGCTTTTCTAATGACGTCTGTTTCGTCGTATTGTTGTCGTTCAATATCCTACAAACACTTTGTGAAACGTTCTCTGGATTGCCTTTAGAATTCACCAGCTAACGTATGTCAAATTGGCGTATTGATCAGAGTCTAAGTGGACAGGCACTTGAATTGATAATTGATATTGACAATTATTGGCTATGTTAAGGATTCAACATTGTTTGAGCATGTCCATTTTATCCGTAATTGATTAAAATAATTACCGAGAGGGTGGTAATATATGGTGTGTTGAAATGGTTTGGACATGTGAATCAAATAAGTGAATAAAGAATAGTTGAACAAAGTTATAAGGTGAGTGTGGTTGGTAAAAGAAGAAGAGGATTATAAGGAAAAGTTGGCATGATCGAGTATTTCAAATATTTGAAAGTGGTCAGGTCAGAAGTCGGAATATTCGAAGGGTATGTATGAAGAGATACATGAATGTGGAAGAAGCAAATGTTGTTTGCAAAGACAGATTGGTTTGGCGTTCTAAACTCTTTGTCTACCCCAGCAAAGAAGCAACGTGATAGTTAGTTAGTTTGTAAATTTTATCTGGATCATGCACAAATATTAATACTAAAATTGTTTGTCATTAATTGATTCGGCAGTCACTTTGTGATAATAAACTATGCATTTTTAATTAAAGCATACTTGGTAAATATATTAACATAAATATCTATACACACACACATATATTTATATATATTTATATATATATATATATATATATATATATATATATATATATATATATATATATATATACATATATATATATATATATATATATATATATATATATATATATATATATATATATATATATATATATATATATATATATATATATATATATATATATATGTATATGTATATATATATATATATATATATATATATATATATGTATATGTATATATATATATATATATATATATATATATATATATATATATATATATATATATATATATATATACAATATATACCTATATAAATACTGTTTTCATGGATAATTAAAACTTCATAGCAGTATAACAGTTTACATGTTAATGAACACAAATAACACTGACGCGAAAAATTAAAACGACGCCATGAAGACAAATACAAAACTCGACAATAAAAAAAATCAGCGTTCTTGAATTCGCGTTTCAGCCGCTCGCATCGCAGGAACGAAGTATAAAGCTCACACCGACATAGCAGTCCCATGCATCCCCAAGGGTGGGATTGAACAAAGCAATTAGCGAGAACCCTGCCAAGGCTTCATTACAATAAACTTGCATACTTCATTATTTCATATTTGCATTTCGCGATTTCGGGAGAGCGGTGGCTCTGACGAAGGGGCTACTTTGCGCCGGCGGGAAACTTTAACTTAGATTTAATTTTAGTTCCCGCAAAAGTAAATTTATCTTCAAATATTTCGCGACGAATAGAATTTTCCTACTTTGAAGTATCTTTGCGGTAGATTTTACCTAATGCATTATCCTGACTAACTTCGTTTGCTCTGGTTATATTATTTATGGGGTTAGCCTCCTTTTCAGAACGGTAAGGGTGGAGTTTAAATAATAGAATATTTATAAGGATAATTTCCATTCTATAGATCTCGATTTTAAATTGGAATAAAACTAAATAAAATTAGTGTCGGGTTGTGGCCCCGTAAAATTGAAATATTTGTGTAAATAATAAAAATAAAAATATTTCTCTTTAAAAAAAAAGTAATGTTGTGATCTTACACACGAAGCGACTGAAATTTGAGTAGAGTGGTTGTCAATCATGGGTTGAATAGTGAATGTTACATGTGTTTAAAGTGATCACTCAAACCAGCCTATGATGGGTCGTAACCCCTGTAAATGTTCAGACTTCATACTCTTGTTCAACTTTGTCGAGATGTCAAAATGTATAAATAATTCTTAATCGGAGAAACTCAGATTTTAAAGAAGGATTTGGATATAGAAGAATTTACTTTGATGTTTTTTTCTAAAGAATATAAGTATAACATAACAATCACATTTTTTTCATTTAAATAATCAGTAGCAGATAATTTAAATTGAAAAAAAATACAAATGTTACATATCGACACGAGATGCGCGCTCCTAGAGCCCACGCGTTGTGCATGTAGGTCTGTCAAAAGCACGCGTTATGAAATTGAGATAACATCAATTATCGCAATATATGTAACATTCTAATACATTGAGTCAGCAACAGAACATG
The DNA here is from genome assembly GCF_059751285.1 of Brachycentrus maculatus. NCBI lineage: Eukaryota > Metazoa > Arthropoda > Insecta > Trichoptera > Brachycentridae > Brachycentrus > Brachycentrus maculatus. Next base: position 607,935 of record NW_028281094.1, read on the forward strand.
TCAACACAATAATACGAATATCTCCGAGTAAACAGTAACAAACAAACAGCCTTGCAGCTTATCAATACCCAGAGTTTAATGACACTTGGTGGAAACAGGCGTGATGATCGCGTGCGCGCAGAGCCGGCTCTAAAACATGAGGATATTGGTCCGAAAATTTCATTTAAAAAAACCGAGAATTTTAAACTCTTTGGGCGTTTGTCCACTACACGGAATCACTCGGAATTTCACCATCCGACACGTCAGTTAGCGTTTTAAAACGATGATTGGTTTGGATTGGCTTGTGCTTTTGTCCGTCTTTCTTCGTATCGGAGCTCTTGATCGGTGCGTGAACACGTTGCGCGTAAATTCGATCAGGCTTAATTGTCGTAGTCGATTTCATTTTTCAAAACCGGACTGCCGGACGGTAAAATTCCGAGTAGTGGACAAGCGCCCTTTAGAGTTCGGGCGGCATTATGATGATTTCGGTAAAAACAATTTTTAATCTAAGTTTTACTTGGTTTATACCACTATTTAGTATTGGTACCAAGTAAAACTTAAATAAAAAAAGATAGATATTACCACAAAGCTACTGCCGAATCAATTAATGAGAAAATAATTTTAGTGTTACTATTTCTTTATGATCCAGACACAACTAAGAAAACATAAAGTTAACAAACTAACTAAATACTTGATCATGCCAAGTTTTCCACGGTCTTCCTCTGCTTCTATTATTAACCATATTCGCCTCATAAATTTAACTCTAGCACAATAGCTAAACACGCTCACCATTACACCACGGAGGCGAACGTACTATAAAATATTATATTATATATATGTCACCTACTTTCAAAATCCGCCAGATCCATGTAAGTCGATTTTACAAAAAATGCTAAATTCTCCGAGCAAAATTTATGTTAAAAAGATGTCTATCTTCAGATTAAATATTATGAATTAGAGAATTTTCCTATTTTTGTAGAAAAAATTTCAGATTTAAAAAAAAACAAGAGACACAAACCGATAATGAAGTCATCTTAATTTTTTACGTATCCCCGCTATCTGATTGGCCGATATGGGTCAGATGGCAAGTTCCATGAATATAGCGGAGTTTGAAATAAAACGCTGTTTTTAAGTATTTTTTAAGCAGAGTTTTCAAGTATAAAATATTTTAAACAATAAAACCCACAATCGGCATTCTGATAGAGTATTTATTTTAAAATCTTATAAAATTGGATCTGGCGGATTTTTAAAATAGGCGTCACATATTTATTGTGTTCGATTCGGCCCTGTAAAATTATTCATCGTGCACACTCAGCATGCAAAAACAATCATAATATCGTTGCGTCAATATTATGTTCACTTAACTCACTTACATATCAAAGGTTATCTTGGACTCCAACATGCGTATGGTCTCTAAATATAATACGTTTTTTATAAAAAAATTACTTGGCAAATACCACTATTTCTTTAAATCTATTATGGCACGTGTTTGATGCATTCAACGTCATTTTCAAACACTGTGTGGGGTGTGAAAATGATGCGGAATGCATCGAAACATGTCGCTCACTCCCTTCAACAACGTCATAAGTATATCAAAAAACTTGATTTTTCAGGTGATCGTTTTCAAAGTTGAAGAATATAATAAAATGCATTAAAAATAAATATCAAGCCACTTTTTTAACTTTTTACTATGCAACACATCTTTTTAGGTAAAACCTAAATGTTTTTTCTCCATTTAAAAAAATAATTAAACAATACATTTTCTTCAAAATGCTAAATCAACACATTGTGCCCTGCAGCGGGTAAATATTAATTTAAAAATATGCCACTTTTGCTGGGATATAGTGCATTTTCTGGGCATTCAGAAAAAATGCACAACTGGAAATTGACGATTTTTGATATTTGACGTTGTTGAAAGGAGTGAGCGATGTTTCACAATAGATGTTAAGAAAAATTGGTATTTACCAAGTGAAAATTAAATTAAAAATGTGATTTATTAATGAAATCTTAATATACGCTTTATAAATTAAATATACATAGGTTGTGGTCCTATGGTTAGTGACGTGGACTGTTGAGTCCGAGTTTCAAGGTTCGAACCCACTCCACCACAACTTGATTAATAATACGAACATTTGAAAAATAAATCGCCTCCATAGTGTGACTTGAAATAATTTCTTTGGATATTCTTTACTTATCTTCAAAAATACGTATATTTGATGTACTTAAAACGTATTACTATATTGGCAAACAGGCGCTCTCCAGTAATATTTTATCGTTTTATAGGCAGAGCTATTCGAGTATAGTAAATAGAAGGATAAAATGTCATAAATACCGTACTTTTTTATTACACATATACGAGTGGTATATCATACGGATAAGAATACTCAGGATATAAAGGCATATATGTATGTACGTGTGCATGTGTGTATTTACTGACCTTATATTTTAAGTAACTTAATTAAATTTAGCGATATCAATTAAATTGATAAGTTATTAATCTCTCTAATTACATAGACTCTGACCCATATTAAGTACTTGAGTAATCAATAAAAAACATTCAAACGAAGCCTGATATTATAAAGACAAAGGAAGAAAAAATGTATATGCTTATCCTGTATTTTATTTATATATTATGTATTAATTCTTTTTATGAAAACCCATCATTATTTGATGTTTAAATATCAGTAACGTTTAAAATTATTTTTCAATGAAAATTATAGCAGCAATATGATTAATTTTGATTCATGGTGATCTGATCGTAAGGAGAAGAAATTTAATCGAAATATCAATAAAATCGACAATACGTTATGAATCAATACTGGAAAAAAATCTGTAATTATAATCTCAATCTGAGGCAAAGAATGATTAGTCGCCATGTTTGGTCCATGCTTTTATCCGGAGTTGAATCGTAGACCTTCAAGATCAGCACTATGAGACGAATTCGAAATGTGTTTGTATTGTAAAATGTTACATCCCATGGACCAATACGGTCAGCAACGTAAATGTTCTCCAAAAAGCTAGAGCAAGGATACAGTTGCTGACTGATATCAAGGTCCGGCAGGTGTCCTACCTGGGGCATGTGCTAAGAGGAGAGAAGTATAAGTATTGCACCTAATCATAAAAGGTGAAATAGAGGGTCGACGAGGTGTGGACAGAAAGCAGATCTGGCTCTAGAATATACGAAATTGGACAAGGATTAGAACAGCCGCATTAAATGAGGAGCTGTTTAGACCTGCTCAAGACATAAACACATGATCTCAAGTGATAGTCAACGTCGGGGACACCTTACATGACACACAAAGAAGAAAAAAGGAAAAAAATAAGAATAAAGTCTATGTTAAAAGTGGTGTTTTTTTTTCTTTCTTACCGTATTGAAGTACTCCACGCCAGTATCCCTGAAGCTGGCAGCGATGGCCTTAGTGGTGATTACTGCAGCTACTGGGTGCCCGTTGCCCATCGGTTTGCCCATAGTCACGATGTCTGGCACGACTCCCTGAGTCTGGAAGGCCCACATGTGACTACCAACTCTGCCAAATCCAACCTGTACTTCGTCAGCGATGCAAACACCACCGGCTGCCCTTACATACCTGGGAATTATAAACTCTCATATAAAAACTTATCTCAACTAGAAGCCGTCAAACTGAAGTGTCTGAGCCGCACACAGCTCATTGACACCCTGTGCTGATATGGAAATATTAGTGAAAATATTAGGAGGCAAACTGGATATTATTGTAGTTTACTTAGAATGTCGAAAGTCTTCCGGAAGGTTTTTTCTTTACTTTTTTTTACTCAACAGTTACCTAGTTAGAGAATGTTTCTGCCGGTGTTAATTTTTTATGTTTATTTACAAATAAAATAATTATAACAATTCATAATAAAAAATCATAGTTTAAATGCGTTTAGCTTTATCATTTTAAAAATTATGACTGCAATTCTAGAATTAGGTCCAGAAAGAAGGGTGGATACTTGGGTGGGAAGTTGAATTTCTGCCTGCGTTAAGCTATTTTGAATGTTCTCCTTCTCTGTTGTGAGCGGACAGTGAAAGAACGTATGGTTTGCATCCCCTATATCTTGTCCATATTCGCAATATGGTGATGTGACGCACTTTATCTTGTAGAGATGCACAGGCTGTGAGCAAAGTTTTTTTTTCTGTCCAGTTTACGAAAATTCTAACATTTGGCAGTTAGTTAAACTCGAGTTAGAATCTCAAGTGCCTTTTTGTGCTGACTAGCAGTTACAGACGGAAGAGTAGCAGTTTGCAGTGAGGTACTCACTCGTACACCTTTTTGTGCTAATTAGCAGTTATAAATGGAGGACCATCAAGCAGAGAAAGCTGATGTACTTCGGACACGTCATGAGAAATGAAAAATATCATCTTCTCCACCTAATCATACAAGGTAAGATTGAGGGGCGAAGAACTCAAAGACGCCGAAGGACATCATGGCTGAAAAACCTACGACAATGGTTTGGCGGAAGCACCAAATCACTGTGCCGAGCTGCAGCATCAAAATTCAAGATAACCATGATGATCGCCCATCTTCGTTAGAAGTGGCACAGAAAAAAGAAGAAGATGGAGGACTAGTGGTACTTACTCGTACACCTTCTGGAAGTAGCCCTCGGGTGGGATGATCTGTCCGCCGCAGCTCTGCAGGCTCTCGGCGATGAAGGCGCACACGGGGCGCCCGGTGATGCAGAGCCCTGCGCACAGGTCGCGCACGTCGCCCGCGTACAGCGCGCTCAGCTCGCGCTCAGAGCGCCCGTGAGTGGGCGCGCGGTACTTGCCGCGGTACGAGTCCGGCACTGCCGCCTGGACAATATTTTACTTTTATTATTTTTTTTATTCACATAAATTGTGTACACTTATTTAAAAGAGAAATTATAAACATATTTAAAATATTTTTGCAGAGACCCACCAAGCCACCTTGTGTGTCACTTAATCCTGACTTCTTTTCTCTATCCAAACTTCGATATTCTTATTATTTTTTGACATCTCATCAAAGATGAAGAAAAATATGGAAGTCCGGGCATTTACGGGGCTGTCAACCGTCATAGGCTGGTTTAAGTGATCACTTTACACACGTGTAACATTCACCAATTCTACAAATTATTGACAACCACACTACTGAAATACTTGGAAGTTCTATATATATGAACCGATTTAGAAACCTTGTTCTTGAATATTATATTATATTTTATATTCGATATTCTTCTTTACCTGTGTTGAGATAATAAATATCAAAATAACTCCTGAAATACGATTTAGTGGAAAAGAAAAATAATCGCCTATGACAGGTCGTAAGCTCTGTAAATACCCAGATTTCCAAATTATTTTTTCATCCATGTTAAGATATCAGAAACTAGTACGTTAAGCTTGACAAGACTTATCAACGTATTCATGTTTGAGACCCTGATTTAAAGAATTTGGTATTTTTTAAAGAAAAAATAAACCTGATTTAATTTCTTACTAATTCTCTCAGTCCTTTCTTTATTGTGATACCTACCTACAAGCCTTTTAAGTAGAATCTTAGCGGATAATCCTTAGAAGGTTTAGAAGTTGAATCACTTAATTTGCGAAAATACCAGCTTAAAATTATTAAAGAGATTATTTTCAAATAAGAAATTAAAGAAAAGCTAAATCTCTTACTTTTGCTGTTTTTTTAAAATTATGATGAAATATTTGAATTGTGAAAACTTTAACACAATTGTGAAAAGTATAAAAATAAAAATAAAAAATGAAAATTTAATAAATAAATTTTCTAAATATTTGAGAAAAAAAAATTTAAAAAACAAAATTTTTATTAAAATCATGTTCTCAGGCGGGCCTCAGTGAGTGAATATAATCCAGGATTCAGAACTTGCGTACAAATGAAAAGAGTCTTTGCTTAATAAAAACTTTCCTCCATCCAACACAAATGGTTGTTGTGAACTCACACAAACTGTGTCATGAAATTGATCAATATAACTATTAGGTCCAAAAAAATTGTAGTGTTTGTCAATCATGGGTAGAATTGGTAAATATATCACGTGTGCAAAAGTGATATCTTAACCAGCCTACGACACGTCATAAGCCCTGTAAATACCCAGACTTATTACATATTCTTCTTACATATTTTTCGCCTTTGTTGAGATTTTAATAAATGTAAAGTAAAATAATTTATTTACAACATTTTGAGTGTGTCCAAATACTTGTTCACAAAATCTGGATTATCTCCAATTACAGGAGTTATTTTCATATTATTTTTTGACATCTCATCAAAGATGAAGAAGAATATGGAAGTCTGGGCATTTACGGGGCTGACGACCGTCATCGGCTGGTTTCGTCATTGGTTGTTTATGCCCAGACTTCCATATTCTTCTTCATCTTTGATGAGATGTAAAAAAAATAAAATAATAATAATAATAAAAATAATATGAAAATAATTTATTATTTTGAATTACTTACCACATGAACCCAGTCTTGTTGAGGTGGACCTCCAGGAAGTTTAAACTTGTATGGAGAGATGTCTATCATTGTATTAAGATGACCATGGTATGCACTGCAACAAATAGTTTAGATAGCATCCATCCCTAAATCTCTACATATATATAAACCACTCATCCACAAATATTAACAGGTCTATAAGATGCCTCCGAGAATCAGGAAAAAACATCCAACTGTAAGGAATCCATTTATCGATATCCCAACCATATAAATAATTTTCAGAATCATAAAACTGCCATCAGTTGAAATCTGAAAATTCCGAGGAGTATAATGGAAAATTAATTCATGTTTTTTTTAATAGATTACGATTTCGTGTTCAATCAAGCAATAATTCGTGATTTTTATATGCAAAAACGGGTTGATTGATAGTGAAATTATATACCGGTAAATTCACCCTGAAAGTAATTGGAATGTTGGTGAGTTTGACAAAAAAATGTATGTGTGTTTGTGTGTGTGTGTGTGTATGTGTGTGTGTATGTGTGTCTGTGTATGTGTGTATGTGTGTGTGTGTGTGTGTGTGTGTGTGTGTGTGTGTGTATGTGTGTGTTTGTTCACATGAATACAATGTTAAAAATAAAGCATTATCCTAGTGGTTAGACATTTTAACTAAATGTTAGTTGTTGTAGTATACAACACCTCACCTATGTAGATTCAAGTAAACTACATAGTCTCAAAACGTATCTATCTCTTCGTCAGTTCTTAAAAAGTGATCTTAAAAAGTGTCACTCTCCTTAACCCACAATTACTCGACCTCCTTTTGACAGCTACCCTTATTGCATATTGGTCCTCGGTCCAACTAATAAACACGTGTGATTTTGTGTAATAATTGTCAGTATGTGAATAGTACTGTAGTAGACCTTATTAGTGCTGTTTACATGGTGGTATTGTAATTGTTCTGATGAAGTGCCGCGTGAGTCCTTAAGCCGGTATATTAAAATCTCGATGAGTAGCTAAATATTTATATCACTAACACAAACATTTTATTCTTGTAAAATCTTGAAATATTGTTAGTGAAATAAAATTAATCAAGTGAACCTAATGTATCATGAAATGTATTACCAGTGAACGTTAAGGGGTCACACGTGTACAAAACATCGAAAGAAACGGGGTTTTTAATAAACAACGTTAATTTAAAATGGATCTCCGGAAATCGCATTATTTTAATGTGTTGGACGAAAGGGAAAACGATTCATGGAAAGGGGGAAGGCAGTTTAAAACAACTGGTGTTTATAGTTTTAAAAAAGGTTTTGGATTTTTAAGTATATGTGACGCCATCACACTTGTACGTTGTACACACGGTATGTAGAATAATAGTGATAATCTTATAAATAACACATAATGCAGTTGTACTGAAAAATAATATTAGTTATCTTTACCACGGCACTACGGCACTCTTGTTGACACCATTTTGAGTAGACGGATTTCTTCATTCTTGATACCAAGTATTTGAAATATTTAAACACACATTTTAATCACAAGCAACTAACAACACAACTGTTCATATTATAACATGGTTCACATTTTTAGATTCGGATGAGATGTTCGCTATTGACTCAAGCAAAAGTAAAATAGGTGTGGATATATTTTAAAAATAACATTTAGACATGAAGCCTAGTTTATTTTGATATAAGCTTGGCCTGATACTTTTGCTTTGGTCAAAGCAATACAAGTTAAATCAATGTCGAGAAGCTCGTAGTGGCGATGTCTCCTACCGAGGCCCTAACAAGGCCTTACAAGCCCTTACAAGGCCCAACGGCCCTTTTAAAGGCCATACCTGGTTCCGCAGGCTCCAACGTTGCAAATGTTTTGTGTTTATGTGTAGGTTATCGGCTGAAAGAAATAAATGGAAAAACAACGCCATTAGATCGACTGGAATGAATTTTGCACATTTAACACCACACTGGTTTATTTCTAAAGAACTAAACATAATTATGATTACAAACCACATTGATCATTAATAACAGTGTAACATGACAAGCCTTAGTAATCTGCGTACCTACTTTTAAATGTTCATTAATGCTTTATTGGGGCAAAGTTATGTCACTTAATTTGTAACATTATAAGTGATTTTGACATAACAGGGGTAATTATTAGTTGTTATATATCCATTTTATGATACCCTGTTACTACAGTCAGGTTTGTCAATATTTCTTTGATTATTTTTAACCTTCATTTAGTCGCGCAACGTCAAATTAAGCTACTTCACATTTATATTAAAAAACATCCGGGTACCATTAACCAAACATCAGTTCCAAATCAAGATAAGTCATTTATTTGACCTAGCGTAGTTTTGAAATTGAGGGATAACAAAGTTTACGACTAAATGAAGATTTTAATGAAGGTACTAAATTAACCATTAAATCATAAAATAAATTGAAAATACATACATACTGTTAAAACGGAAAAAATGTAGCCGTTCAGCTTCTATATGTGAAACATGCGACATGGAAACGTATTTTACATAGCGTATAACTTTATATTTACGTTTATGCTTTATTGCATTTTGTAAATGGCGAATAAAAAAAGCGACACCACAACACCACAACACCATCTACACATACACACATGCATAAACAATCAAAATACCTAGGTTGTCCAAGTGTCGTTTGGTGTTCCCAAAGGTTTCGATCTCGACCCTAGATTAAAAATACAAAAAATGACTTATAAAATTACTCACTGGTCCAGGGTTATGATTTCTTTGTGGCCAGTGTGGGTCTTGGCGAGCCTGAGAGCCAAATCATTGGCTTCGGACCCCGAGTTTACGAAATAGCAGACGGAAAGACTCTCGGGCATGGTGGCGACCAGACGTTGGGCGAGGACCACCATTTGATCGTGCAGAAAGCGGTTGTTGGTGGATAAGAGCGACATCTGACGGCATCCAGCCTCGACGACGCGAGGATGGCAATGTCCAACTGCAAATAAAAGGATTTAATTAGATTACTGAAAAAAAACACATGCCTAAGACTAATTCTTTGATTCACGACTCTCAAGGTTTAGGATGATGATCACTTCTATTGCTACATGCACTTTGAATTATCTAACCCAATTCTTAAAATGTGTAGTTGTTCTCTTGATGGGATTTTTTTAAGTTCTTCCGCAAGTTGATTATCTTTAAGCAAATACATTTTTATTTTTATTTGATGTTTCAATTTTTTTTCGCTGATACTCTTTCGCATATTATATGAACATTAAAAAATTATAAAAGACAAACTTTGTTTTAACCATTTTTATATTTGGTACTTTTATTCAAACCGGTTTCGACAAATACTTTGTACTTGTCGAAGATGAATACATATTATAATACTGTAATAGAGTATAATAAAAATTAATGTGGATAAATCAAAGCTTGAAAAAAAAGAGTATAATAAAAATTAATGTGGATAAATCAAAGCTTGATAAATCAAAGCTTAGATAAATCAAAGCAACAAGAAAAAATGTGTAAACATTCACTTCTATAAAAATATTTGGAAATATATCGTAGATATAGGTGTTAAAAGATAGTTTAAAGGTGGGGACTGACCAGAGCATTTCGTCGTAAAGTAACACGTTACGTCGGATGCTTTCCGCGAATGTTACTTCCGCGAATGTTACGTTACGACGAAATGCTCCGGTCAGTCCCAATTTTTAGAATTTCATATAATAATATATATTATTTATTGATTCGGCATAAACTTTGTGGAATGGCATGATGATTATTTTTTTTAAATATAACACTTGTGTAATACCACTTAATGAGTGATATTATACAATTAAGTGGTATTATAAATGTGATTTTTTTTTTAATATATAACCATACAAGCCTAAATAGATTTAGATGTATTCAATACTTAAATCAATATCACGAAAAATCCTAAAAAAGGATACAACTATTGCATTAAATATGCTGATAACGTTGTAAATTATTATCAGACTTGTTGAATAGGCATCAAGCATCTTTCAAAACAGGCTATTATTCACTATACACAGTTGCAAATACCCGAGAATTGTCGGTCCACAAATCAGTGTTGGGTATACTCCAATCATCCATATCCCCAATCCAAGACAATAGATTGATTTGTCCACCCCTCAGCGCTTTATGTGTTGGGATGGCGTCATCACTACTCATCTCATTGATCCCTTCCTGCGACATCAATTCCAAATACCTACTGCAGCTTCCCGTTCCGACAGTTCGGTACATCGCATGTTCTGACGGCTAAGAGTGAAATTACGCAGCACTATTGGCCAATAGAATAATGGCGAACGTGAAATTAAATCTTGGACAAGTGCGATCAAATTATAAGCTCTGATTAGGTTAATAATGTAAAAGGTTTTGACATCTCAACTTAAATGAGGAAGAATATGGATGTCTGAGTATTTACTGGGCTTATGACCTGTCATAGGCTGATTCACGTGATCACTTTACACACGTGTAACATTCACTGTTCTACCCATGATTGACAACCATAGTACTTAGTTTTTTAAACTCCTATTATATATATATATATATATAATATATATATATATATATATATATATATATATATATATATATATATATATATATATATATATATATATATTATATATATATATATATATATATATATATATATTTATATATATATATATATAAATATATATATATATATATATATATATATATATATATATAATTTATATATATATATATATTATATATATATTTATATATATATATATATATATATATATATATAATATATATATATATATATATATATATATATATATATAGGTACATATATAAATATGTAAATATATATACTTAGATATGTACTTACATAATCGATGGTTGGTCTTATACAATACCGGTAATTCATTCATTCAGGTTTCTAAGGAATTAAATCGTTACGAAGGTAACTGCACTTTCAGAATTTATGTTAAATCTGAGGTTAAATTGCTCCCATAAAATGATCTTGTTATTGAAGTGACTATTACATTTTAATTTAGTGAAACGACACAAGTCGATTTTCTTTATGATCATAGCTTTATACTGACCTGCTTACGCTGTTACAATAATAAAGTGTTATCTATTGTTATGTTATTATTTAATATCGGTGTGATGACATTGTTATATTATTATACAAAGCCTACTGAAGCAAAAGCATTATTATGTTTTACATACCATAAATGTTAATTGAATTTGTGTTTTGTCATTAACAAATAACTATCTACATATGTTTGTGTTAACTATAATATCTTTGCCTACAAAGATATTATAGGTAAACCCTAGTTTACCTTCTTTTTATTAAATACAAATATAAATCACTTGCATAAGATCACTTTTGAGTTTACTATTTTAAAAACTTCAAGTTTTGAGAACTTAATATTTTGAATGGTGAAAATACAAATTAAGATTGTATTTTACCGGTTAATAAGAATATATGTTGTTTTGGAAACTAGACATGTTTAATTTCATTTGATTGATTTGGCAGTCACTTTGTGGTAATATCTATTTATTTTTTCACTTGGTTAATATCATATTTCGATTTCACTTTGTAAATATCACTACATATTTCTTAAAATATTTTTTTTCATATCCATATTTCTTTTCATTCCAAAGTGTTTTAAAATGGTAAATTTTAATTAAAGTAGTCGTGTTTACGTTAATGAAATCGAGAATGGTTTTATACAAGTGTTTAATATATTTAAATCATCTATTTACGCTACGAATTTAATGCCAGAATAATAAAAAATATATACCTTTTATTACTCATTAGGTTTAAAAAGATTATGTTAGTATATATTGATTTGGCAGTCACTTTGTAGTAATATCGATCATTTTTTTATTTAAATTTAATCATTGTACATTTCACTTATTCTTTAAATCTGTTACAATACGAGTTTTGTTGCATTCAATATCATTATCAAACATCGTATGTAAAGGCAAGCCGATTTATATGTTTTCTTTATGTTTCTAAATGCATCTTAATCTAAATGCATATAAATGAAGTATCCATTACTTAAAATAATGTGTTATCTGATTCGATTGAACGATAATTCACATGAATAATAATAATAAAAAACTAAATGGATTTTTGTAAAATAAAAAAATAAATTAGTTTACTAAATGTACAGACTTACGACTAAACACCAGAATCCTGTTGGAAAACATACAAGAAGATTGCAGAACTTACCTTACGAAGTTAGTTTTATTCTTATTAAAAAATTATACAAGCATATTTTATTTCTGAACGATATAAGTATAACTTACAACCCTAAAACGTGTAAACTCGCGAAACTTGTAGTATAAATTTAGAAAGCTTATTATATGTAAATGTGTACACTATCCTGCATGATTTTGTGAAAACTTTTTGCAAATGAAATTGAAAAACTGAAAATGCATTTAATTATTTATTATATTTGATGTAAAAGGATATATACGAGTATATGTATATATATATATATATATATAAATATATAAATATATATGTATATATATATATATATATATATATATATATATATATATATATATATATATATATATGTATATATATATATATATATCTATATGTATATATATATATGTATTATATATATATATATATATATATATATATATATATATATATATATATATATATATATATTAATTAATAATAATAAAACCCTTATCCGCACCCCAATGGTGCATAGGGCACTGCGTCATATAAACGCAGCGTTATCTTGATCGTTTACGCATGAAGGAAAGGTGATCAGCCCCCCGCTTCAAGTACCAGTCCAGGGTAATATTGAATAAATATTACAGTGAAAAAATCACTCATATGTATTCTTACCCCCCCTGGGAATCGAACCCGGGTCCTCCAGAACGGTAGCCGAGCGTGCTGACCATTACACTGCGGAGGCGGACTATATTTATATATATATATATATATATATATATATATATATATATATATATATATATATATATATATATATATATATATATATGTAATAAAATAACTAGGTACCTACCTATACATTTTATTAAGTACTCACAAAAAGTACCTACATAAAACAGTTCTACCACCAGATGCCGCATGCGTCGCTCAGAATAAAACAAAAGACTTCCGATAATATTATTAACTGGCAGAATCAGATAGATAGATAGATAGATAGATATAAAAATTATTATAAAGATAAATTAAGAATAAACTTTAATTACAAAGCAACACATTGTTTATTTTATTATTATACACCCACTTTACATATTATTTACACTTAATTTTCAAAAGGAAAATATTACCACGTTATATATATATATATATATATATATATATATATATATATATATATATATATATATATATATATATATATATATATATATATATATATATATATATATATATATATATATATATATATATATATATATATATATATATATATATATATATATATATATATATATATATATATATATAAATATATATATATATATATATATATATATATATATATATATATATATTATATATATATATATATATATATATATATATATATATATATTTATATATATATATATATAAATATATATATATATATATATATATATATATATATATATATATATATATATATATATATATATAATATATATATATATATATATATATATATATTTATATATATACGAGATAAACATATATATATGGCATCTTTAGCGGAACATATGGTACACGTCTAGCTTCCTTCACATCTATACATCTAATGACATACAAATACACAGATGCCCTCCGATTACGTATAATTTTAACACCACCAGATTTTAGGTTCTGATTGATCTGATCGTAGCAAGTCTTTTTTAGGCGTCCTCGTTCTGTTTTCCGGTTTACATTTGCCAAATATACTCTCTAAATCATTCTCTCGTTATCCGTTTGCTCCACATGTCCATATTACCTTAAAGAACTTATCTTAATCTTTTCAATTACACTAAATTCAGTCATATACTCCTTTAAATATTTTCATTTTCACTTCTATCATACTTCGATTTTGCACATACTCGTCTGAGGAAAAGGATTTCCACGCCGTTCGCTCTGCTTTCGTTATTTTTTTTTTGCCAATTCTGTGTTTCGCTTCTGAATCAGACTCTATACTACCACTTCGTTGTAAAGTATAGTTTAGCTTCCGTGGACATAGTCGTACGAATATTTTCAATTATCCCCAGTTCTGCCTAATATATAAACCATATATGTATATATTTACGCACACATAATTTTGAGTTGCCAAAACAAAATTTTGCTTCTTAACTTGTACTTAGGGAAAACCCTGTTATAGATATCTATGTACATTCACATATATATAGTATATAGGATTGGGCAATTAGTAAAGGAAGTTATCATAATGTAATAAGTAATAATGTACTCGCACAGCTAACGAGTCTCTTGTTATATGGTAATAACTTTAACTTTACCCTAAGCTCAGCTTAATTTGCTTAGAGAAAGTGAGAAAATACAGTCGGAGGTATGTTCTTACAAATTACACTTTCTAGGCCCAAGGTAGCTAAATCCTTTGTTCTCTATATTATATAGGTATAACTTATTTAGCCAAACACGCGGAAAGCCAAGATACAAAGTTACTAACTTATAATAAATATAATAATAATAAAACCCTTATCCGCACCCCAATGGTGCATAGGGCACTGCGTCATATAAACGCAGTGTCATCTTGATGGTTTACACATGAAGGAAAGGTGATCAGCCCTCCGCTTCAGGTACCAGTCCAGGGTAATATTGAATAAATATGACAGTGAAAAAATCACTTATATTTATTTTACCCCCTTGGGAATCGAACCCGGGACCTCCAGAACGGTAGCCGAGCGTGCTGACCATTACACTACGGAGGCGGACAGAACTTATAGGATATAGGATAGTAAATTTAGTAATACAGAAATAAGTATGTTTTAATTTTTTCTTCGGAAAATTATTATTTGAATTGCATTTTATAGCTTAATAAAAAACCTTGTTGTAAAATGACGATAAATGTTATGATAACTTTATTATAGTTTCGACCGGTTTCAAAGCAAACAGCTTTTTCTTTAAGATTTGAGCAAGAATCTGAATCCTTCGAAACCGGCAGACGTTATAATTAAGTTACAATAAGATGTATAGCTATTTCATAACTAAATTACATAATGATTATTGTAACCAAATTATTTATAATTACATATTTTAGTCATTATTACACGACGAATTACTCAGACCAATTGAAAATAAACATTATTTTCAAAATAACAATAATTTCAATTAAAAAAAAAAACTAGGTAACCATCAAGCCGATTCCCCGCAGGGGTAGCCATAGAGAGTAGAACGCCACACTAATCTGTCTTTGCAAATCCTCTTCCATGTTCATGCATCTCCTCATTCATACTCGCCGATTATTCCGACTCCTGACCTGACCACTTTCAAGTATTTGAAATACTAGACCAAGCCACGTTTTACCTGGATTTCTTCTGCATTTATTACAAACCACTATTTTTTTTTTAATTTATATTCATTTTGAAAATATTGATGATTTTAAGTAAATAAATGTGCATGACTGTACTACGAAATTATGAAAACAGGTTGTTATAAATATTGAAGATTTTAAGTACTTATATAAATAAATAAATGTGTACAACTGTACTACGAAATTATGAAAGTATATATATATATTTTTTTTTAAAAGGAATAACCCGCAAAGCGTCTATTTTATATGCTTGTCTACAGGTAGGATAGTGAAGGTAAATGTGAAAAAAACATCACCCAGACCAATTGAAAATAAAACTTCCTTGAATTGAACCCGCGACGCCAGTTTCGCAGTCGAGCGTCTACCCAACTACGCCACGGCGCCTGCCTTAGTAAATATTGAAGATTTGAATTGCATAAATAATAATAATAATAAAAAAACCCTTATCCGCACCCCAATGGTGCATAGGGCACTGCGTCATATAAACGCAGTGTTATCTTGATCGTTTACACATGAAGGAAAGGTGATCAGCCCTCCGCTTCAAATACCAGTCCAGGGTAATATTGAATAAATATTACAGTGAAAAAATCACTTATATTTATTCTTACCCCCCCTGTGAATCGAACCCGGGTCCTCCAGAACGGTAGCCGAGCGTGCTGACCATTACACTACGGAGGCGGACAAAATTGCATAAATAAATAAATATAACTGTACTAAGGCGCCGGGTCCTAAACATGTTTGCATAATATATTATATCTACACAATAAGAGTACATCAAGTTGTTTTAAGCTTTTATAAACAAGAATACATTAAATACGTTGTCAGCAAAACATAATAAATTATAGAGAATATTCTGAAAATAAATATTATTCCAGCACATACTTATAAGAATTCTGCATAGTTACTGCTTACAGTTAGGTAGCGGTGTGTTGATTCTGAAAGTACGTTCAAACATTGTGATCCCGCTTACCAGATTTTATACAAGTCTATTTATACTACCGCCAAGTGCCAAGCACCGTGATAATATTGTGTATGCAAGATTACCCTGTTTGTTCGCGAAACCTCTGCCTATTTTTACTTTTTATAGATACACAAAGGATTAAAGCATACTAAATACCAATTAGACACTGAAAAATATTTTTGTTATTTTTATGCGTAACGTGTTTTATCAGTATCTCCAAAGTATTCTTACGCATTTGTCTCTAGATTTTTAACCTTGAAAAATATTTTAAATCTGACTGGGTAAATATCACTATTTCTTAAAATCCATTGTGTTTTGATGGATTCTGCTTCAAATACCGAATTCACGAGTGCCTCTA
This sequence comes from Brachycentrus maculatus, assembly GCF_059751285.1. NCBI lineage: Eukaryota > Metazoa > Arthropoda > Insecta > Trichoptera > Brachycentridae > Brachycentrus > Brachycentrus maculatus. Next base: position 625,170 of record NW_028281094.1, read on the forward strand.
CTTTTTTAACCTTTAAAAATATTTTAAATTTCAGTTGGTAAATATCACTTCTTTTTTTAAATCTATTGTGTTTTGCTGAATCCTACATCATTTTCAAATACCGAATTTACAAGTGCCTCTACTTTTTAAACTTAAAAATTAATTTTTAATTTAAATTTCACTTCGTTAATATCAAAAATCTATTGCGTTCGACGCATCACGCATCATTTTCAAATACCGAATTTACAAATGCTTCTGTTTTTTGACCTTTTGAAATATGTTTGATTTGAATTTCTTTGGCAAATATCACTATTACTTAAAATCTATTGTGTTGTGACGCATCCCACATCATTTTCAAATACCGAATTTACAAGTGCCACTACTTTTTAACTTTATAAATAATTTTTCATTTAAATTTCACTTCGTAAACATCAAAAATCTATTGTGTTTTGACGTATCCCATATCATTTTCAAATACTGAATTTACAAGTGCCTCTACTTTTTTAACTTTAAAAATAATTTTTAACTTAAATTTCACTTCGTTAATATCAAAAATCTAATGCGTTCGACGCATCACGCATCATTTTCAAATACCGAATTTACAAGTGCCACTACTTTTTTAACTTTAAAAATAATTTTTCATTAAAATTTCACTTCGTAAACATCAAAAATCTATTGTGTTTCGACGCATCCTGTATCATTTTCTAATTTACAAATGAATTTACAAATTCCTGTACTTAACTTTTAAAAACATTCTAAATTTCACTTGTTAAATGTCATTATTTCTTAAAATCTATTGTGTTTTGATGCATCTCGCATCACATTCAAATACCAAATTAACAAATGACTCATTTTTTTAAAATTAAACCATATTTTAAATTTTAACTTCATTTGGTAAATATCACTATTTCTTAAAATCCATTGTGTTTTAATGCATTCCGTATCATTTTCAAAAACCGTATCTCGGTATTTGAAAAAAATCGAAACACGAGTAACCATAGGTTCTAAGAAACAGTGAAATTAATGTTAAAAATGGATTTATATTAATTACCATAAAATGACTGCAGAATCAATTTACAAAATTAAAAAATATTCATAAAACGAAAATTTGATTTTTTAACTAGACATTGTCCGCCTCCATAAATTAGTGGCGAGAACAGTTGGAAGTTCTGGGTTCAATTCCCAGGGGGTCAAAATAAATATGAGTGTTTTTTCACTCTAATATTTATTCAATATACTTTGAACTGGTACTTGAAGCGCAGGACGGATTACCTTCTCCTTACGTTCATGTAATAAACGATCAAATCAACATGACACCAAGTTGATGCAGTACCCTATGCACCAGTGGGTGCAGATAAGGGTCAGCTGTAGTATTAATCAAAGCCAGATTTAAAAAAGATTTCTTAAATGCCATCTTCAGAGCCGGATTTAAAATAATTTTAAAATTTGGCAGATTCGATATTTAGGCTGAATGGTAAATATTTAAAAGCAACTAATCGCAGAAAAAAACAAACCATTCCTCGTAGAAATATTTCCTTAGTTAAAATATCTCCAACGTTCAGTAATTAGTTTGTAAATAAATAAATATTTTGACTAAATATTTTGTACCAATCTCAATGTTTCTATGGTGAACTATAATTGGCTTGTTTAATGTATTTCTTTTAATTGTTTTGTTTTACATATGTTGCTGTTGTTAACTCAAATAATAATAAAAAAAATTGAATAAAATTTAAACTTTAAAAAGTATTTTTGTAATCTATCCAAATTATTATTTTTATAATTACGTAAGCGAATACTTATAATATCATAAAAAAACATTTATATAAAAAAAGTCTTTCCATCAGCGATTCTATATATAACGCAATCTTTAAAAATCGTATCACTACCCAAAGATAAAATAAAAATATAACATTACTATGACATTTAAACTATTCAAATATTATTCAGATAGCGATTGTAAATCAGTGTTTTCTGCACTTAACGTTATCTATGAGTTTATTTCTTTTTAAATTAAACAAATTAAATTCAAACATTATAAATTATAGCTATTTTTATTGTGATAAAGAAAATAATGACTAGGCATAAAAATGTTATCGTATCATATATGTATTTTTTACTGTCATAATTTTTGCAAAAAGATAAAGTTGAAATTTTAGTATTATTTAGAGTTGAATCAAAACGGTTGCTACCCAGTTTTAAGTATCTCTTAGAAAATAATAAAAACGTAAAACGTATGCGTGTATATGCACAATATATATATATATATATATATATATATATATATATATATATATATATATATATATATATATATATATATATATATATATATATATTGATATATAACCATATGAAGTCACTTCCAGTACTTGGAATATGATGGATATCATAGTTAGTAAGTATAACAACTATGATACCCGCTTCACCCAAAATTAAGGGTTGATGGTTACAAGAGTAAACAATAAGGGCGTTTGTACACTACACGGAATTTTACCGTCCGGCAGTCCGGTTTTGAAAAATGAAAGCGACTACGACAGTTTAGCGTGATCGAATTTACGTGCAACGTGTTCACGCACCGATCCGAAAAAAGATGGACAAAAGCACAAGCCAACCAAGCAAATCATCATTTTAACTGACGCTAACGCTAACGCTAACTGACGTGCCGGACGGTAAAATTCCGTGTAGTGGACAAACGCCTTAAGAATGTCGGTAACGACGATACCCGGTCGGTGGGCAAATAAAACAAAAGTGGAAAAGAAATGGATGTTGTTTCATTATTATTCAATGTAGCACCAAAAAATGGCAGTATATAACCTTCAAAAGAAAATGATCAAAACGTGTAGAATAAATGTAAAATGTGATTTTTTTTATTTAATTGTTAGGATACAAGTGACCTAATTATATTATCTCAGGAGAAAGGGCACTTCTGTAATATGAAAAAAGGAAATGGAGGAAGAATAGTAGTTACTTTGTATTCAGTTTACGATATCATTAATATTAATTGAAGTTACTCGGGCCGTAAAAGAAGGCAAAAACATTAACTCGCCACGAATGGTGAACGTTACACAAGTGCATAAAGTGATCACTTAAGCCAGTCTAATGCCAGATCGTAAGCCCTGGGATGCTCGGACTTCCCCATCTTTTTTCATATTAAAAAAAAACGATACATGTTTCATCTCAATTTGTTATTCCTATGTACAATACAAACACGCCTGTTTATTTTATACAAGTTATAAGTTTTTGACACTCATTGTAAAAGCGATTCATCTGTGTTGATGCTCTGTTCAAGTCAATTCTAATGGATATACGAGAAATTTATGTTTATTATCCAAAAACAATACACAGCTGTTAATTGTAATATAAAGCGAACTTCTCAAATTCCAGATTATTCCGGTACAAACTAAATTTGACATGACTTTTGTTTGATAAAGAACAAATATTTAATAAAACATCATTATTTACTCAACAAAGATAAATTTATTACATCAACTGGTTTATTTACTTTCATATGTTGGATATTATCTTAGCAATTTCGTACATAATAATAAGTTTTATGAAAATACAATACTTATGAAATTAAACAAAATGTCGTCACGACCCGGGACCAAATTCTAAACGAAAATATGAGATCTGTTATCTCAAAATATATTTTCAAATGTATATTGATCACGCATCTTGTAAAAACATTACATTATAATTGTATTTCTTTTACACATTGTAGACACTTATAAGGGATACTGTTATCTCTTATAGAGATGCAAAATAATCAACTTTTCATCTACCGATATTGAAAATGATGCGAAATGTTTTGAAACACATTTCGCAATAGACTTTAAGAAATTGTAATATATTCTAAGTGTAATTTTAATTTAAAATCATAAATTTTTGTGGACTGTCAAACGATAAATGTATGTTGACGTTAGTAAGTCTACCGTTCGTGGTTTCCATAAGTATAATTGCTCATACATTGTTTCTTATTACAACACCCTCAAAAGTTGTAAACACCGCAAAATTTGAGCTGGATTCAATGAAAAAAATGTTAAAATTACAATAATTTTTTGACGTGAATATTATAAAGTTAAATTAAATAAAAACTATTGAAAACGTTGTCAAAAGGCCAGCCTTGATTTCAGTCTTATTTTTATTATGAAAATGTATAATATTGCATTGATTTGGCATTCATTTTGTTAAGTAATATGTTGATTTGAATATATCAATAAAACACTTGTATAAGACCCACTATTTATTTTTTAATTTATTGTTTCAAGAACTACACATGTTCTCATCAATAGATAAAAATGCAATCTTTTTTCGTTTGTGTTTTCACCTGCAATTTTTGAAACTAGTTGTGTTTACATTAATAAACTTAAAAGTGGTCTTATTCAAGTGTTTAATTTTAATATTTAAATCTTTCAGTTTATCTAGTTAAGAAATATTGGTCTTATTTCGATCAACACGACAAAAGGGATGACGAAATATAAATTTGTTAGAAAGAACTAGTGTTGTTTTTGTATTAAAATTATACTTTTTACTCCGTTCTGTTTTTCGCGCCGGAAAAGATGTTGTCATAAATTGAACTTATTATCTAGACTCCCACGCAAGCCTTTAACTACAATATTTGAACACAAAATAATAAAACTATTATTGTATCGCGTTTCCGTAGCGATAATAGTAATGAAAAGTACTCCAATTTATTACATGATAAAATGTATATGTACATTTTTTTCTACTGATAATACTGGTACCTACTTGTTTTGATTTTTATTTAATTTATATTTTTACCCTCTTCACGAATAGTTAAAAAAAATCTGATTTATTCGTGTCAAGATCTCATTTTCTTTTTACCAAGTGTCGGCTTGTTGTCCCGTGGTTAGTGTCGCGGACTCTTAAGTCAGAGTTTCTCGGTTCGAACCCACTTTATCGTAATTTGATACCTATTTCTAATAATGAGCCGCTTAGGCTCACAGAAATAGTATGAAATTGAAGTATTTTAGTAAATAATAACAACACAAATATTCATCTATTTTATAAGAAAAATATATAAAATAAGCCGATTTACGAATAAACATGTACTTATCTCTTTTTCTCGAATTCTGTTATATTACTAACCGTTAAGTTCTAAGAATCGATATATCAACTTTGGTATACTTTGCCAAAACCGCGCCGTCGATATACCGACGATGACGTTAGTGTATTTTGGCGGTCGACCTGAGGTGTCGTGTCGAAGTGTATCCTTTTCTTAAGTTAGTATTCATCATAAGTATTCTCGAATAAACAAATTGACTAATTTTTAGTGAAAAATAGAAATATGATTTTTTGGAAAACCCCTTTGTTTTTCCCCTTACAACGTCCATTAGTATTCACGAATGAACAAATTGACTAATTTTTAGTGAAAAACAGAAATATGTTTTTTTGGAAACCGCTATTGTTTTTGTCCTTACAACGTCCATTAGTATTCACGAATAAACAAATCGACTAATTTATAGTGAAAAATAGAAATATGTTTTTTTGGAAAACTCCTTTGTTTTTGCCCTCACAACGTCCATTAGTATTCACGAATAAACAAATTGACTAATTTTTAGTGAAAAATATAAATATGTTTTTTTGGAAAACCCTTTTGATTTTGTACTTACAACGTCCATTAGTATTCACTAATAAAAAAATTTACTAATTTTTATTGAAAAATATAAATGTTTTTTTGGAAAACCCTATTGTTTTCGCCCTTACAATGTCCACCAAATATAATATCGAACATTTTTGCAAAAAAATCTTCAGCAATTTTAGCGTTCATATTTATGAAAGCACTTTAATGGTTAAATAATTATATAATTTTTAGTTCGACCCCTTTGATCTTTCCATCGACATTTTCTAAGATCGAAACAATTATTAACCATTTAAAATAATACTGCAAATGCGTCATTTTTCTATCGCAATATATTAAACAATACGTCGATTAATTAAAATGAAACAAAGATTGTCTTGTTTTTCATTCAGTACAAGAATGAAATGAAAATGAATCTATACGATATCGTGTGTGCGATAACACATGATACTTGATAATTGTACTTGGAAAATCACACGTTTGTATTTTTATCCACACGTGTCGTCATGCTCTTGACATAGTAAAAATAATAAATATTCTTCAACCCCTTATCCGCACACCAATAGTGCATAGGGCACTGCATCATATAAACGCAGTGTCATTTTGATCGTTAACACATGAAGGAAAGGTGATCAGCCCTTTGCTTCAGGTAATATTGAATAAATATTGGAGTGAAAAAATTAATTGCATTTATTTGACCCCCCCCCCTGGGAATCGAACCCGGGACCTCCAGAACGGTAACCTAGCTTGCTGACCATTACACTACGGAGGCGGACAAATAAATATTTTAAATTATAAATATTATTTCTTACCTCTTAGTACGTTTGATGATATTTTATATAATTATTATAATATTTTTTCTATGTTACTTATATTTAATAACGATAAACATCGCAATATTTTGTCGAAAATCGAGTATATATTTTTTCATTTTATTTATTTAATTATGTCAAATCCCTAAACTTATTAAATAAATCCTTAAATTCATGAAATGTTGTGAAAGAACAATAAAGAATAATATAATATAAAATGTTAAGAATAATAACTACTACTTCCATCACGCTGTTTCTCCGCAGAGAGGATAAAACGCCATACTCGTCTGTCCTGATATGCACTACTAGTTTCCTCTACACTCATACATCCAGTGGTACTACAATATTATGTAGACTTTTAAGAAAATCAGATTTTATGTTCCGATTGATTTGATCATGCATAGTCTTTCTTGACCGTCCTCGTTCTGTTCTCCCTTTCACGTTTGCCAAATATATTTTCTAAGACACACCTTTGTCATCCATTCGCTCCACATATCCAAATTCAGTAGTCTCTCTCAATCTTTTCAATTATCCCTACTCAGACTTACATACATTCTTTTCTAATATTTTCATTTTTGATTCTATCATACATCGATTTTACTACACATTCGTCTAAGGAATTGCATTTTAATGTCGTTTCTCTGCTCTTTTTCTTTGTTGTTCTCATCACAAAGTTAAAATACATGCGTAGTTTGTATTTTCATCTGTTGATAAGAACACTTATAGTTTTTTTTAAAACTAGTCGTGTTTAATTGTAAAATTAGACAACTTTGTTTTAACCACTTTTTTATTATTAGTACACTGTAACCTACCGGTTTCGACAAATACCTTGTCATCATTAGGGTTTATTAAATTCTAAAACATTAAAATACTCATAATTAATTATATTCCCTTACCAAAAACTTCCACACACTTTTTTTGGTAAGGAAATGTAAATTAATTATGAGTATTTTAATGTTTTAGAATTTAATAAACCATGATGATGACAAGTTTCTTGTCAAAACCGGTAGGTTTAAGTATACTAATAATAAAAAAGTGGTTAAAACAAAGTTGTTTAATTTTATAAAGTTTATAAAATGTGCCACAAAGTATCTGCGAAAAACATTTAAGAAATAGTCGTATCTACATTAATAAACTCAAAAGTGGTCTCAAATAAGTGGTTTATTTTTCCAATTCCAATCATCATATTATTCCAAAAAGTTAATACTAAGTAAATAAATGGTGTATTTTCTTTTTCGCTGTATAAATTTATTCAAATAATAATTTGTATATTTAAAAATAGATTTTATTTTCCCTCATATTTTTCACACTGCGCAATTATAAGTCAAATAAATGGTTGAAAGGGAGGTAATAACTTGTCCTACATACCATGAGCGACATTGTTGATGCAGTCCAAATATTCTTCACCATTTTCGTCGTACATGAACTGCCCGGCAGCTCTCACGATCTTCAGGGGAGAAGAATTGAAGAAAAGTTTGCACGAACGACTGTAAAAAAAGGACAATGATTAAAAAACAACCAAAATGAACAGTAATTTAAATCTTTATTTGAGTAGAATTACTTACACAAAAGAATAATATAAATAATAATAAATTTGGATAGTATTTTTTGACATCTCATCAAAGATGAAGAAGAATATGGAAGTCTGGGCATTTACGGGGCTGACGACCGTCATGGGCTGGTTTAAGTGATCACTATACACGCGTGTAATATTCACCAATCTACCCATCATTGACAACCACACTTCTCAAATTCTTTGAAGTTCTATATATATCAACCAATTCCGAAACGTTGTTCTTGAATCATTAGAACTTCACTAGAGACATCTATTGGTGAGATAAAAAGAAGATTTTACTGAGCAGAGACTCTTTTATTAGTGTATGAGGTCCGAATCCTGGATCATAATCACACGTATGAGAAACGCCAGAAAATATCATTTTCATTTTTATTATTTAAGCTTATACCTTGACCAGTTAATTTATTTTAACATTAATTTAACATTTTGAGTGTGTCCAAATACTTTTTCACACACTCGAAATGTTGTAAATTTGGATAGTTTAAAAAACGCTTTTTTTTTTAATTTTGTATACATTCGTTTAATAACTAGACAGATGATCAGGAATCATATGGTATGTATGAGGAGATGACATGAATGTGGAAGAGGCAAAGAATGTTTGCAAAGACAGAGTTGTGTGACGTTCTATTCTCTTCTCTAATCTAAAATCTCTAATATGATAAAGCTAAACGAATTTTAACTACGATTTTTTATTTATTTTTTAATTTTGATTTTTTCAAAATAAAATGAAGACTTAACACTGGTAGAAACGTCGTTTCACTGGGTGACTGCCAACAAAATTTAAATTAAAAAAGCATTTAATCAATTTGCATAGTAAGTGGATTACGTCTTAACTTCCATAATCTGTCTTCGTAAGATGGTGAACAATAGTTTCTAGTACCGTAAAGTGGGTATACTTTGCACCATGGGTGATACTTTGCACCACCTTCTGTAAAGAAATTGTAGAGCTGGTCATCTCTGATACATGCCATTTTTCATTCTACTTTCTATTGTTTCTGATAGATGGCACTTCAATCTACTTTTTAGTTTAAAGAAGTAACAGTCGGTCGCTATTGCTTCAATGCGTTTTTCCTGTCCAAACGTAAAGAAAGTTTTCTGTCTGAAAATTGTGTCCGAAAAAATCCAGTGGAATCAGTATACTGAAACTAGTTACAACAAGTGAGTGGTCTCTAAATCGTAGGTAGATAGGCCCTGCTTTTCTCAAATGCTGTATTTTTTAGTTACGTTGTCAAGTTTATGTAAAAATAATATATTTTTAAGAACTGACTTGTATTGACCACATTTGGGGTAACATTGCACCAAGTGCAAAGTATCCACAAAAGGCCATAGTTAATTAATTTGATGAAAAGTCTTAAAACGGCTAATACAACTTGACATGTTTGCTAAATATCTATTGGTTTTGTGTACTTACTTAATTCCTGATGGTATATTTTTTTCAAAAATGTCAAGAACACAAACAGCGGCCTTATGCCAGACGATACTGCGATTTTACACCGAAGAGAGTGGAGCAGTATTTGGAGGCCATTCGAAATGGTACAATCAGTCAAAGAAAGGCTGAAGAAATTTTCAAAATCCCCAGAAGGACGACTAACTATAAGGTCAAAGGTCAGCACACAAAACCTGTGGGAAAACCTCCGATATGTGACAAGGGCGAAGAGCAATCCTACGTAAACTGCATAGTAGACATGAGTGAGTACGGTTTCCCAGTGAGTGTTTTTAACATTAGCTACATTCTAATAGCCTATTTGGATAGATTTGGCAGAAGAGTACGAATATTAAAGAACAACGTACCAGGCTCTGAATGGATAAGATCATTTTTGCAAAGACATAAAACCTTGACTGTTGCTAAAACTAGTCAGTTGCTTAATCGGTTGCCATTAAAAGCGTATGACGATGACGTGCGCCAGAGTTTTCAACAGTTTTTGGAAGAAAACAGATTCAACCCAAAGAATTCAGTCTTAAAACGCAGGAAAATGATACCGATAGAACCAGGTTAGAGCATTGCTCACGATCCAAATGTCGAAATGAACGTTGACGAGACACAAATGCTACCTGAACCAACTACATCAATGATCCCACCTTCCGCATCGAAACATCCAGCATATCAAGCATTAACTGATTATAGTTCACACGGAAGCTTTGAGGAAGAGGGAGAAGAACAAAAACGATGACTGAAACCAGTTATCGTATTTGTTCTTCCGTTTCATTAGGACCAGTAAAAAAGAAGGTGGGAAAATATGTCGTATTTCATTATGAAGGAGAATTTTCGGGACAGATTTTGGAAATAAAGCAAGACAGAGCTGTTAAATCCATGCAGGAGAGTCTCAAATCGTGGAAGTGGCCGATGAAGGATGACTTTCTTCAATATTCTTGGAAGGATGTAGCGGGTTCCATAAAAGAACCGAAAATGCAATCCAAAAGAGGTTTCTTTACCGTCCCGGAACTTGACCATATTTAGACCTAATTTAATTTTAATTCCTATTACCTATATATCACGATATGTTTTAATATCCACCTTTTATTTTATATAATTTTAAACCTTCAGTATTGAAAAAAAAACATTTTTGTTAGATTTTTCAATATTTAAAAAAAAAAAATTCTATCAAGTGTCTTATTTTTCCATAATTATACAATATTATAATCTGCATTTAGTGAACTGTGAGCCAAAACCCTTCATAATGTGCAACAAAACTTGTAGGATAGCCTTTACTTTGCATAAATTTGGATTCTAGTACGAAAAGTGTAGAGAAAATATCATGGTGCAAAGTTGTACTTTACCCCGGGATACTTTGCACCAAAATATAAATATAAAAAAAAAATACAGGCAAAATAGATAAAAATTTAAAAACTTATCAGACATGTTACAGGTATATGTGTTATTACATTGCAATAGTTGAAACCTCAGAAAAAGTAAAAAACCTGATCTGAATAGACAATTTTTTGAAAAAAATGCAGTATTTTGGTGCAATGTATACCCACTTTACGGTACCCTTATATTAATCTGTTAAGCCGAGGGTCCACTTACCCGATGTGCTCGTGTCTCAGCTTGATGGTCTCGTCCTTGGACATCTGTTCCAGTGAAGTCATCTCGGCGAGTGGCTCCTTAGCTCCCTCGGGATAGTGGCAAATGGGATTCCGTTGTTCCCGGACGGGACTCGGTTCTAGGGGCAGGACCCTTTTAGGGAAACAGGACCTTCAGACGGGAGCGGAAACGGCTGTTCCGACAGAACGGGACTATTCTTTTAGGAAATGGGAAAACCTGAGATGGATGTCGGACGGGGAGTATCAATTGAAAGGCATTTGTAATCGAAGATGTGTTATCTCTCTGAAAAGAAAGGGTGTCTTTAAGGCCCAATATACGATAAATCGCAACTTAATTATCCTTAAATCCAGGTAACATTTGACGTTATTAATTTTTTACTTAAAATATCGTTTTTGAATTGAAAAAATAAGTTTTTCTTCGAAATAAATATATAGTTTTGAAAACTAGAAATGTATTGTAAGGTCTTATATATTATAAATAAATATGTAATTTAAGATAGAAAAATCTTGAATATAATTAATTATATACGTCTGAGTCAAAAAATTGTTGTCATATATTTCTCTAAATTTAAATCAGATAATAAATAAATCAATAAATAACAATTAAAAAAATGTTTTTTACTTAGTAAACTGTAATATAAGTGATTGAAAATCTTTTTTTTTATAATGGCATCGGAAGAGCACCTCTTTCTTAGTTATAAATAAATAAACGAAAATTCGTCAATCTTGCGCTTCAATTGCCAATATAATGTAAACTTTGCAAACAAAAATTCAATCAAATTTAAAATATTGTGTCAAATTATTTAAGAATTTAGTTCAGGGCTCTGTAATGATAATTAAACGTGCTAACCACCACTAAAGCCTACTCTACTCTACTCGTTTAAATATTAATGAAATAAGTATTTATATAAATATTTTTTATTTTCCGAATACGTGAACACTTTTTTTAAATAACGGGATTACTTTTTTTATGATAAAAATATTTTATTTACAAAAACCGTTTGCCTTAGATTGAATTTAGAGCGGGAAATCTCCCGCCAATTTTCTCCTTCCTTTGACATTGTCATTTATATTTCATTGATACATAACGTAATCCCGGTTGAAATACGCAACTATTGTTAGATCTTTGGATGCTTATAGCGTTGAAAATAAAAATATTTCAACTCGTGATACGTAAATATATTTACAACTTCCGCCAAATTACTAAAAAGTAATCATTTCGAATGTGAAAAGTGGTAAACAAAAATACAAATTTAGAACTGGAGGAATGTGATTCGAATCGATTCGAATGCGTGAAAATAGCGGGAAAATTTCAATAACAATTTCTCACCTTACTGTGACTTGAAGCTGCCGTTGATAAGAACTTCTCTCGCTGCTTGTGCTATGTGCTATGACAACTCCGAACACTGAGCCAACTAATTGACAGTACCTATACTGCTCGCCACAACAGCTCGAGAAAATATTCGTGCCAATTACGTCACGCGCGGCAGCCAATCAGAGCGCGCCGAGGAAAATTGTGGACAGCGGGGGTCAGTAAAAATTGACCAATCATTTTCGTACATTCGAGTGCGTCATGCGGTGTTAATGGAAAAATACGTTTTTGCATAGATACACAACAAAACAAAAAAAATGTCGTGGAATAATACAAGCACGCACTGCCGAAATGTTGGCTTGATAAAATGACGAATTATGTAACATACATACCATAGAAGCGAACATATTTTTTTGCGTAAATCAGTCAGGAGGGATATCGAATTATCACATACTCTGAATACACAATTTATTGAATACATATTCTCTTTTATTTAAATTCATTATGTATTTTTTTTATTATCTCAAAATAGAACTAACTGACTAAATAACCATCACGCCGCTTCGACGGGGTTAGGCAGAGAGAATAGAACGCCACACCAATCTGTTTTTTTTTTGCACACAATCTTTGCCTCTTCCACATTCATACATCTTCTCAAACATACACGCCGATTCTTCCGAACTCCTAACAAGACCACTTTCAAGTATTTGAAATACTTGATCATGCCAAGGTTTCCTCGATCTTCTATAATACATTTGGGTTTTTTCACTATAGTGTTTATTTAATATTACCCTGGACTGGTATCTGTGACGCCGAACTGGTCACCTTGCCTTCATATAATTAACGATCAACTTAACATTGCATCAATTAGATGCAGTGCCTTTTGCACCATTACGTGAAGATAAGAGTCAGTAGTAGTAATAGTTATTGCTTAGAAAATTTTATGATCATTTTTTCTCATTTATTATGTGAGTGAAAGGATTAAAAACAAATTATCAATTGTATTTTTATACAATTATTAGCTAAGATAGAAATATCTAGGGGTGCATTCATAAAACTAAGTAATATATTACTTTTTTGTCTGTCACCAAGGATTTGGCTTCGATACCTCAAATGCTACATACCTATAAGTATACATATTATGCATTACTTATATGTGTTGTCCATTTTGCTTAATGGATATAATACACTGTTTAACCTTTCTTTCCGGTGCTAAAATAAAACGCGGGTCCCGGAGTTGGGCAGTCACTACACAATAAAAAAAAAAGATTTTAAATTGAAAAAATACGGACATTCATAACTAATCCCCTTAATTAATTATAAATGAAGTCAAAATTATAATAATTTTAATCTATTTGCTGAAAACATAAAAAAAACACATCTGGCAACGCTCACGGAACAAGCATAGGTCCACTCTTGTCGAAAGCTCAAGAGCGACTGCCGGTAACTCGCTAGCTAGCCAGAGAACATTGAGCTTTGAGCTCCTCACGCTTGCACAGTGTATGCAAAAGTGAAATGCGAATATACTGTCGCGGTTCCCGTATACTCTTCACGCGCTGTTTATACGCGAATTAGTTTCCGATATTCATAAAATACCTCCGATGTACCCGATCAATTCTGATTATTATTAATATTATTTTTTTAAAATCAATGCGTAAATATATTATGGAGGAATACCTAAAATCTTAGCCTTGTATTTATTATATTTATAGAGATATTATGGTTATTAGAAGCAATGTGTACTAGTTACAGAACACCGGGAAGGGAGGGTTAAAGTCTTACGCATATTTTTTTTATGTGAAACTTTTTAGATTTGCATTTGTTGACTTTTACATTATTTTAGGATTAGAAAATGGTTATGTGGAATTTAATTGAATAAAATCCATAGTAATAAAATAAAATATTTATTTTATTTGACAAATTCCATTGATTCATAAACTACATTACAAAAATTTCGGGGTATGATAGCTGCGATAAGTGTGATACAAATAATTAAGGCTGTTCATAGCTTTAATATCCATAAATAAAAATAGATAAAAAAAATACCAAGAAAAAACTCGAAAACTTAACACTTGGGTCACGACAGTATCTGAATACGGTCATGGTACCGAAAAACAAAGAAGATGTTTCGATTTATTTATTTTTCTAAATGAATAAATTATGTTTGTTTTCTTGAATGTTTTTCGCAGATACTTTGTGGCACATTTTATAAACTTTATAAAACTAAACTATTTTGTTTTAACCACTTTTTTATTATTAGTACACTTTAACCTACCGGTTTCGACATGATCCTTGTCATCATCAGGGTTTATTAAATTCTAAAACATTAAGGCCACGCGTTGCTGTGGCTCAGTCTAGTTTAATGAAGAAAAAGAAAAGAAAGTAGCATATAAAAACACGCGCATATTCAAATGCAACGTTACGGCAAAATTTCAAAGCAATCGGTGAAAAGCTCTGGAAGGTTTAAGATTTGTAACAAAATACTTACATTTTAAATTATATACATTAATTTGTTTTTTCATCATCAATTTGTAAATACATACATATATCGACGATTGGACTAAGTGATTTTGTCATGAAGGAGTTCCAAAATTTTGAGTAGTGTTCTTGTCAATCATGGGTAGAATGGTGAATGTTACACGTATGTAAAGTGATCACTTAACCAACCTATGACATGTCATAGACTTCCATATACTTCTTCCATCTATGTTGATATGTCAACATGAAAAATTTTCCTTAAGAAAATTTATTTTGTAGAACATTTTATTTTATAGCATTCCAGATATATTAATGATCTTATTTTTCTAATTAATTAATCGTATTGTAACAATGACTTCCTGTTTTTGTTTTTGCGGCCCTCCAATCTATTTAATTCTCTGGATTGGTCCAGGATCGTATCCAGTATGAACAGCCCTGGTTTAAATATTTAAAAATAAAACACTTGTGTAAGACCATTTTTGAGTATATTAATCTAAACAAGACTAGTTTTAAGACCCATTATTTTGAGTCTTGTATCTTTATATTATATATCTCTGCGTGCCTCCCTTTATTTATTAACCTATATATACACCTAAATATATTTTTGTTCGTTAGTTTTAATTTGTAGCAGAAGATGAAAACATGTGTCGTTTTCGAAACTGGTCGTAAATATAAATAAAACTCATTAAAGTGGTTTATTCAAGTGTTTAATTTTAATAAAATAATCATGTCATTCCACAAAGTTAATGCCAAATCAATAAATAATATAACACTGTGTGACATTGTTTTATCTTCGGCGTGATGAAAATATCCCTCGGATTTTATTTAATTAAATGTATGCAACGTTATAAAAAATCACTAACTAAATGACAAACAAGTTGATGCTGCTCTTAGTATCCACCTCTTTTTACGCCATATATTTAACAATGGAGATCCAACGACTCGCTGATATCCAGTGTGGGAAGAAATAGCGTAAGGGTGCAATATATGTATTATATTTGTATCAATTTATTGCATATTATTTATTAACTTTGACACTTAAAAATGTATCTTTTTTAATAATATCAGCTTTACACAACTTACTTTTCGCGAAAACAAAATTGGCTTAATGTAATTTGTTTTCTCGTTTTTCTCAAGTATTTTTGCAGTATTACAAGAAATTGTAAAGGTGGAGACTGACCGGAGCATTTCGTCGTAATGAACACGTTACGATGCGAGCATTCAGGCAATCAGTACACCGAGCCGAGCGCTCCATCCATAGTTTCGGATGCTCGGTGATGCTCGCCACGAGCAATGTTACGACGAAATGCTCCAGTCAGCCACCTTAAGACGTAAATGATCAATAATTCTAAATTTCAATGCATAACTTATTGAAGAAAAATAACTTAAAATAAATTTTTTGCATAACCCTGAACGATTGAATCCCTAACATACTGTGCATACATCAGATCCGATGGATCCGGTATTTTTCCCTAGCTACCGAAAGTCTATATATCGGATTTTGGTAAACAAGGGGTTAAAAATTATGTTGCATCTTATAGTCTGTAAAATACGGTATATACCAATATACACATGTAATATAAACATAAATACTTGCCATCAGATTTTCCTTTGTCCCAGTAGCCATTTGCGCCAAAGCCATAATACTTCCACTAAAATTTTTGTCATGTGTATTGAAATTTAGTATGTTGTTATTCACCTATAAATTTGGCTATAATACAGAATTCCTAAAACCTTAAAAATGTCTTATGCTAGGTCATTAAACAAAACAAAATCCAACATACACCTCGTTTGGTCAAATCAATCATGGGTAGAATAATGAATGTTACACAAGTATAAAATTATTTCTTCATCTTTGTTGATATATTGATTTCAAAAATATATCAAGCTGATATAGTGCCTTATACACCATTGGATATGGATAGGGATCGTAAGAAGTTGCAAGGTCAGATGAGAAAGAAAAGAAGGCAGTGCATTTGAAATTCATTTATTTTATTAAAATTCACTCGACACCAACATTTAATAGTAGACCAAAGATGGACAAACAATTGTAATGAGCCAAGAGTTATATAAAAATAAGGTACTCGCACATTTAATTTCGATTTTCAATTTAATTTTCCACACAGAAATGACGAATAGAATAAAACGTAAGTAAAAATATTATGCATTATATTTGAACTACGTAAACAATTTAGTATTGCAGTAACAGTGAAGGGGCGATGCGCCGGCGGGTATCAGGGTGGCAGGAGAAGGGTGACGTGATATCACAACCGAGGCCAGACGGGTGACCCTAATAACCACTACTTTACTTATAGATAGCTACTTCTCCTGAACCCCCGGACGCCTTCAGCGCCCGCCCAATAAATGCTGTGAAATCTTCCCTATAATAATAAATTTATCAAGTGTAAAAATAGTCTTTATATGATAAAAATTATTATGTAAATTTAAAGATATATATATTTATGAATATATATATATATATATATATATATATATATATATATATATATATATATATATATGTGTGTGTGTGTGTGTGTGTGTATATATATCAGTTTTATTTATGTATAATAAAAGTCAAACAAGGGGACAAAATTCTCCGATATATTAACAATAGCTAAGTGTCATCGGTGAAAGCGAAATATTAAAATTGATGTAAATAAAGACAATATTTGTTCATTTTTTTTTCTAATCTACATTTTCTAGCTAGAGCTATATTTAAACGGCCAACTTATGCTAATTATTTGCTAGAATATAGAATAATAATAATAATAAACTTTATGTATATACCTATACGCCTGCGATTGAAGATTGCGACGGGCGCTTACGTGCCGCGATACAGACAACTCCAAGGCGATGAGAAAATAGTCACAAGGGCCGGAGAGGCCCGGCCGAGTGTGCTAATGTTCGGAGGCTGCAAATATTCCATCTCACATTCACGCTTCCAGGGAGATCAATTCGTCAGTTCTATTTATAGCGCTATAATGTGTGACATCAACAAATGAACAGAAATCATTCTCAATGTGGTAATTACAGGTTAACCTAGAGTTAAATCCTAAGTTAAGTCAATTTGTGGGAATAGAGTTCAAATTGTCGTGTCGGATTTAAAAGAAACGAGGACGGTCACGACGGAAAGACAAGTGATGTCTGAGAAATAAATCGCTAGCGGAAAAATACTGAGAAAATGAAAATACTATAACGTTTCACCCGGGTGACCGCCTCTCTACTTAATTCATGTATCGTCAGAGATGGAAAATATATTTAACCTAATTTACTTCCTTATTCTTAGTAAAAATTATATACTTCAGACGTAAATCTCTCATTTACGAAAGAAACTTGCGAATCGCACTTCTTCCAATAAAGTCTAAAGAGACGGCATAACGCAAAAACCTTCAAAAATTTAATTAATAATAATCGATATTTAAAATTATGCGATGTCGAATGGGGTGATATGTACACAAACCGCGTATCTTGCGAAAAAAAAAGTTTACTCGTTTGCGGCGAATGTCTTAAAAATTAATCCATCAAAATCTGCGGAGATCAAAACTGGTATTTTATAACCAAACTAGAGGAGCGATTGCAAAGACAATGAAAATTACCGTCAAAAATGCGGAAGAACCGAACCAGAATATTTAAAATGACGAGTCTAGCTAAAACAGTCCATGGTTCGTGAAAAGAACGTATTAAGACATAACGCCTCTCATCTACTCTACCGTGAAATCCTTCGATTAAACCTACATTTTTGTCGGAAGGCAGATTTTAACGAATAAACGAAGTCTAGCATACAATATATTTCTCTTGTATATTTCTCAAAAATACTTAGCAAACTTTAAGCCGACAAACGCATCTCCGGCCGCAAAACTGTTTGCCTTAACTTAAGATTAAAGAATACTTTTAGTCGTAGAATATTCCGGGCGAGGACGTCCGGAGCGCGATTCTAGGAGCGGTGGATTCTTCGCTCCACCGAGAAGAAGGACTACCTTAAAAATGAGTATTTAATTAAAGGAATACGAACACATAGAGAACGGGGAGCGAGGAGGCGGGGAGGCGGGGAGGGGGGAGGGAGACTAGGAGAGTGGTGGGGGCATGGAGAAGCGCTGGCGGTAGAAGAGCTCCAGCAGGAGGTCGGGCGCCAGCTCCGGCTCCGCGGGGGGGGAGCCGCTCGCCGCGGAGGGGGAGAGGCTCGCCGCGCTGCCGCCAGCCTCAGGACACCTTTGTCATTTGCCGCTAGCTTGCAGGGCCGTGTTTATCTGCGCCCACAGGTCTTTCTGGCACGACTTGGATCTGCAAACCCCATTATATTATTCATTTATAGATTTGGCATTTAATTTGTAGAACTTCATTTTAATTTATGTACAGTAGTCTCGGTTATCCGACCTTCCGAGTTATCCGACCTACCGGGGCAATGCCCCCTTTCCTTTACCCGATTGCACGCATTATATTCGCGCGCCAGGAGACAGTCCTCAGTCTTCAGTGCTCTTTTGCTGAGAAGACATGTTGCGCATTGTTTCCTTGTTTCGTTTCTGTACATATTTGACAAGTTTTCAATGGGCAAATAAAATTAACACATTTTCAATGTTGTTTTTATCATTTTCCGTGTTATCCGACCTTTCCGCTTATCTGACCTTGCCGCAGCCAGTTTAGGTCGGATAATCGAGACTCTACTGTATTCAATATTAAATTAAACTGAAATATATTTAAAATAAATACTAATAAATTCGACCGAAGACGTTCAAAATCCATATTTCATTTGTAACAGGAAAAGAGACAAGGATATATTTGTATGAACCTGAAAGCAAACAACAGTCTACTGTTTGGGTGTTTGACGATGAACCCAATCCCACAAAAGTTGTTCGTTCACGAAGCACTTCCAAGAAAACCATCGCTTGTTTCTTTGGTTGTACTTAACAGATTGCAATCATTCCTTTAGAGGATCGAAGAACTGTTAATGTTGAATGGTATACTTTAATTTGTTGGCCAACAGTCTTTGATAAAATAAGGAAAACCAACAAAAAAAATCGCATCATTCTTCATCGCGACAACGCCTGCTCCCATAAAGCACGTCAAACAACTGAATATTTGAAGGAGAAAGAACATCAAATTAATGTCTTATTGCCCGTATTCCCCGATTTATCACCTAATGACTTTTTTGTTCCCCACTGTCGAACAAAAGATGCACAGACATTGATTTTAATCACCTCAAGAAGCTGTTGAAGAGTTTCAAAAGCATATTTCTACGATATCAGCTTCATATCTAAAGAATATATGCTAAAATGTATAGACTTTTAAAACACTTTGTTTCCAACAATAAAACACTTTGTTCGGTTCCTTTTCAATGTTTGTAGAAACTTAAGGCAACCCTCGTATTAATTCTTGAATAAATTGATTTGATTTCTACCTTCGTATGCATTGCAACCAGTCTTTGAACTGCGCCGTACCCTCCGGCGTGAGGTGGAGAGCGGTGCGTGCCGATACTACAACGTTGGCAAACTCCTCGTAGTCTGAAGCGGTCAGGTGGTACAGCATCTGATGCATACATTGGATGTACCTGGAATAACAAAAACAGCTCAGTCTATTACTGCGTAAATCTTACAACATTTTGAGAGCATAGCGGTTGTTGTAGCCGATCGAAGCGTGAGACGTCTACCAACCAATTCGTCTGGGACACACAGCTCTTTTAGATACCCTGGAGCCATATTATGTATTGATTTAAACATGAGTAGACAGAGTTTATACTCGTATATATAGTACTAAGTTGAGTAGTAGTCATTTAGGAGTAGTCCACTTGCAAACGTTATGATAAAAAAATTAGTTTTTCTAGCCACTGGCGGAAACTGGTAGAATATGAAATCTGCTACCGATTTGAGCTTTTTTGAGAGATTTTATAAAATGAAATGTCAATCGGCGTGGCAAATTTGCAAGAGCATTAATTTTTCTATTCCGTTTTATTCCTAACTTAATGAGTTTTGCCAGATTATCTTAAATATGGACGTTAATATTCTTAATTTTCTACCGATTAAAAGCCATTTTCTAAAAAACTTCTTCTGTTTCAACTTCAACTATGGTCAATAAAAGCAACATTTATGAATATTAACATTTTTTCTGTTTTCAAACCACATTTTCATATGGTGTACAAAATACATATCACCAGTGCACGCGGGAGTTTTTAGCACCGTAAGGGAAAGGTTAATGAATGTATAATTTAAACCAGCCTATGACGGTCGTAAGCCCTGTAAATGCCCAGACTTCCATATTATTCTTCATCTATATTGAAATGTCATATATCGCTCACTCCTTTCAACAACGTCATATATCAAAAAACTTGTATTTTCAGGAGATCGTTTTTAAAGTTTGAAAATATAATAAAATGTATTAAAAATAAATATACTTATTGAACTTTTTACTGTGCTACAGATCTTTTTAGGTAAAACCTGAATGTTTTTTCTCCATTTGAAAAATATTTTGTATGTTTAAAAAAATAATTAAACAATACCTTTTCTTCAAAATGCAAAAACAACACTTTCTGAGCCGTAGCGGGTGAATATTAACACACTATAAGGGTAATTTTACCATTTCACTCGACTGGTGGTGTTCGGCGGGAAGCGTAATTTTTCACTCGACTTATCGTAAATTGAGTGTAAGTTATTTTTACGGATGACTTTTGCGGCATCTTTTGATCTCATATCAATGTATACAGTATGGTTAAATATTATCACTTCTTTTCAGAGATGTTTATCTCTATGAAGAGGGCGAATCCGACCGCAGATAGTGTGTTAAGTTAAAAATAAGCCGCTTTTGCTGGGATATAGTCTGGGCATTCCAAAAACACGTACAACTAAAAATTTATGATTTTTGATTTATGACATTGTTGAAAGGTGTGAGCGATATATAGTAGTCAGTTGAGTGGTTAATTACATCTGCTGGCACTTCTGCACGAGGGGGGAGAGGGTGCCGCGCAGGTGCTGCATGAAGAGCGCCTGGTTGTTGCGGGCGAGGTAGTGCGCGGCCTCCATGGCCAGGTCGTACAGCACGAAGGGGCTGACCACCGAGTTCACGGCGCACATGCAGAACTGCTGCAGGTACTGCGTGCCCAGCTTCTTGGAAACGCGCAGCAGCCACTTCACGTTCTCGCCGTACGGCGGCGTTCTGCAACATTTACATTTTCACATCTATATGAAGAAAAAATTATGTAACAATAGTCTAACAAAATTATCTAACAAAACCATCGAGGCGCTGTTTAGAGCTGTCCAAGACAAGGACAATTGACAGAACAGAACAGTCGAAGCGCTATTTAGAGCTGCCCAAAACAAGGACTATTACTCTCAAGTGACTCTCAGGGGGACCTGATATGACACACATAGAAGAAGAAGAATACTATAAAGGACCTTAGTATTCATTTGCATCAAACTTCTTTGTAATAAAATTGTAAAAAGTTTTTTAAAAAATTAAAAATTTACCTACTTCAAAGTTAAACAATATATTTTTCGGAATATATACAGTCTCGACACAATACAATTTTATATCAGTGCATAGTGAATAAAAACATTATAAAAAAATAATAATTCAATGTTTATGCATGAATGTTGCACCCCCCGTCACAACTCAAGTATAAACATGTGTTTATACTCGCTTGTCTCAAAGCGAGTATAAACATGAGCCGCACATGAATTCTACACACAAGAGAACAGTGTGTACTACAGGTATCTAAAAAAAGACATTTCATTTTTTTTTTAATAAGATTTAAGCATTTTGAAAATTACTAGTTTGTCACCAACCCGTGATTGTTTGCGATATATTGAACGCAGTGAATGGCTTAAAAAAGAAGAATTTTATGATGTGCATAATAACATATACACCAGCAAGTATGCGTAATTCTGTATACCGCTTTGCCCACGCAGGCATGGCACTTACCACCAAACATCATTCTCAGCACCATAGTAAGTATACAACAAAATAGTGTACAAGTGTACATTAGTAATATGTTACATATTTTATTGTAAAATTATTGTATTTTAGTATTTATAACTATTATGTGTTCTGAATTGATTTCTGGAGTCCATCATGAGAGAAGCGTTCATTTTCTTTCCCGTTATCGCGGTTTCTACTGTCTATTCCTGGGTCAGTGTCCTACTCTATGGTCGCTTTGTCCGTTTCCGCTGATTTGGTATCCGGTCATCCATGGATTTGGGTTGTTCATAAAGCGTCATTTTCCCATCGTGTAACGACGTTCGTTGATTTTGTCCGATCAATTCGAAAAAATCGTATTCATTCCTGGGCAGTATATCGTAGATAGTGTTATAAACTTTGAAAACATATTTAGTTCTTTTAATTTACGTCATTAAAACGTCAAGTTCTTGTGTATAACGGATAATTATCGTGTTTATTTTGATTGCGAGACGCCGCCGCCATTTTGAGTGCGCGGTAATTGTTTACAAACACCGTGAGAAGTGTGTGAATCTTATTATTATTAAGTGTCTCGTCTTCTATAAAAACAAAACTAAAAAAGTGCTCGTATTATAAACTTTCGCTTCAATCCAAACGGCATTGTCGCGCATTTACCGAAAAAACTTTTCATTTCGAATATTTTATAAACAAAACGACGCCATCTTGAAACACGTGTTTGTTGTTTACAAACATCGTGCGAGTCAAGATTTTCAAGGGCGACGGATAGTTAATTAAATTTTTATAGAACTTTATGCTTTGTGCCTAATTTCATATAAATTTTCACATCTGTCCGAAAACACCGATCTTTATAGAAAATGAGTGATACAGAAAATGTTTCGCCATTATCGCCGGTAGCTGGGCCTTCTCAGCGCAGTGAATCTCGGAAAAGATCCCGCGATCCATCCGTTTTATCGTCAGATTCAGAGTCTCCTGAACCGCGTCAGCAAAAGCGCCTTAAAGTGTTAATGGACCCACGGATAGACTATCTAGTTCAGCAGATAGGACTTTTGACTGACGCCGTGTTCCAAAGTCAAACCGGGGCTAAGGTCGCGGCGCCAGGCGACACTTCTCCCGTAGACTCGGGATCGCAAGAAGACGACGACGGTTTTCTACAGCAGCCCCCTGGACTAGAGGAACACGAGGATCCTCAGGATATCCAAGAAGAGCTGCAGCTGGATTTCCAGGAACCCAGCACAGTAGTCAAGGAACCTATCCATCCAACAGCAAATCCCATCAGGATTCGAGCCTTAGAAAAGCTGCAACACTTTGGTAGTGAAAACTGGGCAGGCGTGCGATATGCTGATGTCCAGAAGAAATTTCTGGCAGAGCCATCGTTTGTTGAATTGAAAGTCAACGACGAGCTCAGACGCTGCGATGTCAGCTCCCCTGCCCAAGCTTCGCTGGAAAGGTCTTTCGCCGCTCTATCTCATGCCCTCCTCATACAAAAAGAGGAGTTTCAATCAGGGCTCCAAGAACTGGTCAATTGGGCCGCTGATAAGAACACAATTCTTAATAAAAGAAACGTATTCGATAAAGTAAAAGTTTTGTTTGCTCCTGACTCCGCATACCAGAAGGTTTCCGAAGATATTCTTCAGATGGTATGTGGCAGGCGCACAGAGGCGGTACAATTCCGCAGAAAATCCATCCTCGGGGAAGTCAGAGACGAGCATGTCAGAGAGGGACTTTGCAAAATCCCTCCTTGCTCAGAATATCTCTTTGAAAAGGGGAATCTGACGGCCTTCCTCTCTAGGGTAGGTACCTCTGACAAGCTTACGATAAAACCTGCAACAACCCATCCTTTATCAAGACCCCAGGTTCCTACCAGAAAAAAGCCAGATAACCAGTTTTTTCGTGAACAGCGAAGGCCTCTCGCTAACAAAAATAACGGTCCTCCCAGAGGAGAAGCTGGCCCCAGCAAATTTTCCACCAAGAAAAAGGGGGGAGGCAAGTCTACTTCTGGTAGTTCAAAAGGAAAGTTTAGAGGAAGGCACACTCGAAATTGACGCCAGAAGGAATCCATTTCGCGGGGGATGCTTAAAGTTATTCCAGGCAGCATGGGCGACACTGGGAGCACCAACATTTATGCTAAAAATGATAAGGGGGACACGAATACCATTTGTGTCAAAACCTCCTTTGATAATGCCACACAAGAATACTTTAAATCACTTCAGCACACCCCCTTCTGCCGAGATGGACTCCCAAATAAAGGAACTCACCGAGAGCGGTGTTCTGGAAGCCGCGGATCTCACTCCCAGCTTCTTATCAAAAATGTTCCTAACACCAAAATCGGACGGCTCCTCACGGGTAATCTTCAACTTGAAGTCCCTAAACCTGTTTTTAAACCCTGCTCCATTCAAACTCATAAGCCACTGCAAGGTTCCAGAATTTTTGCAACCAAACGATTGGTTGACAAAGATAGACCTCTCACAAGCATACTACCATCTCCCGATCGCATCAAAGCATCGGAGATTCTTGCGCTTGGTCTACCGAGGAAACTTGCTTCAGATGACAAGTCTGCCCTTTGGCCTTTCATCTGCTCCCAGAATGTTCGCGACCCTTACAAATTGGGTAGCCGAGTTACTGCGTCAGAAAGGTATGCGGACAATCGTGTATCTCGACGACTTCCTCCTTGCGAGCCAATCCAAGGAAGATCTAGGCCGACAAACGCGGCTAGCAGTAAACACTCTACAATATCTGGGATGGAATGTAAATTTCCAAAAGTCAGTGCTCTCCCCAACACAAAAGTGCGAATACCTGGGGGTCGTATGGGACATGCGCAACAATCGCAAGTCCCTGTCAGAACGGAAGTGTGCGGCATTCCACCAATCACTTCGAGCGATACTGTCTTCTCGCCGATGGTCACGAAAGCAAGCGGAAAGTCTCCTGGGAAGGTTAAACTTTGCCAACTTCGTGGTGAGAAGAGGACGGCTGCACTGCCGACAATTGCAGATAGCGAGCAAACCGCTGAAGCAACTTCCACCCAGAAGGTTAGTTCCAATGACCGAGGAGTGCTTGCAGGAGGTGGAATGGTGGTTAGAGAACTTGAACTCGTCAAGCACCATTCACAAGGAAATGTTCAGTCATTTCCTGACAACAGATGCCTCAGACCTGGCTTGGGGAGCAACTTTAGACGATTTAACCTTATCAGGTCAGTGGACCGTCCAACAGAAAAAGTGGCATTCAAACCGAAAAGAGTTGTTCGCAGTGCTTGCAACCCTTCAACACTCAGCTCACAACCTCTCCGGTTCAGAAGTCTTAGTGCAATCGGACAACAAATCAGTGGTTGCGTATATCTCCAAGGAAGGGGGCACCAGATCCTTAACACTTTTAAATCTGACCCAAGACCTCCTGATCCTTGCAGACAAGTGGGATATCTCGTTGACAGCTCAGTTTCTTCCCGGAAAATACAACGGAGACGCGGATCACCTATCTCGGAGAAAAACACCTCCGGAGTGGCACCTTTTACCGGCAGCAACCCAACCGATTTTCAATCTCTTCGGGCAACCCGATATAGACCTATTTGCTTCCGTAACGGCACACGTGACTTCGACATACGTGTCAAGAGATTGCACGGACTCGTGCGCAATCTTTCAAAACGCTTTCAGTCAATGTTGGGACTTCAATCTGGCCTGGATATTTCCTCCGCCAAATTTAATACCAAGAATCCTAGCACACCTGAACAAGGCGACCGGAACTTACCTTCTCGCAGTCCCGAGGTGGCCGAGGGCGTTCTGGCGACCAGACCTAATACGCCGATCATTAGCACCACCACTCAAAATAGCAAACCTGGAATCGGTACTAATCGACACATCCACCGGCAAACCTCCGCCCAAAATCCAAGAACTGGAAATAGAAGTTTGGAAAATTGGGGGTGGGACGGCGTTTTGAGTAGATGGAATCCTGAGGAAAAGAATTTGCTTTTATCAGGGTGGCGAGCTTCGACGCTAAATACCTACAAGCCAGCTTGGGATAGATGGTGCCGCTGGGCATCAAATAACAATTTCCATCCTAACAAACCGTCTGCAAACCAGGTGGCCAGATACCTGGCGCAGTTGTTTATCGAAGAGAAATTGTCATACAATACTATACTAGTACATAAGTCAGCGATAGCAACATTCTGTAACCCAACAGCTGAGGAAAGTCTCAGCTCTAATTTTTTGGTAAAACATACCCTTAAAGCAATAGCCATGGCAAAGCCTACTCTTCCAAAATCTCCAATCTGGAATCCACAGATTGTTAAAGATTGGCTCTGTAAAAATAGCCCTAAACTAAACTCCTTATACGAGATATCGTGTAGAGTGGCAACACTATTGCTGCTCTCGTCAGGACGAAGAGTACACGACCTGACGTTACTAAACATCTCGGATGGAAACCTGCAGGATGAAGGCACTTCTATTATATTACATCCGTCTTTTGGATCAAAGACTGACACCCGGTTACACCAGCAATCCAGCTGGAAACTTTTAGAATCACCGGAGCTTAATATAAACCCAGTCTTTTGGACAAGAAAACTAGTAGAATTGTCCAAGGATCGAAGGTCGGAAGTGGATAACCTTAATAACCTATTTATAAGTACGAGGGGCCCCGTAAAAGCGGCTACAAGAACCATAATAGGAGGATGGGTAAAGAGCACGCTGAAAATGGCAGGAGTGGAAGCTACCCCCGGCAGTACACGCTCAGCGGTCGCATCCCTCAATTGGTTAGAAAACTACCCAATTGATAATATCTTAGAGAGAGGAAATTGGAAAAGTGAAAATACCTTCAGGAAATATTACCAAAGAGAGTTGCTTAATCACACCGTCTCAAAAGACTCCTCTCTAGCAAGCCTGTTTCAACCAGTTAACATCAAATAAAGGCGTCACCCGGTCACCAGGAGATAACAGACAGATCTCTCATGATGGACTCCAGAAATCAATTCAGAACACATAATATCGGAGTTTTACCTACCATTAAAACTCTTATTATGTTTCTATTGATTTCTGGAGTCCAGGTAAGACCTACCTGGTGCATCATGAGCTTTATGAACAACCCAAATCCATGGATGACCGGATACCAAATCAGCGGAAACGGACAAAGCGACCATAGAGTAGGACACTGACCCAGGAATAGACAGTAGAAACCGCGATAACGGGAAAGAAAATGAACGCTTCTCTCATGATGGACTCCAGAAATCAATAGAAACATAATAAGAGTTTTAATGGTAGGTAAAACTCCGATAATTTATTTATTAATTCTATAAAACCCAACACCAATCTATCCACTGAGTACTATTTTTTGGTCCCTCTGCCTTGTGATTTGGATTATTGGATTGGTAGTAAAGGCATAAATACATTTTAATAGAGAACATACCCTTATTAATCTTTTAACAGCGTTAACTTTGTTCCTCAGAGACGCCCGTGCGCGGCGGTATTTTGCCATTTTTTAAATGATTACTTTTATCATGTATTTAGTTAAGAAACGATTTATTTTCCTAAACAAAAACGTTCAATGGGATTCATTGTGCCTTTTTGGTACTCTATAATACGCGTGTGTCACATTATTCTTGAAATATATCGTAATATAAACAAATTAGATCGTAACATAAATAAATCAAAGCATGCATCGTGTGTCACTCTTGCCCACTGGCGATGCGTAGCATCGAGAGTGAGACAGATATAGGGCTGATTATGGCGCAGACTAATTACCGACCGCAAGAAAAATCAGGGATCTGTTCTTTTATTTATCCTTGCGATGTTACAAATTATAAGTCAGATATTTTAACAGATGTCATAAGGCCAAGGATTGACGTATTATTTTATCCAAAGTTCCACACCATGAAAAAATCCCTCTAAGTTGAACTGAGGTTCGAAACTTGGAGCAATGTAAAAACACAAACGCTTATGTCAGCCGCGTATGGGGCATGTTTTGTTAAAACACATACGGTTATGCGAGCCGCGTGGATCCGGTTAATACATGCTTTATATAATAAGACGACTGCAAAAAGAAATAATAATGAAAAATTAGGGTGAAGGATTATTACTGGTGTAAAAGAAATCCAGGAAGGAGAACAGCATCAATGGCTAGAGCTCTAGGGGCTGCAAACCGATACTTGTACAAGTCACTGGGAATTCATGTGAATCCCTTGAGAAATGACAATGTTATTTTTGGTACTTTAATGATTACACAATGCTATATTTTTTTATCTGAAAAAATATCACTGTCTACTTTGTATACATTGGAACTTCAGGTTACAAATGCTTGCTGTGATAAACAATTCGGGCTATGAACAAAAATTGTGGTGAAAAATTAACAGAATTTTAGACGAGTGCTTCCAAAAAGTTCCCGAGTTCATAAACTGATGCATTCTTTGTCAGAATTTTTATTCATAAGTTATAGAATATCATCAATAACAAAATAACAATTGACATTTATAATTTAGCAATGGATTAATTTTACTCAACTTGCCATTACAAAATCAAATCTCTATAATGATTTTAAAACAAGTCCTCTATATTATGGATATTATCCTCTTTATCAGTGGTCGGCAACCTACTTACTACCCGTGGGTAATTGAATTACCATTTTTAATTGAAGTTTTACTTAGTAAATACCACTACTTCATAAAATCTACTGTGACATGTGTTTCGATGCATTCCGCATCATTTTCAAATGCCGTATACAAAATGATGCGGAATGTGTCGAAACACGTGTCACAGTAGATTTTAAGAAATAGTGGTATTTACTAAGTAAAACTCTAATTAAAAATGGAGATTTTACCACAAAATTAAATAATTCGGATCAATTAATGAAATAATTTAATTACCCACTATGACATTTTGAATTACCCAACAAAAATTTAATTTATTTTTCCATTGAAATTTTTATTTTTTCATTGAAAATAACAATTACAGAGTAAGGGGAATAAGTAATAAATTATTTTTTTTAACACAATAATTTTAAGTAAATAACTAAGGTAATTTTTTACACTGTTATCATCGAACGTGAAGTAGCAACACTCCCTTACTTTTAAAAAAAAAATTATGAAAACTATTTTTTTTATGCCACGGAGGCGGACAAGGTCAGCACGCTCGACTACTGTACTAGAGGTCCCGGATTCGATTCCCAGGGAGGTCAAATAAATATTAGTAATTTTTTCATTCTAATATTTATTCAATATTACCTTGGACTGATTCCTGAAGCTGAGGGCTGATCACCTTTCTTTCATATGTTAATGATCAAGATAACACTCCGTTTATATGAAGCAATGCCCTATGCACCATCGGGTGCGAATAAGGGTTTTGACTGATTTATTTTTTTTAAATGCAATTTATTTATAGAACTTCTACCCACTTATCAAATGAAAATTTCAAAATTAATTTCTTTTACCCAGTCTCTGGTAAGGTTGCCGACCATCGGTGTATACATACGGGTATACTAGAATAGTAAATTGAGGGGCCACACCTAGTGTACCTGCTGTACTTGTTCTGCGGGCGGTCGTCGTGCACGCGGCGCGCCTGCGCCTCGAGCGCCAGCATGCCGACCCGGTAGGCGGCGAGCAGCGCGCGCAGCTGCTGCGGCTGTGGCGGCTGCGCGGGCGGGCGCTGCGCCGGCGGCGGGGCGGGCGCCGCGCGCACCGGCGCCGCCACCCAGTACTGCACGCCCGGCACCGGCCCATACCCGTACATCTGCTGGCATCGCCGGGAATGTGATCAGGGTGCTAAATAGGCTGATCATTACCATATGGGCTATCTCGACACAAGATATATTGAGGAACGCCTACTCTCCAAAGGGGTGCTATATTGGCTGATCATTGCCATATGGGCTATCTCAACACAAGGTATATTGAGGAACGCCTACTCTCGAAAGGGGTGCTATATTGACTGATCATTACCATATGGGCTATCTCAACACAAGATATATTGAGGAACGCCTACTCTCCAAAGGGGTGCTATATTGACTGATCATTACCATATGGGCTATCTCAACACAAGATATATTGAGGAACGCCTACTCTCCAAAGGGGTGCTATATTGGCTGATCATTGCCATATGGGCTATCTCAACACAAGATATATTGTGAAACGCCTTCTTCAAAGGGTTGCTATATTGGCTGATCTACAACATTTTGA
Source organism: Brachycentrus maculatus (assembly GCF_059751285.1). Lineage (NCBI taxonomy): Eukaryota > Metazoa > Arthropoda > Insecta > Trichoptera > Brachycentridae > Brachycentrus > Brachycentrus maculatus. Next base: position 656,022 of record NW_028281094.1, read on the forward strand.
TTGAGTTCAAATCTTCTTCTCTGTCGTATTCCTCATTACTGAGGGTTGTGACTCTTGTGGAAGCAATGACTTTTCTCCAGTTAACCCTTTACTGCACTGCACGTATCGCTCTAACCACTCTAAGCCCTCTAGCCTGCTGCTGCCTTAAGTTGATCGGTCCATTGTGTGTGGGATCTTCCTCTCCCTCTCTTCCCCTCCAGGCTACCAATCACAACCAGTCGTTCCAGGCTATCCTCGTTGCCACACGGAACATGTCCAAAGAACTGGAGAATCAGTCGGGTTCTGTCTTCAACTCCTGTCCAAATACTTGTTCACAAAAATATATGTTGAGATGTCACAAAATAATATGAAAAGTAACTCCTATAATTGGAGATAATCCAGATTTGCAACTCACACTGCACACTCAAAATGTTGTTAACAAAAGTCTAATTTAGAGCACTTACAACCTAGAAAACCCAGCACGTCTTGTTGCAATATCTTTGTAAATTCATGTTACAAACTGATGCTCCATATAAGGCAAATGAAGATAAATTTAAATTGGCTTCGAATTCAAATACCATTTAATTTGTTTAGAATCTAAACTCTAAACAGAACCCCTAAACTGTAAAACAAAATTTGATTCATATGTTCCGGAAAAATAAAATTACCTGTACGTGGTGAGGTGGGGGAGGCATGGGCGGCGGGCGGTGCGCAAACTGTATGTGCAAGGGGTGGTACGCGAACCCGTAGGGGGCCATCTGTATGGGGGCCAGCGGCAGGGGGGCCAGCGTGGCCAGCCCGGGCGGGGGCGCCGGCATGCACGTCGCCGAGGTCAGCTCCGGCTCGGGGTCCATGTCCTCGCCGGGGGGGCCCAGCCGCAGGAACAGCTCGTACCAGTAGCGGGCCACTGTGAATAGCACCTCCGGGAACACCCCACCGCCTGCAACATCAAAGGAAAATTTGAGTACTACACCAAAAGGGCTCTAATTTTATTGCATTTATTACTGCTAAATCATCCTCAATTTATTTTTACAAAAGTAAGGGTTTAACAAGTATAATAAAACAAAAACATTCAGTATAGTTTTTTTCCACTTTTATCAAAACTTAAACTATATCAATTATAATGCGGTGTTTAGCTACCGTGCTGGAGGTCCCGGGTTTGATTCCCAGGGGGGAGTGAAGATAAATATTGGTTATTTTACACTCTTATATTTATTTGATATTACCCTGGACTGGTCCCTAAGGCCCAGTAGTGATTACCTTGTCTTCGTGTAAGTAACCATCAAAATAAAACTGCATCAATACAATGCAGTGCCCTATGCACTATGGATAAGGGTTAGAAAAGAAAGGAAATAACTTGATTGTATTCATTTCTACTAAATCACCAACAATTTTATTTTCTAATTTGATTACACAAATGTAAAAGGGTTTAACAAGGAGGATAATAAGATAATAAGATTTAATAAGGAAGACAGATGGGTAAAAAAGGTGCTTGACTGGAGGCCTAGAACAGGACGCAGAAGCGTGGGTAGGCCCCAGAAAAGATGGAAGACTGGAAGAGTATTGCGTCCAACAGAGAACTGTGGAAGTTCAAGTGGGAGACCTTTATTTAACACTGGGCACAAGAAAAAGGCTGTACGTACGTAGGTTGCTACTTAAGTTTTGAGATATGGCAAAACCAGTGTGAATATCACACCATCGGCAGGTTGGTCCTGTATATAGGAATGTGAAACAATCTATGCTGATGCTGTCTTAGGCAACTATCGGGAACATACAGACCAATGCTCCGGATAATTTCAGGATAAGTGATAAAAATACGTAATCAAATACACATTCCTTGTATGAAATGAAAGTAGATGTACCTTTGGCGGCGTTTTCGACGGTGAGGCAGGCCCGCTCGAGCATGAGGTCGCTCTGCTCCTTGCACTGCAGCACGGCGCGCGAGATCTCGTTGTGGTTGAGCGCGTGCGCGTGCGGCAGGCAGGACAGCGCCAGCTCCGCGGCCGCGCGCACCAGCGCCGGCTCGCAGCCCTGCGACGCGCGGTCCGCGATGCTCACCGCCTCGGGCGGCGTCAGGTGCCCCTCCCACGTGTCGATCAGGAACGAGATGGCCGGCGCGCCTATGTCCATGGCTTGACCTGCAAACAAACACGTTCGGCAATGGTAAGGCTACACTCAACAAATTATCGGGGTTTTTTTTATAGATGGGAGTTGCATTTATTATTTACCTTGCTTCTGGTAGTTGCATTTATTATGTACAAGGTTTATAGATCATTAAGCACTTAACCTATTAACCGGGAGGGACGTATAAATACGTCGAACGTAAACAATATCGGCAACGGGTAGAACATATGAATACATCCTGTAAATATTTTAGAACAACAAAGTTAATTAGTCATCCCAACATGAATTCTTTTCTATTTTTTTGTAATTTTGTATTTTTTCTTTGATTTATATACATATAAACAAAAATATATATATATCACAGTCTTTTCATTTGGTTCAAGCATAAATAAAATATATGAAATCACGTTCACCGGGTGTGACGTACTGACACGTCCTAAGGAAACAATTTGCGCCCGGTGAATGTTACGTAATTAAAGTCAACTCCCCGGTTAACAGGTTAACAGTCGAATTTTGGCGAGAAAATTCGTCAGTGCAGGAAATCATCACCAAACAACTCAAAACAAGACTACCCGAACACTGCTTGGGTTAGTCAATAAAAACAAATATATTTGGCTCGGGCAAATCAATACCACCAAGTTGGAATACGATTTGCCCGAGCGGCACTTGGACTCATCAATGCAACATAAACTCCTTGCCCTACTCATGCTCTGCAACCGGTTAAGTGGATTATTGTTTCTTCTAACTTAAAAAAATATATATATATTCTATTTTAATCTGTGTTGGGAACATGAGGGATAATCTAGTGTGGGCTAATCAAGAACTTCTCAGCTATTTGATCATTGCTGGGAGGGAACCATGTAAAACTCTTCAGGAGAAGCCGGACTGTTGACTGTCGTCAACAGACCTCCTGTTCCACTAGAAGACATTTTGTGTCCTAGGTGGGTTTATGTTACCAATGTCCTTCACTATTTTTATCATATATCGCTCACTCCTTTCAACAACGTCATAAATCAAAAAAGATTTTTTAGGAGATCGTTTTTTAAGTTAAAAATAATTGAACAATACCTTTCCTTCAAAATGCAAAAACAACACTTTCGCCCTGTAGCGGGTAAATATCAAGTTAAAAATATGCCGCTTTTGCTGGGATATAGTAGATTTTCTGGGCATTCCGAAAACATGCACAACTAAAAATTGACGATTTTTAATATATGACGTTGTTGAAAGGAGTGAGCGATATGATACCACCTCTAGTGAGAGTTCCTTAATTATTTGCCGCTGAATACAGGCGCAGGCACGGATACTGATTATGTAAGCATGTTCCAACATCTTTTATCTTGATTACCTGTTATCCAACTGACGTGCGAAGAATATGTGCGAGACAGCCAGTTAGCGCTGACGCAGTTGTGTAGTCCTAGAGCGTAGAGCCCCAACTGGAATGCGGCCATGTGCAGCCCACGGTGAGGCAAGTGGTGCTCACGCCCGGCTCCCGTGGATGTCACAGCAGTCTAAAAAAACCATTCAGCGTTTACAAAACTTTGAGTGTGTCCAATTACAACATAGATGGAAGTAATCATACAAATGAAAGAGTACCGTTGAACGGGGTCGAACACTGCAATATATCGTTCCGAACATTTTTAATTTGTTACTGACGGATGTTAGAGGTCAAAATAAAATATGGAACAAAGGCAAAATAAAGAAATGGGTACATGATCAAGAGTTAATTTTATGAAAATGGTAAAATGTATTTTTTCTTCATTTTTTCCTCTTTTTTGTGTCTATATTAGGTTAAAATCGTTAAAAACAATAAAAAATGTATTAAAAAAGAGCTCCACCGACAAGACACACAAGGTGGCTTGGTGGGTCTCTGCAAAAAAAAAGTTGTAAATTTGTATAAATTGTAAACAAATGTATACAAATGAAAAAAATTAAAATAAAATGAACAAAAAAAACACGAGGTCACAACAAGTGACTACACCACAACGGCAACACGCCACAATGAAACCAGTCGGAATTACCACAGCAACAGCTATAAACATAATAAACTAATCAGGCAGAAAAAAATTGTTGTTTCACATAAAGAAAGTGTTAGAACTCACCTGGGTGAATAAACTTGTGCTACTGGAGCCACCCGCTTTGCTGAGCACAGACTTGGCAAGTTCAAACATGAAGTGCGCACTCGCTTCCGAAGGCTGATTAGGTATGGAGGGATATGCACGCTTTCCTTTGTACCTACAAAATCAAAAATAGTTACTTGATGCTTCACGTCAGTTCACTTTTTATTTATTTCATAGATACATAGATTATTTTTTTTACTATATGCACTACGGCTCTTCAGGCATGGCCTGTGTTGAGCCGAAATACTTACATGTTAATACAATTTTTTTTTTTTTTTAGTTATAAGATTCTATACATTACATACAATAGATACAATAAAAATTTACAGTATAAAGGTTTTACAATAAAATAATTACACCTGGACTTGAATTAATTCACTTTCTACCTTGTCCCTTCCAACGAGAAGCAACCATCGACGGACACTCTTCATAAAGACATGATCACTACTGAACTACATAGGTTACAATATGTACTTTATTATACGGACAATAATGCATCCTAACTAGTCGTGGTCCGCCTCCGTGGTGTAATGGTTAGCGCATTTAGCTACCGTGCTGGAGGCCCCGGGTTTGATTCCCAGGGGGGGTCAAAATAAATATTACTGATTTTTCACTCTAATCTTTACTTAACACGTTGTCGTCGGGACACGGCATTTGCCGTTTTTCGCGGACTGTCGGTCAACTGCGGGACACGGCAAATGCCGTTTTTGTCGACTGTCGGTTATCGGCGGGAAACGGTAATGTACGGGTTTGTTATCAGCGTGAAATAAAACGCGTTGAAGGGTAATCTGCTAACTGGGTGCTAGGCGATAGTCTGTTGACGTTATTTGAGATGTCTTGTCCATATTGGCTAGTGTGTCGCTTGTAAAGGCATCCCCAGAAATCTAGAGTTTTTATGCGATCTCAATCTCAAGTTTAGTTTGAGCCATTTCACGTATTGGACTATTTTTCATACCGCTCGCACTGTTTTGTTTACTGTTTGGTGTGTTATTATTTGAATATATTAGCATTGTATAGGGAATGATACCTCGGAGGGGAAGACTATTTTTTATAGTTTACAATGCTTCTAAAATTGTGAAATACGGAATACTTAATTAAAAATTATGATTATAATTTATTTTTGATGATCAAATGTCATATATGATTTCTTTGAAAATTTCAATCGAAAATATTATTTGGTTTAGAAATTGTGTCAATTTTAAGAAAGCGATATATTTTTGCGCCAATCGCGAAAAACACCCGCTATAGGCTAGAGTCTATTGTTCGAAGCGCCCGACTACAATGTGTTAACATAGTCTACAAAGACAATAAGTTGGGATGGAGAAAGGAAGAAGAAAACATCATGTTTTAAAATATTAAGATAATTTGTTTTTGTATCTGTAAGTTTGTTGTGTTCTCATCAAATTGATAAAAAACATTTGTATTGCACTGTATTTCATTTTTTGTAATGTGTTTTTCATTGTTTCTGAACCATAAATAAATAAATAATTCACGGTAGAAAGGCAAAATTACCTAGCGAGATGCGAATCCTTGCCGCGTGGCTGCTGCGAGGAGGACTGCGCGTGCGACGGGGGCCCTATCGGCGGGGGGGCCTCCATCTCCGCACTGGTGGAGCTGTGCGGGCGGCTGCCCCAGTCGCACGGCAGCGGGGCCATGGGCGGAGGGCCCGGGGACATGCCTCCGTAGCATTGATCCTGCATCTATAACGCACATAACACATGAAAAACCGAGCCATTCCATTGAGATACCTCCGAATCCAAAGCAGTGCACTGTCCAACTTGTCTGTAGGGAGAAAAAAAGAAAAAAATTCGGGGTTTTCATGCCAACTTTGCCAGTGCTGTCGAAGCGATGCTAAGATTTGCAAAAGACTCGCATCACGATACTCGGGAAAACATCACCAGTATCTGAACGGCCGAGAAAATTTAAGAAATTTTAAGATAAAAATTAATGAAATGCAATTTCACTAAGAAGCATCGGACACGAGTTGCAATAAAATAACAATATAAGAAAATAGGTAACAAGTAAACAATTTCCAGATGAAAAAAAAATCTGCTACAAGTCCTTTTCTTTAACCCTTATCCGCATCCAATGGTGCATAGGGCACCGCATCGTAGCGACGCAGTATTATCTTGATTGTAATTGCATGAAGGCAAGGTGATCAGCTCTGAGCTTCTTGTACCAGTCCAGGGTGATATTAAATAAATATGAGAGTGAAATTCAAACATATTTATTTTGACCCTAGGCTGCTAGTGTAGAGATCTAAAAACCAATCTAAAACAATTTGTAAAATATCTATGATAAAATCCATAGAAAACATCACATTAAAGAATCGTATTGTCTATTTATGTTGTCATTCTTCTATTTAGTGATATTTACAAATTTGAGCATAGACTGCATACATTTTGTCTTAGACTTGAGGTATAATTTCTCTATGAAACGTAACATTTTAACTAAGTTTATTACCTCAATGAACCTCACATTATCATCGAAGAATATGAATTTTTAGTTTTATTTACTATTATATTTTGAATTTAATTATTATTACGGGCCATTAAATATTGTTTATTTGAACCCCTTATAAGGAGTTTCAGAGATTTTTACATTTATTATCTTAATATCATTTCTTTATATTATGTAGAAATATATTTCTTAGTGTTTTATTTTATTTTAAATTCCTATACGTGCAGGTGACTTTATTTACACATATATTGTCAAACGCCGGTTTTATATTCTTACATCCAAAAAATGTCAACCATTCAGGTTAATAGTTAGCTTAAATGATATGCATTTAGATGATTTTTCCTTTTGCTTTGTCTCTTAAAATCCATCTTTAATAAAATCATGTTTTTATTAGTGTCATTTACTTCACAATCTAACAAGGTCCCAAGTGAAAGAAAGATGACAATTTTCACTTGTTTATTAAGAAATCAGTAATCGATCTGCGATTGGCTAATGCTGTTTGTGCTAAATCTGAACTTTTCCCAGCGTTGTTTTATTGTTCAATGAATGCAAAGCAGTTCGTACTTTTTTCTCATAATACTTATATGCACTGCGGAGAAATCCGGACTAGGATGTTTTAATGTTCAACAGATGTGGAGACCCACTTGTCAATTTCATTTCTGAGGTTCACTGAAATTCGCTATCACGAGTTATGATATTTGATATACTTGCCTTTCTATGGAACCCTGACTTTGTCCTGCCGGAAGTATCTTCGTCGTCGTGGCCGTAGTCTCAATTTAAACCGGAAACAACGCACGCTTTATCCACGAAAAGGTATCTTGTCAACGTACGTATAATCCACGGTAAAGTTTCTTGCGTGTGAGGGTTATTGAAAAGTGTTATTGAAGATCATTTGAAACAGCAAAAAACATTTAATAAAGCATCCCAATGCAGGCGTTAGTAAAACAAGAAAGATTTTATAAAATGACCCAATGGAAACACATAAAGAGTATGTAGATACTCTTTATATACGTATTTGTATGTATTACATAATATATTTGATTAATTCCCTTTGAAACATGCCGATGACACAATCATTACCATAACAATATGTATTACTAAAAGTAAGATAAATCCGATCACCGATATTTTCCGTAAAATCAAAGAATATAAATGTTGTTTCATATTCAATAAACAAAAACTTAATACGTAAACTTAATACTTTATTATAAAATGTAAACTTATGTTTACATTTTATAATAAAGGATTGTACTATTGATTTTTAAGGTACAGGTAAGAGGGTACCGCTTAATCTATAAAAGACAACCAACACATTCTCGGAATATATGCAGTATGTTATTCGCACATAAATTAACTAGAATGTAACATACAGTCTACCAAGAGTCAAATACACAATCGTTAAAGACTGCAATGCACAGCTATTAAAATTGAAACACAGTTTAACTACACTGCAAAAATGTTATTTAATGTTTCGGCATTCACGTTGTATGTAATTAGAAATGATTAAATTATAAATAAAACACTTGTTTATTACCATTTGAGTATTATATTGTTACGACTAGTTTCGGAGGCTACATATGCTTTCATCTACGGGTTTGAATATAACCCTTTATAAAAGTTTATATTCAAACCCATATATAGAAGTATCTTTAGTTTCTGAAATTAGTCGTCACAATATAATACTCAAGTGGTAAAAAATAAGTGTTATTTATAATTTAATACTGAAAAAACACAGTGAGACTGGAACAGCCTTCAAAAACTGAAGCACACAGATATCTTCACTAAGATATCTGGAAGGATTTAGAGATGGTGATTAATTTATTTAAAAGTGATTATTTTATTTTTTTAAAGTGACACTTGTATTTTTTTACTATCAAAATAGCCAATGCCTAGTTTCATACCATATATTCATCACAGCACAAAACCTGCCTTTATAGGTGTGTAAAGAACACCGTACATACTAATATTATGCAACAACAACAAAAAAAATGTAATTCATTCAATCCCCTTACATTGCCATGCAAATTAAAAAGTATTAAATAAAAATTGTAAGTACATAATAATAAATACATGCAGCGCTCAGAAATTAATTATTTTCCAATCTTATATTTTTTTATCACTCAATTGAGCAAAATGAAAAAAAGACAACAAAATTATGTTTCTATATTTATCAGATTTTATGTATTGTTGGGATTGTTTTGGGGATTTCTGCTCTCAGTTATCCGGATAAGAAAGTCAAACAAATGAAGCAAGCACTAACATATCTAGGTACAAATAAGTTGATTGAACCATTAATCAAATAACATGGCCCAAAGCTGGAATTACTGGACTTTTATTTCTATCAACTTTGGCGTTTTGAAACGGGTTATCAATCATTATTATCAGGAAGTTAATGATACGGAAAGGAAAATTAATGTATATTAGTTTTTTTAGTTGAAAAGAAGTAGATTTAGACTTGTGATACTAAATAGTTAAAATGTTAACTTCTGTATATAATCGATGCCCAGGTACATGTTAGTAACATATTTGCATGCAATGATTGAAATGGCGCAATTCTGTTAGACTTGATGGGGATTAGTATGATGAATTTTAAAATATAAACCGAAGAACATACCAGTTATCGAAACATCACAGTTTGAATCACAAATGTTGGATATTTGAATCTAATCTCAAGCAAAATGTAAATAGTATATCTTTGAAAAATCCTAGAAATTGTAGCAAAATAGAAGAAATTCTGAATTATGAAAACTCTTTGGATTTAAACATAGACCATTTACATATTGATTGACAATATGCAATAAAACAAAGAATGTCTTCTAAATCAAGACATCTTATTGAAATGTAAAACTTTGAGAATAATGTTAACACATTGTTGTCGGGCGGTTTTTTTATCAACCCCGACCCTAATTATGTTGTATAATACTTAGGGTCGTATACTAATCACAAGTAACTGAACCCAATTCCGATCTGCACAATGTTTTTTGAAATCTCTCACCCTCTACCAAAAGTAATCAAATAAAACGCATATAAGCATCCCCCGCTCTCTAATAAGAGTGTGTAAACGACGCTTTTAAGCGTTTCCCGCAAACAATAAGTTAAAATAACATAGAACTTTTTATTAGAGGAATGTTTATAAAAATATATTAAAATCTTTCAATATTTCTTTAACACATCTAAAAATGGAACATTCCCTTAAAATGGAGTTTAGAAAAATTCAAATCAGTAAAAACTGCTGAACACATTACATCTTCAACCTCTGTACTAAAAATGTGGTGTTTAGATATTCCCATTTGTTATTAATGTTCTGATAAAGTATTACTATTTATTAGCATTTTTTAGCCCTCAATTACTCCTGTCTCCTATCCATCTCACTTTCTAATCACCCTTAGATTCCCTGCCATACTTCATACACTCATATTTGTTTCAAAACATTCTGCAAGTTTCAAAACATCCAAAATATCATTCCATTCTATCGTATTATTACATCAAATATGTACATGTATGTAATTTTAAGATATCCCTAATTAACGAAAGTATTACGAACTTCGTTTCACCTGAGATCAAATTATATGTTGCAGATGTCAGTTTTTTGGTCTGAAATTATAATTCAAAAATATGCTATAGTCGGGGCAACATCGGGTGAAAAAAAATATTTAGGTGAGACTTGAATTCACATGGTGTAACGTATAATAAGGTGCACGGAGAGGGGGTAAAGCCGATATAATTTTCTGTGGGTTAAAAACAACAAAAATGCTTTTCCCAATCGAACTCTAAGCCACGAAAATCACAGCCATAAAGGTGAATTCACTGTTAAAGCAACAACAGCAAAAATAATTAACAAAATCAAAATAGAATTTGATGTCCAATCCTATATTCTTTTCTTTTTAAGTTAAAATAGAATTTCATTGCCAATCCTATATTCTTTTCTTTTTAAGTCAAAATAGAATTTCATTGCCAATCCTATATTCTTTTCTTTTTAAGTCAAAATAGAATTTCATTACCAATCCTATATTCTTTTCTTTTTAAGTCAAAATAGAATTTCATTGCCAATCCTATATTCTTTTCTTTTTAAGTCAAAATAGAATTTCATTGCCAATCCTATATTCTTTTCTTTTTAAGTCAAAATAGAATTTCATTGCCAATCCTATATTCTTTTCTTTTTAAGTCAAAATAGAATTTCATTACCAATCCTATATTCTTTTGTTTTTGGGTAAATTGAAAAAAATAAAATATGTGAAATAATGTATTTCTTTTGTGTGAAATCAATAAATCGAAATGGGGAAAAAATAGTTATCGAGAGAAACATGCTGCAAAAAGGTGTACATCATGAAAACATAGGAGGATGCCCTGTTTGTAAATTATGGTTATTACAAACCTAGGACAAAAGTAGATGATGCAAACCCCCAATGATTTGCATAAAAAAAAATATTTAACAGAAATACTGTTTGTCGTGATTAGTTAGCTCCGAATCAAATTCCCGCTTTTCTTTTATCTTTTATTTGTTATGTTATCTGCATTAGTTCTCACATCACTCTTGAAAATTGTAAAAACGAAAAGACCAGTTCGCATTTCAAGTAACAAAGCAAATTATTGGCTAAATACCGGAATAAGAGAATAGCGTTGAAAACTGACCTGATACAATGGTAAATCTGGCGGACAGCCAGGCATTGGTCCAACTCCTCTGACTGGCGGATTCCCGGTGAAGTAGACACCCATGACGGGTGACTTCACCAGACGATGGATGTCTCGGTCCAGTAACTATGAAAATAAATTATATTTGATCAAATTTTTCATAGAGAATCGGTACATTTTAAGAACGCCATTAAGGTTCCTAACCCTCATACGCACCCAATGGTGCGTCAATTTGATGAAATGATAATTTGATAAATTAATTTGTAAAGGCAAGGTGATCAGTTCTGCGCACAGGTGCAAATGTACAAACCACTACGCTAAAGAGGCGGACACATATGTACATAAAGGTTACCTTGCAAAAATACAAATAAAAGAAGGTTATCTAGTAAAAATATAAATTAATAAAAATATAAACATTTTAAGTGTGTTCAAATCCGTGTTCTCGTGAATCCTTGTCCATAAAATCCGAGTTTCTTCACTTAAGAGTTATTTTTACATGTAAAAATGTGTGTAAATAAAAATAAATGGACACACTCAAAATGTTGAGATTAAAAAAAAAATTATCAAATTGTATGCATCATAAAAATTAAATAACGTTTTCAGGCGTCTCCCAGTATGTTAAATAATTCGGTAAGGATCTTGCATACATTTCCTACTTGCATGCATAGACTTCCATGCTAAATATATGGCAAACATTACACGTGATGATGTGACCACTAATTAAACCAACTCGGCTACCGTTCTGAAGGTCCCGGGTTCGATTCCCAAGGGGGGTAAAAATAAATATAAGTGATTTTTTCACTGTAATATTTATTCAATATTACCATGGACTGGTACCTGAAGCGGAGGGCTGATCACCTTTCTTTCATGATAACACTGCGTTTATAAGACACAGTGCCCTATGCACCATTGGGGTGCGGATAAGGGTTTATTATTATTATTATGATAGGTTGTAACCCATGTAAATAAATTCCCAGATTTCCATATTTTATTTCATCTATGTTGAAGTGTCAAAATGTATGTTTTGAATATTGAAAGCACTTTGTGGATCATATTGATGTATTATTTTGAGAAATAATTTGTTATTTTTGAAAACATTTGTGAGTGGATCAAAAAACAAAGTCTTTTTATTTCTCAAAATAATACGTCAAAATGTAAGTTACATTCACCTTGTTCATGATGCAGGCCAGTTTGTCGGGATCGTTCTTGTAGTGGCTGAGCAGCGCCAGGGCCAGGTCTCCTCTCTGCCGCCGGGCGCCCTCGCAGAGCAGCGGATGCTCGGCTTCCGACACGTTGGCCTTCAGCCCGAGGGCGGCCACGGCCGATTCGAAGCCCAGAATCTCGTCCGACGGGGTGCGCCCGTTGGACATGAACAGCTAAGAGAAATGTACAGATTTAATAGATGCAAGAAACCTTCATTTTCTGTAAATGTCTTTGCACTGTTCCGTGTCTGTCTGCTGTGCTGGTCGGGGTTGTGGGCATCCGTGTACCGGCCATCGTCGAGTCGGAATCAGATCTAGCTAATTGAACTAAACATTAATCCCTTTCACTGCCTACACTGGGGTACCTACTTTTAATTTATTAGCAAGAGCAGATCTGTCAGGAGGCCTAGATGCTTCTGTATCAGATCTGGGCATGTGGTGAATGCAAGAAACCTACTAAATGATTGTAAAAGGTTTTCTCGAATGTTTTCTGCAGATACTTTGTGGCACATTTTATAAACTTAATTAAAATTTATTAACTTTGTTTTCACCACTTTTTTATTAATACAATTTAACCTACAGGTTTCAACAAGAACCTTGTCATCATCAGGGTTTATTTTAGTTCAAAAACATTAAAAACATTAAAATACTCTCACCAAAAACTTCTACACACTCCGCCAAAATCCTAAATTAGGATTTTTACAGAGTTTATCTGCGGTAATTTTACCGTTTCACTCGATTGGTCGTGTTCAGCGGGAAGGTAATTTTACTGTTTCACTCGACTGGTGGTGTTGGGCGGGAAGGGTAATTTTACCATTTCGCTCGACTCCTCGCAAATTGCGTGTAAGTTATTTTTACGCATGACTTTTTTTCCAGCATCTTTTGATCTCATATCGATGTATACAGTATGGTTAAATGTTATCACTTCTTTTCAGAGATTTTTATCTCTATTATGAGCGCGAATCCGCCCGCAGATAGTGTGTTAAAAATAGTAGTTAGTAAATAATGCAATTACGGTTTGTCGTACCGCTTTGCGCTCCTTGCCGGTGGCGCAGGGCACGACGAGGGCGTCGAACACGAAGGTGGCGAGCGTGAGCGGCAGCAGCGCGGGCCCGCGCGAGCGCAGCACCCCGTCGCGCAGCTGCACGGCGCGCGCGCGTAGCAGCGCCAGCTCCTCGTAGCCTGAGGAGATGCGTCGCAGCAGCGCCATCAGCTCTGCCTCCTGGTTGGCCAGCTTCACCTCCAGCGGCTTGGTGCTCGCCGGCGGCCGGGCCATCTCCAGACCGAACAGGCCCACGCGGAACGCCAGCGAGGCGTGCTCCACCGTCTCCGCCAGGACCTGCGACGCAAAACTTCGCATCAGCTTCTAATAACATTCTAGTCACGATTACTTAATCCGGTGGTTTTGAACCTTTGTGAAGTGAGGGAGCACTTTTGATCATAAGGAAAATTTGCGGTACACCAAAACTAAAGATAACTTTTATGAAAAATTAAACTGATGGTTTTATTACAGGCAAGTTAAAAATTACATTTCATTCATTCAAACCCTTATCGGCACCCCAATGGTGCATAGGGCACTGTCATATAAACGCAGTGTTATCTTGATCGTTAATGACATGAATGAAAGGTGATCAGCCCTCCACTTCCGGTACCAGTCCAAGGTTATATTGAATAAATATAAGAGTGAAAAAAAACACACTAATTTCACGAATTAACAAAATTCACGGTACACCAAAACTAAAGATCCAAAAACATACAGGGATAATTTTTATGAAAAATAAAACTGACGATTTTATTACCAGACAAGTTAAAAAGTACATTAATTTTTTAAAAAATACATTAAACATAAATACTCCAATGAAACTTTTTGGGGCGAAAATGATTTAATGTTACGTTACACCTGCGCTTGTCGGCTTTTACACATTTCAGCGATATTAGGTCTAATATTTGATATAGCTACTCTCATTTCTTCATCCAAATTGCCAAGCCATTGATGGAGCACCGTTTATACAATTTTTTTTCCTCTGTTTCATTTCAGTTAACATTGTGAATTTTTATTGTTTTGTAAAGGATCATCATAAACTACTGTTATTGAGGTCCGGTACGGATTACAGTAAAAGCACATTAATTCAAAATCGACAGAATCAACATTTCAAAACTTATTAAAATTAAGAATTAGCATATTTATTAAAAAATCAGCCATTTTCCATATACAACCTGATGCCTAGTGATGTTTTGAAGGTAGTTTTTATTTTTTGTTGACAAAATAATAATAGTGGTTATTGAAACATTTAAAGCAATCAAAAGAAAGAAAAAAATATGAAATAAATATTAGTGTAGTAACACAAATAAAATGACATATAGCTACGTAAACAATAAATACTCTAGTGATAGGGTGAATTCATCAATCATTGTATTTCTTTCTTCGTTAAATTTTAAATTGTAAAAAAAAAGGGGGTAAAAACATTTTTATTAAACATGTAATTGAATGATACGACTTACTGTGCAGAGGAAAGCGCAACGGGCGAGCGTGCAGGAAGCCAGGACGCTCAGACGATGAGAAGCCGGGTTCAGCTGGCCGTGGTGGCGTCGGCCCTTCCTGCGCGGGGGCACGCCAGAGCCGGAGCACTGCTCTCCGCGCCCCACCAGCTCCGGGGGCCGCGCCAGCAGCTCGCGGGCCAGCCGGACAGCCAGCCGGCGCGCCTCTGCACTGTGCCCGTGGGCGTACAGCCCCTCCGCCCGGGAGAACAATACTTCCCAGGTGTCGGACGGCAGCTTGGGGTAAGGATCTTCCTCCCAGTCGTTGTAAGCCTTGTCCTTGTCCTTCTCGGAACTCGCCCCGTGGTGCTTGGTGTCGTAGTAATACATGCTGCACTCGTCTCCGGACTGTTGGGATTCCGAACTAGACACGCTATCGTCTTTAGATTCCCGTCGGGATATCTCCCGTTCGCACAGAGCATCCGGTTCACTAACAGCGCACTTTCTCATGCTGGATACTAAACCGGGTCCGCAGACAGCGCTGGTAGAAGCCCCGTTGTTTATCTGATCGGGATCATTTGATAGATCGTAATTACTATGTTTTGTGCAGTCCCCGCCGCTTTCTTGGCTGGATTCTCCGCTGCGGTTTCCCGAGCTGGAATTCCCTTCCGGATTGTTACCCGCCGAGCTGGAGTTGGAGTCGCTCCCCCCCTCCTGGGAATCCGTGTCGTTGTTCCCGGGGAAGCCGGCTACGCCGATGAGAGAGTCATTGAGGATGTCGTCATCATTTTCGCAGAAACCTTCGCTAGATACGCTGGAACGGTTCCCGTCTCCGCAGTTCTGGTTCCCCCGCAGGATAGAAGCATCCTGAGAACCCAAACACACCGAGAAATTATTTGTCGGAAAACCGGACATTTACAAAGTTCCAAAACATATAACAGGATTTTATAAAATGCAAATTCCATAAATTCAATTTCTTTTTCATTCAAAAATATTGTATAATTCAACATAAAAAAAAAAATATCGATTTGACTGTCATACTGTGGCAATTCATTCATTTTTAAAGCCCAGTATTCGATGTCGCAATTAAATTTTCTCTAAATCCAGTTAACATTTTACGCAATTGATTTTTTTCTTAAAATACCGTTTTTGTATTAAAAAATTAAGTTTTTCTTCAAAATAATTATATGGTTTTGAAAGAAAAGAGTTATTATTTTTAAGGTTAGGAGTTATAAAAAAACTATAAAAATCGTATGTATTTTATAAAAAACAAAAAAATATCCTACATTCTTTAAAAAAATCTGGCGTGGAGAGACGTGTTACCTCTCCGGCGGTCGGCCGCTGGTTGAATTCTGTGTTTGCAAGGACTGCGATGTTTGAAAATGATGCAGAATGCATTGAAACACGAGTCGCAATACATTTTAAGAAATATTGATTTATACCAAGTTAGAACTTAAGTTATTTTGTTTTTATGAAAGTGGAAAACTTACATCAGCCATAAATGTACAGAGGTGCATCAGGCGTCGAATGGCCTTCTGTTGCGGTGGTAGCGGTCGCCCACGCGGCCGCACTCGAGATGACTGAGCGGCCGACATGCGGTACGCCAGGCCCAGCTCATTGTTCAATACTGGCTTGGATGAATTCACCTGCACAAAATGCCATATAAATAAATTCCATATTATCCAAAATTTTCATATGCTTATAGTTTTTAAACAAGAATACTACAAGTGTACATTTAACCTTTCCGGGAGTACATTAATTGATGTCCGACTTTCTCGGGAGAATGGGTTCTTTTTACATATTTTTTCTTCAAACCCTTATCCACACCCGATGGCGCATAGGGCACTGCGTCGTACAAACGCAGTGTTATCTTGATCATTAATACATGAAGGAAAAGTGAGGACAGCCCTCTGCTTCAGGCACTAACCAGTCCAGCGTAATATTGAATAAATATTAGAGTGAAAAAATAATTGCTTATATTTATTTGACTCCCCCCCCTCGGAATTGAATCCGGGACCTCCAGTACGGGACATACTACGTAGGCAGACATTACATTTTTTACATTTTAAAAAAAAATATGAAATTTATATATTATGAAGATATAAATTATGTAAAAAAAAATCTTTTTAAATAAATCTCTTTCTCTCTTATTTTATGACAAAATTACATAAAAATATTGAGATGTTATTGCTTTACAAATTACATCACACAAACTGACAGACGGACTTTGACGTTTATAAACGTATTCACAGAAATAGTATAAAATTGAAGTATTTTTTTAAAATAATAAAAACACAAATATTTTTCCTTTTATTTTAATTTAAAAAATATATATATATATTTGTAGCACTTATTAGTTAACTTAACAAAAATTATTTTATTTAAAAAGTTTCGCCTACCTGAGTCACATTCCCGTCCTTATTTCCATCGGCGTGGCGGAAGCATGTGAAGGGGCACCGGAAGGCCGGGCTCACGTCGCTGGCGTAGGTCACGCCCGGCAGCGGGTAGTCGTCCCAGTCCAGGAAGCACGCCTCCAGCGCGGGGTGGAAGCCCGGGAAGGCCTCGCAGCCGGGCGGGGCGGGCAGTGGCGCGACCATGGCCGGGGCCGTCGCGCGCCCCGTGCCCCCGCCACGGGACCCGAGCCCCATGTGTGTCGCGCGGGACTTGGACACCTTAACATTTGTTTATTCAAAAATAGTTGAGAATAATGGTTGAGTGGAAATGCGATGACTGACCATTCTCTGCAAATGTCTTTGCACTATTCCGTGTCTGTCTGCTGTGCTGGTCTGGGTTGCGGGCGTCTGTGTACCAACGTCGGGTCGGAATCGGATCTAGCTGACTAATTGAACTAAATACTAATCCCTTTCACTGCCTACACCGGGGTACTTCTAGAAAATTTGGTGACGGATTTACAAACTTGTATTTAGATTGGCAATGACAGGTGTGTATATTGAAGGCTTTTAAATGTAAATTCACAGTAAAATCGGGATCCAATTTTATATTGTTTCACATTTTCAATAAATTTCATAACTTAAAAAAAAAAAAAAATTGCTTTGCAAGAGCAGATCTGTCAGGAAGCCTAGATGCTTCTGTATCAGATCTGGGCATGCGGAAAGAAATTTAAAAACGTAAAAACTGTGCGTAAATGATGATCGCGAATGATGTCAAAAAGAAAGAAGCATCACAAACCGAGTCAAAAACCGAATGACAGAACAAACGTCATAACATTCTAACGGTTAAAATTGAAAGATATCGACCAATCACAATGTCGCTCGCCGACCAATCGCGGCGGAAGTAATTTATCTACTGCGCAGACTCATTGTCAAGCGCGCGTAACTCGCATATTTGAAATATTTACGACGTAAATTGGGGGAATAAAACGTAAAAACGGGTAATAAATGTATTGAAATATATCGGGACTGAAATAATAACACGCAATTGGCGGGAAAACTTTAAATCCGGGCACGTAAAATCCGGGTTTCACTGTAACGACATACAAACCTAACTTGATCAAACTTTGCAAGGACATTTGCAATAAGTAATGTTTTTATGGACACCTTACTTTCAAAAGATTTTTCTCAATGAATAAAATCCTTATGTCGCTCACTCCTTTCAAGAACGTCATAAATCAAAAAACTTGATTTTTCAGGAGAACGTTTTTAAAGTTTTAAAATATAATACAATGTATTAAAAATAAAATCAAGCCACTTATTGAACTTTTTACTGTGCAACAGATCTTTTTAGGTAAAACATGAAGGTTTTTTCTCCATTTGAAAAATATTTAGTATATTTAAAAAAATAATTAAATAATATCTTTTCTTCAAAATGCAAAAACAACACTTTCTGCCCTGTAGCGGGTAAATATTAATTTTAAAATATTCCGCTTTTTCTGGGATATAGTACATTTTCTGGGCATTTCGAAAACATGCACAACTGAAAATTGGCGATTTTTGATTTATGACGTTCTTGAAAGGAGTGAGCGATGTGTGAAAACAAGTTTTTTTTAGTGTACCCGTAATTTTAAAACGGTATAAAATAATAATGAAGGTCTACTAGAATTTCAAATAGATTTGACTCATTGTAAAGAAAAATTTTAATCATTGTAATGTACATATTTGGCCATATGGCTAAAAAGTTTGCCGGCAACTATCTTAAAAAATCAATTAAAACAACAAACAAAAGTCTTGCTGCAATGAGAAATTTGTAAAAAAAAAATGTGAAATTTGTAAACCTATCAGCGAAAGCTAAACTGGCAGTACACAACGGAGTCCTGGTTCGAACCCTAATGTATGGAGTAAAAATGTAAGGACCCTAAGTGAAACATGGAGTTGGCAAAAGAAGGATGAAAGTAGACTGAATGCAGTCAAAACGCGATCTCTCAGAAGAATGTGCGGCAAAACGATGTATGATAGATGTTCGAATAGTGAAATAAGGAAGGAATGCAAAGCTGAGACAAGTATTATCGATAAAATTAAGAAAGGTTTGTTGAGGATGGTTTGGACATGTAGAACGAATGAGTGAGGAAAGAATGGAAAAACAAATTTATGAGGCAAATGTAATTGGAAAAAGGAGCAGAGGAAGACCGAGAAAAACTTAACACGATCAAGTATGCCAAATACTTGAAGAAAGTGGTCAGATTAGGAGTCGAAACTATAGGCGGGTATGTATGAGGAGATGCATGAACGTGGAAGAGGCGATGAATGTTTGCAAGGACAGAGTGGTGTGGCGTTCTATTCTCTCTGCCTACCCATGAGGGGAAGCGGCGTAATGGTTAGTTAGTTAGTTAGAAATTTGTAAGATGAATGTAAAAATATATGTATATTTATTATTTTGGATGTTTGAACTCATTATTAATGCCGGATTCATTAAACAGGTCACCTTGTCCAGTATCTTGAGGTGCCAGTGCGTGAACTGCGCGTGCAGCAGGTCCCTCTCGTCGGGCGCCAGGCCCGGGTTGAGCGCGGCGAGGCGCCACAGGGCCACGATCTCGTCGCACAGCGAGGAGCACGCGTGCTGCGACGTGTGCGAGTTGCCCCCGCCGCCGCCGCCCCCCGACCCCATGCGCCCGCTCGAGCTGCCGCCATTGGCCCACATCATCAGCGACACCTTCGTGTTGTACCACCACACCAGGATCTGCCGATTCAACGTTATTTCAATTTCAATATGTTTATTCAATAAATAATCAATATCATAACAAATTATAACATTTACAACATTTTGAGTGTGTCCAAATGCTTGTTCACACAAGTATTTGAACAAGTATTTGGACACACTCAAAATGTTGTAAAAAATTATCTGGTCAAATTATAAGCTTAAATAATAAAAATGAAAATGATATTTTCTGGCGTTTCTCATGTGTGTGATTATAATCCAGGATTCGGACCTCACATATTAATAAAAGAGTTTCTGCTCAATAAAAAGCTTCTTCTCATCTCACAAATAGATGTCTCTAGTGAAGTTCTAGTGATTCAAGAATAATGTTTCAAAATTGGTTCATATATACAGAACTTCCAAGACATTGAGTAGTGTGGTTGTCAATAATGGGTAGAATTGGTGAATGTTACACGTGTGTAAAGTGATCACTTAAACCAGCCTATGACGGTCGTCAGCCCCGTAAATGCCCAGACATCCATATTCTTCTTCATCTTTGATGAGATGTCAAAAAAATAATAAAAACTTTCCACATGCAACGGTGAAAACTCTCCGATCTATAACAGGAAACACATTGTGAGACCTTTTAAGTGTGAGTGTATACTTTTAATATTAAACTAACATAAACAATTACTTTTGACATATAATTTAGTTTTCATATTTTCTATAACAAATTTTGTGACAACCCTGCACCATGAACACTTCATTTTATGATTATGGATAAATGACTGAACGACAGAAGAAGTGGCGCGCTCTTCATTTATTTGGCAAGTTTTATAAATAAACTTTAATACACTTTAATAACTATATATTTAGGTTTTATTTTTGTCGTAAAATTTGCGGCATGCTGGGTACCGCCATATATGTATCTGCCGGCAGTTAACCGGTTAAATTTTTAAAAATATTTTTTTGTTACCTGTTCACAAGCCATGCACTCCTCGGTGATGATCTGCAGCAGCGGCACGGCGTTGCGGTCTCCCCGCTTGAACATCTCCCTGACGATGGCCAGCAAGTTCCACATCCCCTCGGGCTCCCGTCCTCGCAACGGCCGCAGGAGGGAGGACCACTCGGCGGCGGCCGGCGGCGCTGTCGTGCTCAAGTAGTTGACATCGCTAAAACGATTAACAAATGTTAAAACCAGTGGTGACTTGATTGCTAATCATATAAAAGCAAAGTGATTCGTATGACAAAGTGTGGTCTACCAGTCTGTTGATGTCGGCTATGAGAAAAAGTGCCGGGTTGCGATCCTGTGGTTAGTGTCGCGGGACTCTTAAGTCAGAGTTTCTCGGCTCGAACCCACTCTACCACAATTTGATACCTATTTCTAATAATGAGCCGCTTAGGCTCACAGAAATAGTATGAAATTGAAATATTTGTGTAAATAATAAAACACACAAAAATTTTTCTTTTTTTAAAAAATAAAAAAAAGTCTAGTCGCTGGTCAAATAAAATACATATGGAAAAAACTATATACATAGTTGTTATTTTATTATATAAGCAATAAACTTTTTTAATTTAAGTTTTACTTAGTAAATACTATTATACTATAATTAATACTATTATACTATTATTCCTTTCCTAAAATCTGGCGGTGTCAAAAGTCTGCGTAATCAGGGGGCATGTATGACTAGATGTATGGCTGTGAAGGAGGCGAGGAGTGTATGTCAGGACAGAAGAGTGTGGGGTTCCATCCTCTCTGCCTACCCCTGCGGAGAAACGCCGTGATGGTAGTAGTAGCAGTAGTAGTACTATTATTTAAAATCTATTGTGATAAGTGTTTCGACGCTTTCCGCATTATTTTCAAACACGTTAATTAATGAAATTATTATTTATTTATTTATTTATTTATTTATTTTATTTTATTTTATTTATTTGGGAATTGTACAGCTTGTAAAAGTATATAATAAAAAATAGTTACATTTAAAAAAAAAAAAGCCAATTACACAATTCCACATTTATGTTATAATAATAATGATCAAAAACATCACTAGATAAAAAATAAAATAAAAAAGAGTTGGAGTGTGTGTGTGTAAGGAAGGGAGTAAAAGGGTAAAGGTATGGTATGATTTTATAGGAAGGATTCATTAAGTGTCTTGTTGTAAGTGTCCATGATTCTGTTTAGGGTGGTATTTTGTAAGAAGAATTAAATAATAAACAGTAACCTGAAGACGATGGGCGCCGGGACGCAGAACTTGATGAGGATCTTGTTGATGTAATACCCCACCCATAACCTAACTAGGTTATTGGTGGAGAGTAAACAGAGCATGACAACTTTCTACTAACATCTGTTTTAATTGTAGCTATGTGTTTTCCAAAAATATCAATGTCATTAAATGTCTTGTCGTAAGTGTCCATGATTCTGTTAAGGGTGGTATTTTGTAAGAAGATTAAATAGTAAACAGTAACCTGAAGACGATGGGCGCCGGGACGCAGACCTTGATGAGGATCTTGTTGATGTAATACCCCACCCATAACCTAACTAGGTTATTGGTGGAGAGTAAACAGAGCATGACAACTTTCTACTAACATCTGTTTTAATTGTAGCTATGTGTTTTCCAAAAATATCAATGTCATTAAATGTCTTGTCGTAAGTGTCCATGATTCTGTTAAGGGTGGTATTTTGTAAGAAGATTAAATAGTAAACAGTAACCTGAAGACGATAGGCGCCGGGACGCAGAACTTGATGAGGATCTTGTTGATGTTGTCGTGCAGCGTGCGCTCGTCCAGGTACCACCAGGTCTGGTCGGTGGCGGAGGCCCCGGCCGTGGGGTCGGGCGCGCCGCACACCGTGTTGATGGCCGTGGGCTGCGCCGACAGCAGCTCGTCCAGCAGGCGCTGCGCCGTGGGCAGGATCTGCTGCGGCAGCGCCGAGATCAGGTACTGCGCGAACTTCTGCAGCTGGTCGCGCTGCAGCCGCTGCAGCGACTCCGACACGGGCGCCCGCAACGTCACGTGGGAGGACTGCGGACAGACGTTCCCACTCAATCACACTTCATAACTGATCCCAGTCTATCCCACCTCTGTTAACCAGGCGGGACGTATAAATACGTCCAACGTAAACAATATCGGGTAATTTGGTATTAATATTGAAGTGCAGACGGATACGTCTTGTTACACTTAACCTGTTAACCGGGAATACTGATTCACTCCGTGTCTTAAATTCATGTCGAGACATGTATGGATGACTAATACCTTTGTTGTTCGAAAAATGTACGTCCATATATATAATATAATAAACATATATTTCAAGGACGTATTCATATGTCCTACACGTACCCAATATTGTTTACGTTTGACGTATTTATGCGTCCCGCCCGGTTAACAGGTTAAGCAAATTGTTCTTCCAAAATTAAGTCCATTACTTCGGCTCAGAATATGTCCCTTCTGACCCTTATCCGCACCCAATGGTGCATAAGGCACTGCATTGTTTATAAGCAGTGTTATCCCGATCGTTAAATACACAAAGGAGAGGTGATTAGCTTTCCGCTTCAGGTACCAGTCCAGGGTCATATTAAATAAATATTAGACTTAAATTTCAAAAAAGAAGAAAGATTTACATACAACATTTTGAGTGTGTCCAAATACTTGTTCACAAAAATCTGGACTATCTCCAATTACAGGAGTTATTTTCATATTATGACCAGACGTCCATGTTCTTCTTCACCTTTGATGAATTGTCAAAAACTAATATATGTATAGATTTACATGTTTACTCACCATGTGAATGCGGTGCAGGCATACTGCCACAATATGCGAACACCAGTATGCGGTAGACTGGCAGGTACAGTTGCAGGATGATATTCTACGACGGTCAAAGGTGACAGCCACGTTGAAGACATCGCGGGGTTCGGGCATAACAACGCTTGCTGACAGGTGAAAACCTAAAAGTGAAAATAAAAAATTGAAATACATTTTTATGATAAAAACTGTGACTATTATTGAACGTGTATCACAATAAACAACTTATTACTATGTGGTAAAATCTGTCCATTTTTAATTAATGTTTTACTTAGTAAAAACTACTATTTCTTAAAATCTACTATGACACATCATTCCGCATCATTTTCAAACACCGTATACAGTGTTTGAAAATGATGCGGAAAGTATCGAAACAAGTGTCACAGTAGATTTAAGAAATAGTGGTAATTACTAAGTAACTAATTACTAAACAAATTACAAGCTAGTGCCGCAATTCAGATGCAAAATTAATTTTATATTACCATCTTAGAACGTGAAATACATGGGAAGGTTTGCAGTAATTAATCTATCATAAGATCAATGCCACTTCAATATATATTAATTATTTAATTACAGCTAACCACATTGTAAATACTGATTCATTGGAAAATTTATATATATATATATATATATATATATATATATATATATATATATGAATGAAAATTTATATAAATAAAAACATTTACATAGAATAAAACCGCAAGAGACGCTTAATGAAACAGTAAAATGTAAATCTTTGACTCAGTGAATTGGAAAAATAGATAAATAATTTTGCTAATCGCCTCATAAAAAAACAATTGGATACAAATAAAGGACTAAATGTAATCAACAAATGAGAAAGAGGACTTAAATTAGTAAAAAATATTGGTAATTAAAAACCAAATATATAATGCTTTATCATTTATATATCTGTATCTGGCTATTTTCAGGCAAAGAACATGGGCAATATTTTGATTTTCAGGCACAAAATCAGGCTCGTCATAAAATAGCTACATATATGTTTTCAATTAAAGATTAAATATTTTTTTTAAATGCGATAAACATTTTTTTGATTTCTTTAGCTCACAAAATCAAAATATGTGGGTAAAATATAGAAAATTGTGAAAAAAAACTCTTTCAGTTAAAAAATACATTTTCATAAAGATTATTGTAATTTAGAAAAATGTTTTTTCACTAAATTATAAATATACTCCTGACCTGAACGCTTTCAAGTATTTGACATACTTGAAATAATTTTAAGGCTTTTTCCAGGAAATCTTTGAGGGAATTTATTAGAGAATTTTTAAGACGTATTTTTACATAACTTTTTTTGGTAATTTTTTAGGCAATTTTTTAGAATTTTTTTAATAATCTCGTGAAGAGGTTGTGTAAAACAAGTCGATATTATAATCGAACTACAACAAGATCCGGTCCACTTTCCTAGTGCAATGGTTAGCTACCGTGCTGGAGGTCCCGGGTTCATATTCCAGGGGGGTCAAAAAATGCAGTAACTGCTACACCATGCAGGCGGACAAAATTAGTCCTTTACAAATTTTCCTTACCAATCTGCAGTGGATCCTTGACGGCATGGTTCCTGTAGAGGTGGTCTCCTCGCTGGAACTCGTCAGCGGACCCGTTAGCCAGACACGAGTAGAGGCGGATGTCCTCCTCATTGTCTGCGAAGCTCCAGAACGCGATCCTCAGCTGCAGCTGCTCCGGCACGGGCGGGAACACCTGCTCCACCAGCTCGAATGGAATATGGGATGCGACACATCGAGCCGACAATTCAGTCAGCGACAGTACTATCGATTTCTCTGCAAGAATGAAAATTCAATTATTTTAATATGTTTCAATTAAGCATTATAATTAACCTGTTAACCGGGCGGGACGCATAAATATGTAAAACGTAAACAATATCGGGTACGGGTAGGACATATGAATAAGTCCTTGAAATATATGTTTATTATATTATATATATATATGGACATATATTTTTCGACCAACAAAGGTATTAGTCATCCATACATGTCTTGACATGAATTTAAGACACGGAGTGAATCAGTATTCGCGCCCGTTACAAGTTGCGTAGTTGGACAGCGGACCGCCCGGTTAACAGGTTAAATGTTTAAAGAATGTTTGCAAAAACAGAGTGGTGTGGCGTTCGATTCTCTCTGCCTAACCCTGCGGCGAAGCAGCGTGACGGTCAGTTAGTTAGTTAGTTATTAAGCATGCCTCCAGATATTTCATTAAGGCTGTGCATTTAAAAAAAGATAACCTAGCCTAAAAGACGATGCAAGTAAGAGTTACAACATTTTGAGTGTGTCCAAATACTTGTTTACAAATCTGGATTATCTCCAATTAGGAGTTATTTTTTATATAATTTTTTAACATCTCAACATAAATGTAGAAGAATATGGAAGTCTGGGTAAATACTCCCATACGACCGTTATAGACTGGTTTAAACCAGTCTATGACGGTTGTTAGCCCCGTAAATGCCCAGACTTCAATATTCTTTTTCATCTATGTTGAGATGTCAAAAAGTAATATTTAAAAAAAAGAAGTTGTTGAAATCCAACCAGTCTTAGTATTTACAGAGCTTTTGATAGTTATTGGCTGGTTTGAGTGATCAGATCATATTTTAAAAATAGGTGATACATCGCTCACTCCTTTCAAGAACGTCATAAATCAAAAATCGTCAATTTTCAGTTGTGCATGTTTTCGGAATGCCCAGAAAATGTACTATATCCCAGCAAAAGAGACATATTTTTAACTTAATATTTACCCGCTACAGGGCAGAAAATGTTGTTTTTGCATTTTGAAGAAAAGTTATGGTTTTATTATTTTTTTTAAATTTACTAAATATTTTTCAAATGGAGAAAAAACGTTCAGGTTTTACCTCAAAAGAACTGTTGCACAGTAAAAAGTTCAATAAGTGGCTTGATATTTATTTTCAATACATTGTGTTATATTTTTAAACTTTAAAAACATTCTCCTGCAAAATCAAGTTTTTTGATTTATGACGTTCTTGAAAGGAGTGAGCGACATGTGATTAAACTTGATATAATAAATGCTTAGGTATGTATTTACGCATATAAAACTGTTATATATTTGCTGCTGGGGAATGTACTAGCCATTTATTTTTAGAGTTGTTTTTCATATTAACACAGATGAAGAAGAATATGGTAGTCTGGGCATTTATGGGACTTTCAATCGTCATACGCTTCTTTAAATGATCACTTTACACACGTGTAACATTCACCAATTCTACCCGTGAAACCACACTACTCAAATTCTTGAAACTTCTATATATGTATATACTGTTCAAATTCGAAACATACTGCTTGAATCACTAGAATTTCACTAGACATCTATTAGTGAGATGAAAGAAGAAAAAGTTGTGGATGAATTATTTAGAAAAACAATTCTTCTTCTAACCCTTATCCGCACCCAATGGTGCATAGGGCACTGCATCGTATTGACGCAGTGTTATCTTGATCATAACTTACATGAAGGCAAGGTCATCACTCCTGATATTATTTCAATATTTAAAAAAAATAAAAAATAAAGAAAACCAAGATTTGTGAACAAGTCTTTGGAAATATTTAAAATGTTGTGAATAATATAACTGGTCAAATTATAAGCTACGTAAAAAATTTAATCATGTTTTCAAACGTTTCCCAGTATGCAAAAATAATCAAGGACTCGGATCTTGCATACATCCAAATAAAGGGTCTCTGCTAAATAAAAGCTGTCTCAATCCAACATAGATGGCTGTTGTGAACTCATATGTACCGTGTCATGAGATTAATGGTATATCTAGGAGATCCAAAAATTTGATAAGTATGGTTGTCAATCGTGGGTAGAATAGTAAATTTCGCATATATGTAAAGTGATCACTTAACCAGCCTATGATAGGTCATAAGCCCTGTAAATACCCAGACATCCATATTCTTCATGAATGTTGATATGCCAAAAAAAGATATTCATTAAATTTCTCGTACAGAAAATAAGCACATATATTTTTTTATTTAAACCCTTATCCGCACCCAATGGTGCATAGGGCACTGCGTCATATAAACGCAGTATTATCTTGATCGTTTACACATGAAGGAAAGGTGATCAGCCCTCCGCTTCAGGTACCAGTCCAGGGTAATATTGAATAAATATTACAGTGAAAAAATCACTTATATTTATTTTACCCCCCTTGGGAATCGAACCCGGGACCTCCAGAACGGTAGCCGAGCGTGCTGACCATTACACTACGGAGGCGGACTCCTATTAAGAAACAATAGCTTCCAATCAACCAAAAACCAATTAGTGATACTAGTCAAAGTTTAAAGCTTATACAGTCGTTTGAAATTAATGGACGGATAGTATGTGTGTACATAAATAATAATGAAAAAATTCAATTAATCGCAATATGAATGAACAAATAATTACAACAATCTATATTATTGAAACTGTAATTTGATGAAACCAAGAAAGGCAAAGGAAGAAGGATCAGGTAAGGAGTTGATCAATTAGTCTAAATTATACATTTGTTTGGAAAATCATTATAACAATTTTCTTATATCCTATAATTTAATCACAAATTTTTATCTAACAGGTTAAACTGAAGAACCCTGGAGCCAGTGTTTTACAAAAATTGTGCTGCATAAATTACCCAAAATTACTAGAATTCTTTATTTTTAGGGTAAATATAACAGTTTTTAATTCGTACTCTGCAAGTTTGTAAAGTCGATGAAAAGGAAATAATTATAAATCGAATAAAAAAAATATGTTGCCCTCAGTAAATTTTTCAGAAAAGACAGTTTATTTGGCTATTTTATATTCTAATTGAATAATATTTTATTTTAAGTTTTTTTTATTTCACATTTTTGTATGTGTATTGTTTATCAATAGAATTAAACAGTATAATTCATTGATTCTTAATGTTGCACATATCTTTGAATATCCTTTAAAATAATGACTTTGTAAGTTTACTGCAAGAACTCACAATTTGTTTGTTAATTATTGAAGCTAAAATGATCATTTACTTATTTTGCTACATGAAAAACAAGATAATAAACCTTTTGGTGGGTGTCAATTTACATCTTTCATTAAACTTTTTCACTTGAAGTCATGCAAAATAACACAAGAACTATTTTGGACAATAAACTAAACTTTGATAAAATTCCCCTTATTCACCATAGTTTTATTGTATAGTTTTCATGAACATAGTACTAGAAATAAGGATAAAATAAAAATACCATTTTTGAAAAAAAAAAGAGTCGCAAAATTGTTTAATGTATAAGGGTTTGAAAATGTATGATGAGATGCCTGAATGTGTGAAGAATGAAAAGAGTCTGAAAGAATTTAAAAATAAATGTTTTGTTTACTGTTAGAAGATGTAAATATATTTATATGATGCAAATTAAGTTTAAATAATAGTTTGTATTAGTTGTAATATAAGCTAACTAAAATTAAAAATTAAAAACAGTGTCATTTTATTTAAGACAAAAAGATTCATATGCCTTCTGAAGTCTTCAAATGATTTTGTCACTTATAATAAACAATTCACTTTCAATAAAACATACTGATTCTAAATGTACCTAAAAGCATTCAAAATGCTAACATGTGGCTTATCTCTGGGCCACAAACATGACAGAACTACTTCTAACATAAGGTTTCAAATTTACTGTCATAAATATTATTTGGTGATCAAGTTTTCTGTTTGACAGTTTCATAATTCTTCAAAAATTATACATATGGATTTTTTAAATTTAAAAGTTCATTTAGAAAAATCAAAATCTAACTAGTTTTATATTAAAAAGGAGTTTCATAAAGGACAGATTACTGATTCAATAAAACATTGTTGAGCCATCAGTTAAACACCTGCTCACTTGCACATACAAACTGCTTGCACATAAGTACATTAACCCAAACATATAAGAACAAAGGATTTTGTAAACATTTAACCAGTTCTGAGGAAACTTTAATGAACTAAAAATTAGAAGTACGGGCGTGTATTTGAGAAGGAATAAGTGAAATTGTGTGATAATTATAGAATTCGCGGGTGATCCGATCTAGAATGACACGGCAAACCAGAGGGGCGCACAAAGAAGTGAACCCACCTTCGTACTGTCTCCTCGAAGTGCCGACCCCGCAGGGGCCTTGGGGGCCCGGGGCCTGCCTCTTCCAGCCCCGCCAGTTGTTGGACAGACTCTCGGGCTCCGAGCTCCAGCTGCACAGCGAGTCCTCCTCGAACCTGTCCGAGTCGTCGAAGCTCGACGGGTCCCCTCCCGCATCTTCCCATCCCAGCACATCATCTACCACGTCGGCCTGCATCGCTCCTCTCCCTGCCCTGCCATCATTCCTCGCAGCGCCCGCCACTTTCGAACAATTTATTAAGGATACAGGTCACTACGGGTCGAATAATTTCGCCCTATCGACTTTTATATCCCGTGAGATGCGATCGAACTAGTGAAAACTCATTATACACCTCTTCAAAACATCCGATATGTGACCCGGGACTGGAAATATGACAACTTCCAACAATTTCTCTCTCATTAGCGCGAGAATCCACCTCTCCTATCCAATTTCGTACCCGTGAACTCCCCCACCGACTACAATAACAAATATGGCTGGCGAACTGCGAACACAAAAGATATTTCTTTTTTTCAGTTGTCAATATGTCGGTAGGTAAGAAAACTTTCAGGAATAAATAATGGAAAAGCTAATTTTATGTAATGGCAACTTTTATAAAAAGTTCTTGCTTCGATCACGAAATATTGCGACCATACAAAAGCATCCAATCCACAATTCCATGGGTAGGTGTATGATGCAATCACATAGTATGTACGAATTGCTTTGTACCAGGTGTATTTGGCGTAAACCAGGTGCAACCTTTAAATATCCGTAATTATCATTAGAAAATCTTGCTGTTTATAAAATTAAATGATCACGAAATGAAACAATGATTGATTTCATCGAAAATTCCGAGTCAATTAAGATGTCTTTTTATACAAAAATGTCCTACATTGCAGCATGCAATCAAGTACTTTTTAACATCAACTCCGCAGTATAAGGTGATCAAACGATCCAAATCAATTCGCTGAAACTATGAAGCAACCTCATTAAAAACAATGGGGAGAATTCGCATAAAATTCTAACTTATTTTTATTTTAGGGATAGGAAAAACAAAAACAAAAATTGGGAAAAACGCTATATTATTTTGCAACCTAGGCTTCATTGAGAATTCTTTATTTATTAGAATAGAATAGTTACGAAATTTTAACTGAAGCTGACTAGAGCTCCAACGACAACTTTAATGATAGTTACCGTAGATATGGGTATAAAATGAAAATACCTAGAATGGGATGTAAATAAAGTATGAAAAGATAATTCAAGCCCTCTCACCACATTTATCATGTCTTATGATTCGTTTTATAAGAATGTATTCTTTAAATATTTAATTAATAATATGGGATATTTGAGATTTCCTATGTAATCTCAAATCTTGGTAAATAAAAATTAGATTAACCCCTCAACGGATTGTTATACCAAATGAATTACTTGGATATTTCAAAAGTGGTAATTAAAATTAAATACAATGTGTAAAATGTTATGTCATAAGCTCTAAAATACCAAAGATTGCCAAATTCCTTCCTCCATTGAATATCTTCGTTTGTATTGTTGTACATTGTAAGCCCTCATCCGCACCTGATGGTGCATAGGGCACCGCATCATATAAACGCAATGTTATCTTGATCATTAAAACATAAAGGAAAGATGATTAGCCCTCCGCTTCAGGTACCAGTCCAGGATAGTATTGAATAAATATAAGAGTGAAAAAACCACTTATATTTATTTGACTCCCCCTGGGAATCGAACCCGGGATCTCCAGTACGGTAGCTGAGCGTGCTGACCATTGCGTATGACACTACGGAGGCGTTTGTATTGAGATATCAATAATCTGGACATAGTGATCTTCTTCTTCTTCTTCTCTTTAATGACTTTTCACCCTTTTTACTGTGTTGTAGCCAGTGTCGAGTTATTTTTTATTTACACTTTTTACATTTGAGTTTCAAGTGTTAGTAGGTGAGTGATCGTTTACTGATCGCTCAAGTAAAAGAACGCAACTCGTGAAAATTAAGACCATAGATAAAATGCTTATCGAAACTGACAGCCGCAAGCGGTTGACATATCAAGTATTTGACAATTGTAATCAATGCTTTCTGTCGTGTCGTAAATATAACCTATTTTAAATCGCTAATATCAGTCACATGAATAATTATGGCATCGTTATGTGTTAACGGCGATTTAATTGCGATTGCTTTGAATACAGAAATCAAATGGAGAAAGTCCACATCTGCCTCATTTAATACTTTGAAAATTCCGTTTGAGGTTAATGGGGTTGACGAGCAAGGCAAAACCAAGAAACCGGATATAACCGCCAATGAATTTTTAATAAAAGATATATCATTTTCTGAAAATGGTAAATATTTTGTTGTATTATCGTCGATTAAAGAATTCTACATCTACGAAACCGAAAAGTTTTCAATGCTTTGCAAACACGATTTACCAAGAGCCGCCAGCAAAGTTGCATTTTCTTTCGATTCCCAGTTTATATTAGTTGCCGATAAGACGGGAGATGCCCTTATATATAGAGCTGAAGATTACAACAACAAAGGTAGGAAAATATTTGGACATCTAAGCTTGCTGACTGATATTTTGATGAGCAGAGATAACAAATTCATCGTAACCTGCGATCGAGATGAAAAAATCAAGGTTTCAAACTATCCAGGGTCGTACAATATTGAATCTTTTTGCTTGGGTCACAAAGAATTCATAACTTCCATACACTTTCTTCCGCACAGTGAGAACATTTTAGTTAGTGCGTCCGGTGATGGATCTGTGAAAATGTGGAACTATTTAAAAGGACAAGAAGTTCTGATGATAAATGTCCATCGTGACGTAAACAAGTCTGCAGTTTTTGATAGTTTTAAGGAAGTTATGAAAATCGAAGATGTCGAGATTGAGTGCCTTCCTATTAATTACGCAACGTGTTGCAAGATTGACGACAACTCTTCTTTGCTAGCCGTGTCTCTACACTTGAGTAAATCCATTATTGTGTATAAAATAACCGGTGATATTTCAAGTTTAAAATATCAAAGTGCATATACCATAAATTTGGAAGAAAACCCAAAAAGTTTTGTTATTTCAAAAGAAAGATTATTTGTCCTGCTTCAAGGAAGCAAGCATCAATTCCAGGAATGGAAATTCTCAGGTGATAATGAACCAGTAAAAGGATCCAGTGTAATTTTTGAAGAGTCAAATACTGAAATCCTGAGTTCAGGGAAAGGAGATAATATATCAGTTTTATATAAAAGGAAGTTTGATAATCTGCAAGATTACCAAAAAAGAAAAAAACTAAGAATCGAAAATCATTCTAAGTGATCCTAAATAAAATGAGTTTATATATATTTTTTCTTTCAATAAATTTATATTTGAAGTACATTTTTATTATTTTCCTTTTCAACAAATTGTTATGTTTTAAATAAGCATGACAAATATATAATGTTATTTTTTTCCGGTTTTTCTAAAGGTGAAATAAAAATACATTTTATTTAATGAAGAAAACATAATTTATTACAAATAAAATTGTTATTCACTATACACTATTTACTATACAACCATAAAAATATTTTACAAAAAAAAAATCCTGGCAATAAATACAGCAAACTTATAACTGTAATGTTTGCTATTTTGGTGGAATTCTATTTTATTTAGAAAAATATGCTATTTAATCAAACTATGAGTACATTTTATACATGTAATTGCAGTATACAAACCATTCCACTGCTTTTCCGACATTGAATTACAAGAAAATGTATTTTTAAAACAAAATAACATTTCACCCAAACATAGGGGATAAAAAAGCCAAGTTTATCAATTTATTTACTGCGAGTAAAAGTATTTATCAGGATGCCTTCATTTTCATTCACGAAACTTAATTCAGCCTAATGTTTTTGTTTCATAGATTGTAAAATTGTTCTATTTGATAGTAATAGATGCTAATAGAAGCTTGCTTAAAAAAGGCATTTGTTGACAGTATCATAATAAATCTGATGCAAATGTTATATACGTGATTTAAAGCCGAATGTCGGTAGTCACATTTTAACAAAATTATATCAACAATCCTGACATCTATATAAAACCACATACTGATAAAAACACAAGAGCCCTACGGTTCGATGTAAAAAAAATTATACTACAGGTATAGTAAGTGCAAATTATCGATTCCTCAAATAACTCCATTCATAGTGAATGTGATAAATAAAGTAAATGTATGTAGTTGTAAAGTTAGCATTTACAAAACTCCAAATCGCTCTCGACAATTTTTCAAATATGACTCCTGGACTCTTAGCTTGATATTATTTAAATAGGAAATAAAAATCATTAAATGTCAAAAATAAAAAAGCTTTTTAAAAAAACACCTCACAGGGGAGCTTGAGTTACCCATGTAAATAATCTTTCGTTAGTTTTTTTTTTATAAAATAGCTGACAGTTGAAAATGAAATGCTTTTTCAATTCAACTGAGGCAAAAAAAACAATTTCGTTTTTTAATTGAAATTTAAAATTACTAATCACTTATAACCATGGTAATATAATAGTTATATACATACATTATATTATCCGCCTACGGAAAAATATATTATAACAATACTATAAAGAATTGTATATTTTTGTTCTTTTTGTATTGCTATCAAAGATTGTATAAGGCCATTTTATTATTGAATATTTAATTCAGGAAAGAACATGAACTTATTATCCGAGATAATGGAATCTCTGCAATGTCATCTTACTACATTTGGTACTTCGAGTTATAGTATAAAGAGTGGCATATAAACACATCTAAATCTTGAATATATATGTTGCGCTTAATATAAATCTTAACAACACTAAAATAATATTATCAGTTACATTCTTCCTAATGGCGGAGAAAAGCTTTAGGCCTGTTTTATGTCTGTTTATTTTAATGAATGAAATAGGATGTATGTATTTAAACATTATCTCGACAAAAGAGTAAAAGAAATTCAGATGTCTTAGTAAATGGTCAGTCGAACACAAGGTTAAAAAAACCTAAAAAAATATACATGCAGACAAGCATGATAATTATTTATAATACCAATTATTTTTCTTCTTATGGGGAATTTAAAGTCACTAAATAAAAAAATATAAATAAAATTACTATGGAAATTCTATGTTGAAGGAATGACTACAGAATTAGTGGAGAAAAACAGATTTGTAAAAACTTCTTCCTTAGTCATCATTTCGGATTTTAGGGCATTTATTTTATTTGACCTATTTTTAAGCAAGCTGATGCAATAAGAATATTATTTTTAATTTTATAACAGAAAAATATTGATAACAATTTATATGTATGGTGTATAAAATAGTGTTTTGAGTTATTTTTTGTTGATAGGTCATCAAAATGTAGTGTCAGGTTGTGGTCCAGTGGTTAGTGTCGCAGACTCTTGAGTCAGAGTTTCTCGGTTTGAACCCACTCTACCACAATTTGATACCTATTTCTAATAATGAGCCGCTTAGGCTCACACTTAAAAAGAGTAATAATAATACGGATTTATGCATTCACCTCAATATAAAAACCCATTTTCAAATACAAATTTGTAAATATATATTATAAAAGTTTTAATGCACTCTCGATAAGTGAATAAACCTTACTAATATTCTTTTAGCAAATAAAACTTGGGTGAAGAAAAATAAACACTTGATGCTTTGGCTGTATGAAATTTTATAATACAATAAATATGAAAACTTAAAAGTGTCCCAAGTATGAATTTCTAGTAAATTTAAGTGATTTATTTTATGATTTAAAAAAAAATGTGACACTCAATTAAAATTAGAAGGAAAAAAATAGTTTAGCAACTAATAATTTCAGATTTTCAATCCAATCAGTAGTAAATATCATAAACTAAAGATCAATCAATACATTATTACTAGTTATCATATACATAATATGGTGTATATCCCATTAAAACCAAATACATATGTGAATACATTTCGGCATAATAACTAGGACAATGTGATGGATGAAATCATTAATTTATTAACAATAAAATACAGCAATCTCTAAGCAGCAGTTAAATAATGATATACAGTTAAGTATAGCTACTGTTCTAGTAAAAAACTAAAAAGAATCACTGGAAAGAATAAAACAGAATAAATTTTTGATAACATATTCACGTTTATGGAATTCTCTCGCTATAAAAAAACCTATTCTGTCACAAAGACAACTTCTGTCTAAGCCTCAATTCGAAGATACTAAGTAAAATACGATTTGCATAACAATATATACCGAACAAGTCACATTTATCTAGAATTAAGTACATTCGCAAATTTATTTAAAAGGTTTAGCATATGGGACCCGTTGTCCGATCTGAGGTGTTCATCTAGCATATCCTTGAGGGACAAGAGATCTGGCAGATTCGCGCAATCTTTTACATTCAGCAGAGTGATGAAGATCTTGTCCCATATCACAGCCTTCATATACCTGCACAAATAATATAAGCTAAGTATGGTAAATTGTTAATAGAAAATAAATACGATGACAATATAAGACATCCCTTATCGCCTGTAGGGTTTATGTTCGGCTGACAAAAAAACTATGGGTATAGAAGCAAATGTAATGCAACAGAGGAAATATAAAAATAGCCAGTCGTTTCTGAACATTGTTGGTGTAGATGTTAATACATTGTTTGTGGGAAACGCTTCAAAGTGTCTTTTACATACTGTTGGAAGAGAGCGGGAGATGCTTAAAAGCTTTTAATTTGGTTACTTTTAGTAGAGCGCGAGAGACGCCAAAAAACATTGTACAGATGGGAATTGTGTTTGCAGTTACTTGTGATTAGTACACTGAGGGTCGGGCGGCAGACTGTCTAATTATAATTAGACTATTGTAACTAAGAGTATAATTAGGGTTCGGGTTGATGAAAAAAACCCTCGCAAACAATGTGTTAAACTGTCATTTAGAAAGATGGTAATAACAAAGTTTATCATACCTGGGCCATTTTTTCTCAACATTCCACTGGCCGCCACAGTCGAAAATCTGCATGTATTTTCCCATCAGCACAAGGAATATGGTCCCAGCCAAGCAATACAAGTCTGTCTGGTACGTCCAGGGCTTTCCTTCTCTCATCTCAGTGCACGTGAATCCATCGGTAGAAATTACCTATAAATGTTTATCATTTGAATTTGAAATAAAGCCCTGGTATTTTATGCATAAAAAAAATAGAAAAGAAAAGTTTTCAATGAGAACATAATGAAATGCCGGCTTAGAAATATTAGGCAAAATATAGTTAGGTGAAATAAAAAATTAAATAATGGGACTCAAGGGATGAAAGAATATTTTTTTCATGTAAGTACAACTCTTAGCTAACCTAGCACTTGTGCTAACCTCGCACCCTAAATGACCTTAGAGAAGATCATCCCTACCATAATTTGCACCTTAAAAAGACCAAAGTTTAACTCTCCAAGTTTCAATCGGTTTCTTAGTTGTTTTTTTATACTCGGATACATCACGATACATTTTATTGTACCTCTGCTTACTACAGAAATTAATTTGTGACTACTCTGCCACTGTTGAGATTGAACACATACAAAATATAGGAATAGTGCAGGACCCCCCTCCCCAGCAACCCAGAGACCACACATCTTAGTTCAGTCGCAGGCACCACTCAACCAAAGTCATAAATCACCGGTGTAGAGTGATCCCAAGACCCTAAACCTGTGAAGCTCATATAACTCTGATATATTAACTTTTCTATAGCAAACCTATGTACCAAACTGAAACAAATTAATTTTGAGCCAGCACAGTGTCACAATACAATTCTACTGCGTTATATATTCAAATTAGCGAAAGACCAGATTTTTTAACAAATTAGATTTTTGGTTTACCTTTCTGAAGGTGGTTCCTTCTGGATACAAAGACATATCTATTCCACACCCTAAGTCGATAAGCTGCAAGGATGGATGTCTCGAATCAGTCTGTGGTCTGTAATGTAGAGGATGAAACCATTAGATACAGTTAGCTTTAAAGTATCCAAGATAGCCTTAAAGAACCTGAAAGATCTAGTTTTACTTACATTGTCATTAGTAAGAAATTATCCGGTTTAATATCAGCGTGGATTATTTCAGCTTTATGTAAATAGTG
Source organism: Brachycentrus maculatus (assembly GCF_059751285.1). Lineage (NCBI taxonomy): Eukaryota > Metazoa > Arthropoda > Insecta > Trichoptera > Brachycentridae > Brachycentrus > Brachycentrus maculatus. The sequence goes on from NW_028281094.1 coordinate 694,100, forward strand.
CACAATGGAGATCATCTCACTGGCCATCAGCATAACAATCAGTTCATTGATACATTTAGATGTGGCAGCCTTTATTTTATTGGTCACATCCAGCAGTGATCCATATTTAGATAATTCAGAAACAAAAATGCTGGCATTATCACCCAAGTATGCCTTATTTATGTCCATGTAACCCAAGAGCTGAAAAAAAACATAAAAATCTCCATAATATATCCGATTAAAAAAAGAGCTTTTTAATATCATCTGAAGCTGAAATTAAAAAATACCAACCATAGATGGATTAGTAACCCTCGCTTGTATCTCTTTACAAATATAATACTCCCAAGGGTTTCCGGGCTTTTGATATTTTAACGCAACGGGCTTATTGCTTCCCATATCCAATCCTCGATATACATATCCAAATGTACCTTTCCCGAGCTGTTTTTCAATAGAGTAACGATCCATCCCCCCCAGTACGACGGAAGGGCTCGCCTGAATTTTAGGAACGTGTCTCATTTCAATGTATCCTTCGATGTGATTTTTGTTGGGGAATTTTACATACTGAAGTAAGGAATTATTCAGCTCGCTGTTGAATGGATCAATCACTTTCGGGAACACCACATTGGCCGGCCTGGGAATGTCTTGCGTAGCTAATGTGGCATTGGAGCAATTAGACTTGAAGGTCATATTCTGGCAATCCATGGAATTCTCACTGTCTACATCCATTTGGTAATTATTGTCCGTATTCATGGATTGCACAGACTGGCGAGAAGACAGACGGCTGTCTTTACTAGCGGAATCCCTGCTATCTTCAGATTGAATTTCGGATCTGTGTTCGAAATCTAGCTGTCGTTTGGATTGATCTTTTTGCTTATCGGTTATACTTTGGTTATAAATACTGTTTTTATTGTTGGCTGGAGTTCGCACGGACAAATTTTCCCTGGATATTTCCGAGGCGGTAGAATCTGTAGCGGGTGGAACTTGACCTTGTTCGGGACTAGAAACATACAGATTCTTGTGCATCTTCTGAGATATATTAGGGCTGTTGGTAAACTTTGGCGTATTAGCATTGTCTTTCGGCTCGTTGCGAGCGGATATGAAATTTAAAAACTGATTTGAAAATCCAGGATTGGCAGCCGGAGACGCCGCCGAGGGGGCAGCGGGAGGGGCGGCTTTGGGAGTGACGTGGGGCACTTCGTGCCTCACGCTTCTCAACTTGGAGGTGGGGCTTTGGTACGGAGGTTTGTGCACTTGAGGAGTGGCGGGGAGTACTTGCATAGATATAATCTGCGGAGGCTTCTGAGACGGGGACTGATTATATTGGCTCTGATTATTGCGATGATTAGTGTAGGGCGTCGTCTGCGAGATGACGGACTGTTGGGGATGGTAAGCGGAATTATTGAGAGAAGCGTGAGAGTTATTAGGATAGTCGTGATGCATCTGATTGGACATATTGCTAACGGCATACTGCTGCTGAGGTGTATTATTAATACTAGGGGTTTGAACATTTTTATAGTGATAAGGGTTCTGCTGCTGGGTTTGATTGTTTTGATAACTATTATACATATTTGCAGTTAGCTGTTGTTTGGGTTGATCATGATAGGAATTATTTTGCATCGGGTAAGACTGACTGGTCGGATAGCTCTGGGAGTGATTAGCGTTCCCGTAGTCAGTGGGATGCTGGACATTGTAGTGAGATCTGTCAGCGCTCTGGTTGTGGTAGGGCTGGTTTTGGTAGGGAGTCTGCGGGGTGTGGGTCTGGTAGGAGTGAGGGGGGCTCTGGAAGGCGGGGACGTGAGGCGGACTCTGGAAACCGGCGGAAGGGTTGTGCGGGCTCGCATACACCCGCTGGTGGGATTGATTGGGATACATTTGCTGCGGGTTTTGGTAGCCGGGATGCGGACTGCCGTAGCCTTGTTGCGGGCTCGCGTAACCGTGCTGGGGACTGGTGAACCCGGGTTGTGGACTCGTGAACCCTTGCTGAGGGCTAGTGAATCCCTGCTGCGGACTAGCGAACCCTTGTTGCGGACTCGCGAACCCTTGCTGAGGCGAAGGAAACCCTTGTTGAGGGGAAGGGAATCCCTGTTGAGGGGAAGCGAACCCTTGTTGCGGAGAAGTGAATCCGGGTTGCGGACTGGGCATGCCATGTTGGGGACTCTGGAAGCCGGCTTGGACGTGCTGATGACCGGAGTAGGCCGCGTGGTAGGCGGGTTGGGTAGCCTGATATCCCGGCTGGTAGTTGGGTTGATACGCCCCCTGGGAGGGGTACATCCCGTTAGCCGGAGCGCCCATCATTTGCTGATTTTGGTAACCACGGGGCACATTTCTCTGGGCGGCGTACCCGTTGTAATTATTACTAGTCTTATGATACTGATGATCTATGGTGTGATACTGTTGAGGCATTTGCGCGTTATTGTGGGAAGCCTGTTGCGGGGTGGGATGGTTTCTGTTGGCGGGGGTCTTGTGTTGGGCGGGGGTGCTCTGCCTCGGGTAGTCGGGGAGGCGCTGTCCCGAGCTGTCCAGAGCCGAGTTGTGGTGAGACTTCTCGCTGATGACCCCGAGGGACGGGCAACTCTCCCTGGTGTACCCGAACATGGTATTCCGCATGGTCTGATAGCTTCCGGAGGAACCGGAAGACCCCGATCTGTTAAAATAACAATATTTGGGATATATTGCGCAAAGGGGGTAATCTCTAAACCTATTCATGTATCACCAAATACTTATTTTACCTTATAATTCTTTTAGCTCTTTTTAAAGATCAAATATCTTTGATTTACATATCTAATTTTAATTTAGTTTGATTCCCGCCAATTGCAAAATGAATTTGAGAAAAAAGAATTTCAATATCACCGGACATTTGTAATGTATTTTATGTATATAACTTCGCATCCTTACTATCGGAATAATAATAATAAACCACTGCAGTCCACACCTTAAAATAGAGGCTTATTAGTTTAATCCATTTAAAAAATATATATGAATTGCGGTACATTAATGAATTTGAATCATATTACTATTTTATTTATAAATTTTAGGATATGATTTTATAAATATATAATTTATATGTAAAGAGTTTATTTAGAAAAAAAACAAAGCCTACTTATTTTGTGAGCCGGGAAGGGGATAATCATTTGTTTTTTAATGTGCCTATGATGAATCATTCTTATTGGCTAATTGAAAAAGGAAGAAATGATAACAGGATTCTATATTGACTTATTATTGGACTGATGTCTATCAGTCTCCAAGGTTAAATTTTACAAATTAGGCTTTGAATTTACTTCTCATCCACTCTATTTTCCAGACTTGACCCAATATGACTTAAAAATACTTTATTTTTCGAATGAGGATGTCATCACCACCATCAATGTGTAGTGCTTTATTCAAAACTTTTTGAATGTGATAGAAAATTTAATTGAATGAACAGCTTTCAATCAAAACTATGTTTTAAAAAAAATCAAATATCAACAATTTTTTACTATACTTATTAATCGCCTCGTGTGTATTGCAGAGACATAAATAAATGTATTATGTACAAAGCTAGAATTACATACATTTTTATCATGTAAATTTAAATTAGGTGATTATTATTATTTAAAGAAGTTTTACTGTACTTTAAAAAGAATTCTTTCCATTTTAGAATTATTAAACCTCCACCAAGAACTGTTTTTTAAATTTGTGTTGTGATTTTTAATTGGCTTTGTGATTTTGTTGGCGCTGTCACATTAGAAGGGGAAAATATCACATAAGTGCTGGCAGACACAAAACGTAATTTGTTGCTAGAAGTCATTGGAGAAATTACAAAAAAAACAACATCAAAAGACGAATCATCCTTCATTATGACAATGTTAACGTTCACACAGCTGCAGCAAGCACTGGCCAACAGCCAAAATTATGATCATTAAAAAGAATGAGAAAACAGTTTGGGAAGTCTTCGAATCTGCTGACAATTTCTTGAGAAATCAAAGAATTAAAAAGTGCAATCTGGCCGTTCATGAACTTCCGAGGACATATCAATAATTAGGTTGTGTTATGTCTCTGAAGATCTAGTTTTTGCATGGAAAGAAGGTATGAGAACAAGGGTAACGCATCTATGCTTGCTGATTATTAATGGGTTAAATCGCATAGTAAAAAAAGCTGAAAAAGGCTTAAGTTCCATACAAATATATATATATATCTTAAATAAAAGAGCTAATAAAAAAGTAAGGTCATATTCGATTTCTCAACCCTTCTTTAGGTTGACTTTCAATGCCGGAATAAAATCTGCTTTATTGCTGAACAGTGCTTTTGTTTTTGCTGACTGATTATTTCCTTGAGGTAATTTTGATAATGAAATCAACACACTAGAGACAGGGAATGCGGAATCTTCCTGATTGGTAAACTTTATAGTGTAGGTTTTTCCATAACGAAATATTATTTATTCATTTTCTAATGATCTATATGAGTTATTGTAAGAAAAGTTTATTAAAACTTCCGAAAGTTCAACCAAGTATTTCATGTGTTTCATGTACACAGAAACATATTGTGATTTTTTTTATTGTTAATATTTACATTCAATCTATAAGATTTTAGAGCATAATTTGCCAACTCGCATTTAAAATACTATTTCAGTTTTTTTAATAATCAAAGTTTTTTTTAGCGACTTTTTGATTTTGATTAAAATTCTTATTTCAAATTTATAAAATCTATTGTCTTAATTTTTTTGTTGGCGAAAGAAATAGTTATAGGAGATATTTTGGAATAATTTTTACCGGCTTTAATGCGCTAATGACTTCTTCCTATCAACTCTTTATTTTCTTCTTAGATTTCCCAAATATTTGCGGCATTCCGGCTTTAAGCATTCTGGCTTTTTGTAGTTGAAATTCAAATCTTCCACTGGGATGAATTTGAATGTTCCTTGCGGAGTATTTTGTAGTGGAATATAGAACCTATATTTAACTTTACCTGATTGACATAAGTTTTTGCCAAAGTGTTCTGCCATATGAGTTCATATTGTGTAAATTTTCTTGTCAACAACCAAATATCAAATTCAGCACCATTTTACAAGCTGATTTTTTTTTCAAAGTAGATTCTCTGTAGTATGACGCTTTTCAAAGCCAGCATGCTATGTAGTAAGTTGCTTAGCAAGTCATTAATTTTCACATAACATGTCAATATTTATAAAACTATATAATTTTTGTACATAGGTTTTCTCGGGTATTTATGCAGAAAAACCTGCCCTATATGGTTAGTTTTTCTAGATCATGTTAATTACAACAGAGTGATTCGTTAACGTAGATAAAGCAAGTAATCCAACACCCACTGGTGCTGGCCCTAAATTGCATTGAACTATTATATTTACTACTTTATCCAATTTCCATAAATCAAACTGTATTTTGTAAAAATTCATATTGAAGTCCTAAAGAAGAATCAAGCAGCCATTCATCCATATAAAAATAAAATAATAAATAATTGTTCACCATAAAAATTGCACCAATCATGATCAATAAGATTATCAATGTTTCCAAGAATGTTGTTCACTGAAGTGATTGACATTTACGATTGACAGAAAATTATGATTTAAAAGTCAATCTTTATCCCTAGAATCCTCCATTATATTATATGTATATGGTGACAAAGCAGCTATCACATTATATTTGTTTTATGGAGGGTTACAACTTATCTTAAAATCTCATGTTCGTAATCATGAATATTGTGCTGGTCTGGTAAGATATATGTAATAGAAACGCAAACTCCAGTGGTGATTTATTTATCTAAAATAATGTCAATCACGAAAAGTAATTGAAAATCTTTTATAGATAGTCTCCTGGCGCCATATGTTTTGGATTCTCACAGCCATTCGGAAGAGAATATAATTTTTTTGAGTATATGCTAATATCGTTTATCATTGCCTGTAGCTACAAAGCGACCCAATAAAGATTACTGTGTACATACATACATTCTTCTCTCCAAATATTGTCAACTCATGCAGAACTATTTCAACGGCACAGAAGGAAATTTACAGAGGAGGCCATCAAACTTTCAAAAGTGAATCTGAATTTCTTCTCTAAAGTTCTCTGAAGCATTTAGGAATATTTCTTTTGAATAGCTATTTATGTATTTGAGTTAAGAACTTTCTGCACATCAAAATCAGTAGCATAAAGGAATAAAAACTAATAATAAATTTCCTTGCATGCGACTGAGGATAGTTCTCCAATTGGGGTGATGATATCCTTATGTTAATATTTCAAAATAATTTTTTGATCTAATAGCTCCGTACAATGTCCCATCAGAAAAAGCGGTAGCTCTAAAACTAAAGGATATTTTAGTGATAGTGAAATCTTTTTACCAAGCCATCTACCACGCACACCACTAACAGGATAAAAATAAAACTCAAATATGATAAAAGTAAAAAAACTATAATTACAAAAAGAATCATTGTAAAATAGAGGTCAAATTGAGTAAATGAAAAAAGTATAAAAGTAAAAATCAACCAAATTACGAAATGGTATGTCTAAGATAAATAAAAAAAAGTGAATTGGAATGGTAGGTGCAGGTTTATCCAAGTTATTTGTATTTGACGAACCTGTGCTCTCTGGTAGTTTCCATTATGGTCGAGAGTCCGTTATTGTCGACGGCGTTATTGTCCGGGAGGGTCGAGCAGACGTCGCCGTCTTTCCCGTGCTTGGCGGAGATGCCGTTCTGTTGGCATGCGTTGCCCGGCCCCTCGGAAGGTCCCGCGTCGTCCAAGCTGAACTTCTTGATGTTGGGGGTCTTGTTGTAGTCGAGGTAGTAGGGCTTCTTGAACTGGTTGGCCTGGTTCCCGTAAGGGGTGCTCGAACCCGCCACGTTGAAATTGAACATCTGCGTGGAACACGTTTCGTCAAAGTTGGGCGCCTTTTGCTGGCACTGAAAATATAACATCAGTTGATTAGACAGCATTCTACACCCAGAGTCGGACACAATGTATTATTAGGTGGTTAGAGTTAAGCTGTTTACCCCATTTTCCCCTAACTTTCCATTCAACTTCACATACCATATTTTGTATTTTATATTGAATACCTACGCACATGTTATGCTCATGTGAGATTTTTGTATATTTTTAAAGTATTTAGAAACTAATGTCTGTATAGGAATAATGAGAAGATAAAAGTAAAAATAAACAAAACAATATGTAATATAATTAGGAATTTTTGTACACATTGTTGTGCCATACTGAGCACAGAGGAGGTAACTGGCATTTCTAGGCTTAGACATCGTTAGAAATGTACAAAATTTAAAAATATTATACATTTTCACCCATTTCATATCAAATAAGTATTACCTTCAAAACATCACTACGCATCAGTTTGTATATAAAAAATGGATGAAATAAATATTTTTCGAATGTCAGTCTCGTCAATTTTTTTTTTTAAACATTAAAAACGAATAAGAAAAGTTAAATAACCCCTCTTCACTTAGTATGAGATTTTTATTTTTATTTTTATTTAATATAGTTACATTTTTATGTACAACATAATACAATTTCAAAATATTTATACATATGGCCAACTTATAGTTTTAGATTCGCTGTGCCTCTCCAATAAAGAGACTGAGCTCTTGTGCTTGGAGACGGACTTAAACTCAAGGTTTAATGTTTTATATAATTAATGGTATAATAGTCTTTTTTATATATTTTTTTTTTTTCAAGATTTATATGTAATGGGATTGTATTAAATAAGCCGATGATGTGAACTTACAGGGGCGGCAACAGCATTGTCAGGCATGTAGGCGTAGTCTTGGCCCTGGTCCATGTTGTTGGCGTTGCTTTGTGCCTTGGCACTCTTGCCGAGAGCAGCTGCCATCGTCATGGAGTGGTCCATGTGGATCTTGAAGTTCTGGCCCTCGAACTGTGGGATTATCGGTGTCGTCACTAGAGAGTCATTCGAGAGCACTGCAACAACACACATTTTGATAAATAATAAAATATAATCTAATAAATTTATATAATAAATTTGACAACGAAAAAACCTTTTTTTTGTGAAGAATTTCCTTCATACTAGTAAAAACTTTGTTAATTTAAAATTGGTTCTTTTCAAAAAAAAATTTATATCATGTTGTTAACATTACAAAAGCAGCGAATGATGAAGTTAATTTAAATGTAAGTCTATTCGTTTTATTTTCGGATAAAATGTGAGCAAAAATTTTTTTTTTCAAATTTTAAATTATCGAAAGTTTTATATAGCAACATCTTTGGAAGGACAGAATTAGTTTTATGAATTATGGTTTGAGAAAGCATTTGCATAGCAGTAACCCTTTATTTAAATAAATGTAAGATCCTAACCAGATTATTTTACATACGGGGAGACGCATGAAAACATGCTTTAAAATATTTATGCAGCTTATAATTTGATCACTTATTTTATTTACATTTTCATCATTTCACAACGTACCTAAGTGGAGAAACCCAGATTTATGAACAAGGATTTAGAGACACTAATATTCTTAAATTCTCACCTGGATTAGCAAACACATTGTCAATTTCTCTATTTGCTTCTCTAGTATGCACAGTCATAGAGTCTTCGTGCACATTGGCCAACAGGCTCCTATTGAAGTCCGCGTAAATACTCTTCTTGGGCGGTGGGTAATTTGTACTGCCGGCGGCAACATCATTGTATTCACCCGGCGTTTCGTTAATAATCATATTATCCATTTTGGCCGCGTTGTCGTACTGTTGAGGTTTGCTCATGTCGATATATTCCACGATATAGCCTTCATTCTGTTCCAAAACAACCGACTGATGGGGGTCTTCGGCGTTGAGGATAGAATTAGACTGGGCGATTATGTTCTCCAAGTTGAATTCAGAACTGACAGGCACCGAATGCGGGTCGTTTAGGGGATAGTCGTTTTCTTCTTTTATCTGCAGGTCGTTTGTCTCCATGACTCGGGCTTGAGAGGCGGCAGTGTATGGGCCCTGGCCGTTGCAGTTGTACTTGTTTTCGTTGATCTCGGAAGCGATGGCGCAGTTGGCCAGAGTTTGCAGAGCGCTCGTGTTGTTGAGCATTGACCTATCGGATGTTTCCATCCGTCTCAGGTGGGATTGATCTTGGTACGGCTCCGAAACGGCTTTTTGTAGCTTTTTATACGCGCCGGAAGATTTATAGGCGGCTATATATCTGCGGGCGCGGATTTCTTCCAAACTGAATTCCATTAATGAATCATTTATTTCTTTGTAAACCTGAAAGAAAAATGCACATCGTAAGTTTCGTAGTGAGTCAGATGAATTAAAAATGAATCCTGCCTTCGTAGTGTAATGATCAGCACGCTCGGCTACCGTACTGGAGGTCCCGTGTTCGATTCCGAGGGGGGGGATCAAATAAATACAAGTGATTTTTCACTGAAATATTTATTCAATATTACCCTGTTATCTGAAGCTGCCCGCCCAGCAATAAGTTCTTATAAATTAAACTGTATCAGATGAGTGATTTGTTTTTTTGCATTATTTTTTTGCTAACAAAAAATGTCAACAGATATCACTACGAATCCTTTATTTGAAAAAAAGGCCTTAAAATTATAAGCTAAACACAACAATTTGATCATACTTTTTCAGGACTAATATTGTTTGGGCAATAAGGTTTTCACAAATTACTATAGGTTAATGTAATTTTGATAATATCCCATAACACTGTTTTTTTTATTATTTAATAATGATTATTATCCTTTGATAAATGATCGGAAAAAATATAAAAATAAAATTCTATTGTATTTCCGAATAAGATTATCGTATGAACTTTACTAAAATGAATTAATACATACCTCCTTCTTATTATATTGAGGTATTTTTGTAAAATCAGGCGGATCAGGAACCCAAATTGGAGCTTTAAAGTCAGAGAAGTCTTCTATGCAGTAAGGAACAAAATTTGCTGACAAAATCAGACCGTCATCCTCGTAGGCTGAAAAAATCACAAAATAAGTATTACAATCTACACACCAATTCATCATTAAAAACTGAATAGTGATAAAAATACCAACAAATTATAACAGTAAATATTTTTTTGTTCTTTAAAATAAATATGTGGGCTGAATGTGTAACACGAGGTGAATATTTTAAAAGGGACTCAGACATGTAACTTCTAAATAAAGTAAATATTGTTTTATGACGTCAGTCTACGTATTAATTGAACTTCTTCAAACCCCTCATTTGCGCCCAATGGTGCATAGGGCACTTCATCATATAAATGCAGTGTTATCTTGGTCATGACCACATGAAGGAAAGGTGATTAAATAATAAAAATTAAAATAATATAAAAATTACAGTGAAAAAAACACTTTTATTTATTTGACCCCCCCCTGGGAATCGAACCCGGGACCTCCAGAACGGTAGCCGAGCGTGCTGACCATTACACTACGGAGGCGGACAAAATATAGGTCCCGCCATTCCAGGGCACGACATATATTTATAGGACGTATTCATACATCCTACCTGTACCTGATATTGTTTACGTTTGGCGTATTTATACGTCCCGCCCGGTTAACAGGTTAATGAAGAGATATAAGTTTTACTAAATAATTTTTATAAAGAGGAAGACCGAGAAAAACATGGCACGATCAGGAATGCCAAATACTTGAAAGTGTTCAGTTTAGGAGTCGTAACAATCGGCGGGTATGTATGAGGAGATGCATGAACGTGGAGGAGGCGAAGACAGAGACAGAAGACAGAGTGGTGTGGCGTTCTATTCTCTCCGCCTACCCCTGCGGAGGCGCGGCGTGATGGTTAGTTAGTTTTATAATTTTTACTTTGGTGTATAAGTGAGTAAATGGAATATTGAGATAAAGAGCGCTCACGGGTGAAGGAGAGCGGCGCCACCGGCAGCTTGCTGGCCGTGCCGAGTTTGCCGCTCTTGCTGGCGGGGTTGGTCCACATGCCCACCTCCCTCTGGTTCTCCTCGGCGGTGCAGGACTGCAGGATGGAGTGCACGGGGCCCCCGGCCACGCTCTCCGCCGGGGGGATGTAGGACGCCCCCACCGACGAGGGCCCCGGCTTGTCCTGAAGCGCCATAAACTCATTTATTATCCGCAACATTTTGAGAGTATCCAAATACCGGGTTTCTCCTCTAAGGAGTTATTTTTACATTTTGACATATAAACAAAGAAGAAGAAGAATATGGATGTCTGGCTATTTACAGGGCCTATGACCTGTCATAGGTTTTATATAAGTGTAACATTCACCATTCGACCTATGATTAATAACTTTCTTCCTCGTCAAACCCTTATTCACACCTGATGGTGCATAGGGTACGGCACCATATAGACGCAGTGTCATTTAGCCTACATTTGAACTGATGATGGAATGATTATTCCGAAACCGGTAGACTCAAAGTAATGTTTTTTTAAAGTGGTATTACACAAAATGAACCATTAATGATAAGACGAGTGTTATCTTGATCGTTAACACATGAAAAAAAGGTATTCAGCCATCTGCTTCAGGTACCAGTACAGGGCAATATTGAATAAATATTGCAGTAAAAATCACTTATATTTATTTGACCCCCCCCGTAAGAAATATAAAAAACTATTATAATATTAGTTCTTCTTCTTCTTCTAACCCTTATCCGCACCCAGTGGTGCATAGGGCACTGCATCATATATAAGCAGTGTTATCTTGATCGTTAAATATACGAAGGAAAGGTGATCAGCCCTCCGCTTCAGGTACCAGTCCAGGGTCATATTAAATAAATATTAGACTGAAAAATCATCAATATTTATTTTGACCTTCTTGGGAATCGAACCCGGGACCTCCAGCATGGTAGCCAAGCGTGGTGATCATTCCGCTATGGAGACGGACATATGAATTACCTGGTGAATATCCACCATTATGTTGCTGCGGTGTTGGCTATGAGCGGGGTTGTGCTGTTGCCTCACAACTCCCGGCGCGATGCTCCTGATGTTGTCTCCCGTCCGCTGGGAGGGAACCACGGCGATGTTGCGTCTCTTCACGGTGCGTAGTGAAGTCAGGGCTTGCCTCGTCTCGGCCAGGGCGGATGCGGCTTTCCGTTTGGTAGGAGAGTCATTGTGTAACGTTCGTTGGGCAAACCACAATTGAAAATTCCTGAAAGATGAAATACCTTTTTGTGTGAAATAAAGGGCGATTTGCAGTTTTTCCGTGTTTGATAACTAAGCGGGCACGGTATTAATATAAATTAATAAATAATTGGCAAGTGTACGGGGAAATTTGCGGTGAATAAAATAATTGGCAAATTTCCTACAATCTTCTATCGTGAACAAGTATACAGGCAAATTTGATGTAAATAAAATAATTGGCGAATGTTTTACAATGTTTTATCGTGAACAAGCGTGCAGGCAAATAAAATGGAGAATGTATTACGATGTTTTATCGTGAAGAAGTGTGCAGGCAAATTTGCAGTGAATAAAATAATTGGCAAATGTCCGACAATGTTTTATTGTGAAAAAGTATACAGGAAAACTTACTGTAAATAAAAATAATTGGCGAATGTTTTACAATGTTTTATTGTGAACAAGTGTGCAGGCAAATAAAATGGAGAATGTATTATGATGTTTTATCGTGAAGAAGTGTGCAGGCAAATAATATAATTGGAGAATGTATTACAATGTTTTATCGTCAACAAGTGTGCAAGCTAATAATTTTATTTCCGAAAGTATTACAATGTTTTATTACGAATAAGTGTGCAAGCAAATTTGCAGTGAATAAAATAATTGGCTTAAGTATTACAATGTTATATTGTAAACAAGTGTGCATCAGCGTGTAACACGTGTTAGCTATAAATACTAAAAGTAGAGAAAAACGGCGGGACTTAGATTAGCGGAAATTAGAATACATTCGGCGGGTAAGACGATGTAAACTGACAAAGCATTTTGTCATAGTATCAGAATATCAGAAGTCACATATCAGAATAGATTTCCTGTATTTTTAGGCAGGGTGAAAATATTGAACAGCACTTACATATGCGCTTGCTCCAATTCATCCATTGGCTGAGCATTGGCCTGGAGTCCCAGGTTATACACCTGATCAGCCTTCTTGTAGTCCGTAGCCTCCTCACAGTAGCAAGCCCACGCTCTATACAACTCTGAACACGTCGTACCGACACCTTTGTTATATAGAAGTTGGTACAATTCTAAAGGGTTGTTATGATAATCGATCTGAAATTTTAATAAAACAATGCTTAAAGCGCAGCTCCATAAGCAAACATGATTAATTTTAGCTTGCGCTCAAGTGAGTTCCTACTGTAGACGATGAGTGTGGAATCTTTTGCGGTTTTAAATTTGTAGAAGAAAAAACAAATAAAATTTCTTAAAGGATCAGTGGATATTTTTCATGATAATATTACTGAAATGATAACCTTTAATAACTATGAAATTGGGTTATTCTTCTACAATAATGCCATTTAGATTGCTCAGTTGCTGGATGTAAAATTATTTCTATCATTATTCTAATAAATATTTAACTCATATAACAATTTTTGAGTGGTGTTTTTTAACGCCTGTGGACCGCTGGCATCGGGATTTGATACTTGTGTACATATAGTTTAGATTTTAACGAAGAGATAGGTATATAATATTTATTAAAAAAAAACATTTTCTGACTTTGAAATGAGGCCGGCGCAGAAGGTAAAGATACCTTTCCCTTCTTTAAACATCAATTGACCGAACGGGTAGAAATATCTTTCTCGTTTTAGTGTGTTAATAACCATAGGACAAATGTGTCCACTGTGCGACTATCGTGGATAAGTTAGAGTTTAGAAATCATTTTTTGATGGTCAAACGCATGATCGAGTGCAACAACTACTATAGTCTCGTCTTTTAACCACCCTACACATACGAACGTACATGATACGCGCGGTTTTTCTTCACCGTTCCGCGCTAACCCGTATGACCTACGCGCACGAGAAAAGATATCTGTTAATATTTAATGCGTACCGGATACACTGACAAATTTTTGTCAGGTTTCATACCTGACAATGTTTTGTGACAGCAAACGTTGTGATTTTTTTGCTTGCTTATAAAAAATATGCCTGAAAATAACCCGAAGGTAGGGTGGTTAAAAACAAATGAAGTTACATAACGTTTGTTTTTCCCACAAAATACATTCTTTTTAACGTATTTATTAACATCCTTTAAATAACTAAAAATTCGATATACAGGAAAAAGGCATTATTGTGAGCCCAATCTGAAAAGAATTTTCAAGTCAAACCACAACTCTGTCACTTTAAAAAGCATTTTATAATTTTTAACGTTTCTTGAAATTTCACTTTAAATTACACACATATATTGAAAACAAGGACAACATTAGTTATTTGTGGATATCTCAAACAGAACTATTCGACAAAAGCTGCAGTTTATAATGCACAATGTGCGAAACGGGTGAGATGTAGGAACAGAAATACTAACGTATTTAATCCATAGACGCACAAATCGCCTATCTTGCGTGTAGCGTGAGTCATTCTCAAATTCTGTTAGGCACGTTTTTAATGCTTTATCTATACTGCCTTCGTGCCCGTGCTTAGGGAAACTCTGCTCCAGCCACTGAATGTAAGTAAACCAAACATCTAAGGGGTCAGGTCCTACGTAGTTCTGTATATTAGCTTCGTGTTCCCTGAAATGAACAAATTTAAAAACATTTACACTGTTCATATATTTTGTAAGAGTAAGGTAAACAAACCAAAAGTAAAAACAGTTTAGGATCTGTCAGAAAGTTGCTTCATGACTTCATGTCATAGAATATGTTACTAAGAGTAAATAGTTGAACAATTATGTAAGGTTCGAATTCTCAGATGATAAAATGAAACGCTAGTACAAAAAATATTCAGAAAATAGAGGAAAAGGTGGGAAAAATATCAAAACATTGGAGTCACCACCCTTCCATTACAGCGCTGAAGTTATGAATATACTTACGCTTTTTGCAATATTAACTGTTTTTGAGCATCGCCGTCTGATTGTGCTTGTAATGCAGTGGTAAGTTGTAAAACATTTCTGCCTCCTCTGAGAGGCTGAATGTTTTCTTTACTTTTGTCAAAATCCATTCTGAAATATCACCATAGAAAGCTGACAGCTAGGAACGTACACATACTATATTGTCAATCAGAAACGAATTGGCATTTTCGATCGAAACTCGACAAAACCTTGAATACAGAATCAAAACATTATCCGGCATAAAATTATCTCACTAAACGGCTTTACGCGCAATGGATCGCTAATAGAAAAACGGTTGCAGTCGAAATGGACATTTCGAACAAAAAGGAAGTTCAAATCACAGAGCAAAAAACATTGCTAGCTGTAAGAAAAAGTTTTTCCCAAACTCGATTGCATTTTGACGAGTTTTTAGCCTTATTGCACACGGTAGTTTTCGGAATTCTGAAATTACAATTTAAAATTAGGAATAGGTAGGTATATATGATATTTTTAATCAAGTAGTTAAATAAACATACCTTCAAAAGCATGCTCAAATCAATTACTCCAACACACATGTAATTTACTAGCAAGCTTTCTGCCAGTGTTACAAAAAAAAACAAGTGGTCTTTTGCGCCGACCTGAATAAAATTATTTTGCTTGCAATGCAATATTTTTATTGTTTTCAGTCACAGTTGAGTTGTTTATGTTGGTTATTTGATATGTATTATTTATTGCTTTATTGTTTTTATACAGGGACGATCGCTGATTCCAGAGACGTTCATTGGTTCGATATAAAATTAAAAATTAAAATTTTGGAACGAAGTTGTATTAAAAAATCTACTGCGAACTTAATTGATACTAGCATGCTCATAAGCAAACTTGTTCAGAAATATTAAAAACACGATCTTTCCACGCATGCTTATTTCTAGCTAACTACGTACAAACATGTATGTGTAGCAATTAAAACACAAATAATACAAAAATAAAATATGTTCGACATTTTTTTACACTCTCTTAAAAAAAATTATTGTTGAAACACCTGTTTTTAAATTTGATCTTCAGCGCGACGAAAATATCTATTGGATTTTAGGTAACTAAATGAATGCAACGCTAAACAAGTAAATGATTTTTTTTTCATTATTTTTATGACGTGCGTACAAGTTCGTTTTTCGTTTCTTTTTAAGTGTTTTTGTAACTTTGATTTTTGTAATACCATAACTTTAACCCTTCCCTTACGGTGTTTCGTATTTTTTCCGCGTGCACCGGTGCACCGGTGACGTATTTTGTACATCATATGAAAATGTGGTTTAAAAACGGGTAAAATGTGAATATGCATAAATTTTGCTTTTATTGAATAAAATTGAAGTTAAAATGTAATAATTTTGTAATATTAGCTCTGGTAATTATTTGACAACGAGAAAAAAAAACATCGCAAGTAGCCGCAATAGCTAGCGTAGCGACACGACAGCCGCGTAAGGCGATTTGCGCACTACTGGTGCAGTTAACGCGTTACGACATGGGCGTATAATGATATGAGTAACGTTTGTGTATTGGTAATTTTATTCACTATTTTTTCACAAATTATTTATTTCCGTCGCTGCAAATGAATAACTTTATATTATAATACTTTTATGGTATACATAATTATACCACGGAGGAATACAAACATTTTGAGGCCATATGAAATATTTACAACATTTTGAGTGTGTCCAAATACTTGTTCACAAAAATCTGGATTATCTCCAATTACAGGAGTTATTTTCATATGAATTTTTGACATCTCATCAAAGATGAAGTTATATTGATATTCTCATTTAAATAGTCGAGTTGTAGTAAATACATATCCCCGGGAGGGGGAAGGTTAACTTCAGAATATCGATGAATAACTATTTGAAAATAAAAGCATAATATGAATCGAAATTTTTTGCAAGAAAGGAATTTGCATCCTAAAGAAATCCCTAACATACTGTCCAAAATGTATCTAATATTTTTGTAAATCATGACATCAGATCGTTTTTGCCCCTTTCGGTAGGTGAAAATAATCCATAGTGTTTTTTTTCTTATTTACTGTTTTTCGCTTTTGCAGGTTAGTTAAACTGCTTTTCACATTTTCATTATCGTTTTGATATTTTTCAATCCTTCGCGCGCTCTTTCTATGGTGGTGCGTGTGTATTTATTTGCCGAGTTCATCGCATGCCTTACTGTCAAGATTTCATATTGTGATTTTTTTACTAATTTAAGGCAAGTAAATCAAATAAATATCATTTAAAAAAATTATGATCATTTACTGAAACGGCCAGTTACAACAGTTTTTAGATTGCACTTTCTGATTGATTGTTTAGATTCTGACTGATTGATTGTTGTTTATGTATAATATTAATTTTGTTTTTATTTTAGGTCACAATATGGATTTGGAAAGTATTACGTTTTGCCCATACAATGAATCTCACATAGTTCAAAGATCCAGGCTGCAAGCTCACATTATAAAGTGTGCGAAAAAACACAAAACTCTCGCAATTTGTGCTTACAACGCTACCCATAGAATGCGGAAGGAAGAAATGGTTAACCATTTGCATATTTGTGAATCCAAGCGTCAAATGATTCAACAATCATCAGTATCTGCTGATGATGTGGGAAAACCATGGGCAGGAGGTCATATAATGAAAATAGATACACGGAATGAAGATAAAATTATATCCAATGAATATTGGGACTAGTTTGATCGAGCGCCGCCATGGCTACTGATTTGAGCCTGCTCCAATGTTTTGTGTACTTTTCACATGACATTTGCATTTAAAGTCTGTAACTTTTTGTATATATAGAAAAACTGTGATTAGAGTAAACTTGAAACAGTTGAATGTCAAACAGTTAACCTGTTAGTTGAGAAAAGTGCATCAATAATATCATGCTTTATATAATAAAATAACTTTATTGTTGTTTTCACATTTATTTTATTTGACCGGGTTTTGTCGTTACCGACATCATGTCTGATGTCGGTAACGACAAAACCCGGTCAAATAAAATAAATGTGGAAAAATTATTTACTTATTATTTAGTACAAAATTATCTATAACTCTTATATCATTCTTATTGTAATACTGAATCAGAGTGTGCATTTTCAGAATTCCTTTTTTATGAATATATCTCAAAACCAGACATTTGTTGTACCGCCAGCGAAAGTAGAAAACTGAGATTTCATGTCGGAAAGGGATGCAAAATTCCTGTTCAAACTGTGCCAATCTATAAACTCTCTGTCAGCTGTATCCACAGGGTGTAAGGAAGGCCAACAGCGCCGAGAGGGTTAAGTCATGTACCTCGTCATTGTCGTGGAGTACCTGGGCACTGCGGTTGGAGTTGACTGGCAACACAGCTAGAGACAACAAGAAGACCAGAATTATCCCATGCCATCTGCTTGTCCTTTTGTTGCTCGCGGTATCCGAGTCTATGGATGGAGCGCTCAGCTCGCTGTACGGACTATACGAATGCTCGCATTGTAACGTCTTATGTTACGACGAAATGTCTCCAGTCAGTCCCTGCCATTAAAGTTAGGCTGTCATAATTTTAATAGCTGCCATAAGGAATTTTAAAATGCATCACGGTCTCGCTTGCGCTACATGATGCAATAGTAACTCGAACGCTTATGTTTGAGGGCAAGAGGGAAAAATATGTTTTTATTTAATTTTATTAAGTACATACTGTTGTTTATACCTCATGTGGATGATTTATTATTAATATGGTTTGCGTTTATGTATCTGTGATTGTAATAAAAAAAAAAATAAAAAAATTCTCAACAAAATATGTCTCTAAAATATAAACAAAGTGTGGATGCCCTGACAGAATTGAGATGGGTGGATCGGTTTAAGAAAGTGGAAAGAATTAAATGCTTTAATGAAAATATATGCTATAGAAATGTGCATTCTGTCAAGAGTACAAAATTTAATATTCCATAAAATGAAATTAATCCACTGAGTGGTAAATTAAATTATAGTTTTTGTTGATCAGCATGGGATGTTTTATTTTATTTGATTAAAATGGGAATATAGAAATCGGGCAATTATGTGACTTGTTATTGGCTGTTGTACCTGCAAAATATTATTGATTAAACCTTGAGATGTTAGTACCCAAATTGCTAAGGTTTAGTTGATAGGACTTGATTTGAACATACTTCAATTTATGTTTTTTAATTTTATTTTTATTATTTTAGCATTAAGTATTAGAATGAAAAAATTCATGCACCAAAAAGCATTTTAATAAAATTTTCCCTGAATTGTGTAGCTTGATCTTTTATAATATGGTAATGGTAAATAAAAATTGAGAATGACGGGTGACTTCTTTCTGCAGTATGAAATGCAACTTATTAAGCATTATTAGTTTTGAAAGGAGTGATGGGAACAGAAATTATTTCAAGCGCTGTGGCATAGTTGGGTAGAGTCTACTGCAAAACTGGTGTCGCAGGTTAGTTTCCCGCAAAGTGCAAAATAAATTCAAGAATGATTTATTCAATTGGTCTGAGTGTTTGTGATGAAATTTTCACATTTACCTTCCCTATCCTTACTGTCCTATCTGCCGAAAAGCTTCTAAATGTAGAGGTCTTGCGGGTTATTCCTCTTTAAAAAAACGTATTCATTGTTATAAGCTTGCACATTTTTTTCTCAACAGAGTATACTTTAATATTTTCTTAATGACCAATCTAGAAAGACCGATGTCATATAATTAAGGAAAAAGTATTGTAACAGATTTAAACCTCACAGCCTGGATTTTTGGTCACTAATTTATTATCCTTCTTTTCCTTTTTTTAAAATCTTTATATGCACTAAATGGTGCATGAATCAATGTATTGAATAAATGTAGTGTTAATTTAATCATTAATGACACGTAGGAAAGGTGATCAGTTTCGCTAGTTATAAGTTTATTAGTAGTTTCGCTATTAAATAATTATTTATAATTTTTTTTTTCAACTACTCCGGGAATTGAACTTGGAACTAATGACTTCTGTTTGGAGGTGGGAAAAGTGATTATTATGAGTTTTCAAAATAAAAGTTAGCCTTATTATTTTAGTGGTTTTCGATATTACTCTCTGATTATGCCATTATTTATATAAAACTAATGGAAATGCCATTTTTCAAAAATTGGGTTTCCATTTTTGAAAATTTTAAAATTAATATAACGTTTTTCTAAGTAACCCCCATGTAAATAGCGAAGGACTTTTATATTTACCATGTATTATTTATGTGACGGGTTATGTTATAATAAAAATTTTAAAATGAGGAAAAACTAAAAAAAATTGTTTCTTTAAAATTTAAGCAAGCTCCTTCCTATTTTGGAATTGAACAATGGATTGGTATGCTTTCTATTTGAAATGACTTTCAGTACTATCCTGTTTTAAAATATTTTAGTTCAAAACATTCGGAACCTATAATGATGGAAGACATCAGAAAAGGGCGCTTACCAATTTTAAGCCCTAGGTAGGTTTGTTTTTTCTTCAAAATGTGTCTATGAAATATCAAAATATATTGTCTGTGATTCCGAGCACAGATGCACAAGTGTCATGTGTGATCTATGGTGTGTCATGTAACGTAACCTTAAATAATATTTGTTTATATTTTATAATTCTTTTGTTAGTTTAATTTTTATTCTGTGCCATTGTGATTTAATCTGTGAATTATACATAAAACAAAAAATGTCTGCTACATTTCGTTTGTCGAAAAAGAAGATCGCTCAGACTGATCTCCGTCGACTTATGACAGATCATAAAGAAAAGTTACAATCGCAAAAGGTTACAAAAAAGATCGATTCTCCTCTTGCTAAATATAATGATATGGGACAACTTATGTGTTTGCTATGCAAGTCAATCGTAAGATCAGAAAATGTTTGGAATGTGCACATCAATACAAAACAACACAAAGACAATATTGAAAGTGCTAAAAGATTGAAAGCCCATACACAAAATTTCACTGCTACTCCTAAGGAAGTAGCAAACACATTAAAAAGACCCGCATCACCGCAAAACTCCAATCAAAGCAAAAAAATTAAGGGCATTTTGAAAAATTCGCAAAGCTCTGTGAAGATACCTCAAGATTTTTTCGATCCGGAGAACAGTGGCTCTTTGAATAAAGAAGCGAGTTCAAGTGTGGACAATAGAACTGAAGTCAAGAGTACCTCCGTTATAGCATCTAAAAATGGTGACTACCCTTTAAAAAAATCATATTTAGCTATTTTTTTGTTAATATTAATTACAATTTATTTATTTTTTGCTTAGTATTAAGTTTATTAGTAATTCCTTGCTGATGTGTGATCAAACTTGGACACAAACCTTTATTAAACTGGTATAAAAGTATGAATGGTAGTTTTTACACCTTAATGGTTTTATCATATAGAAGTTAATTGCATGGATACATTGCTCACTCCTTTCAAGAACGTCATAAATCAAAAAGCTTGATTTTTCAGGAGAACGTTTTTGAAGTTTAAAAATATAATACAATGCATTAAAATAAATATCAAGCCACTTATTGATCTTTTTACTGTAAAACAGATCTTTTTAGGTAAAGCCTGAATGTTTTTTCTCCATTTGAAAAATATTTAGTTTATTTAAAAAAATAATTAAAACATACCTTTTCTTCAAAATGCAAAAACAATACTGTCTGCCCTGTAGCGGGTAAATATTAAGTTGAAAATATGCCGCTTTTGCTGGGATTTAGTTCATTACTGGGCATTCCGAAAACATGCTCAACTGAAAATTGTCGATTTTTTATTTATGACGTTCTTGAAAGGAGTGAGCGACATGATCTATAAAAATCACATAGAGGGATATTTTAGATTCGGACATATTGGGGTACATCATTTGTACAATACTAAAGAAAAATGTTGAATAGAGATAATCAGTGTCTAATGTTTTAATATCATTCAAACATATTAGTTTTGTTTAGCAAGTTTTAACCACCCTACTCTCCGGTTATTTTCTGAGAAACAGGCAAAAAAAAAACATATTGTTTTGTACAGAATTATGAAAACAATGTTTGTTGTATTCTTACCATATTTTTTTATTTACTTTTATTTATTTTATTTAAACTTCATGTACAGAAAATAAAAAGTACATTGGCGGGCTTATTGCTAAAAAGCAATATCTTCCAACCGACCAAAGACGGACTAGTGATATTGATCAAAATGTTTGATACCATATATAGCCGTTTGCAATCAGTGGGCAGATAGTACTTGAACATTTAAAAAAAACATAAATTACTAATTGACATTTAAAAAGAAACATAAATTAACAAAAGACGATAATAAGGAGGGCAAAGGAAGAATAATAGGTGCATTTAGGATGGAACTGATGACTCTTGTTATCGTGTCCCCTCTCTGTCTGTTCCGGATGTGTATCCAGTATGCATTTAATATTTGATACTGGGCGATCGAGAATATCTTTTCCATGATATACAATTGAACTTCCATAAAATTTCTAGCAACTCATATTTTTATTAAGTTTTCTTCATACAATTTGCCTTCTATGTAGGAAACAATGATTTCATTTTTAAAAAGTTTTTTGTTAGATTTGTTCCTAAGTGCGGGACTGACCGGAGCATTTCGTCGTAACGTAACGTTGTAACATCGCTCGCGGAGAGAATCCCGACTATGGATAGAGCATTCGGTTCGCTGTATTTACTATACAAATGTATGCATTGTAACGTGTTACGTTACGACGAAATGGCTCCGGTCAGTCCCCACCATAACATTCGTGTTGTAATATCACAACAGTAAATTGAATAAACCATTTTTAGTTTAAGGTAACCTTGAGACATTAATATGACTGCTATAGCAGTCTGTAATTATATTAATCCATATGTGGTATGATAATTACTGCTATCAAATAAGAATGCTGAAGTAATAAGACATTTTTATAAACTTATTTTTTCTCTTTGTAGTAGTTCCAGAAAATTCAGAACCAGAGTCACAAGAAAATGTAGAGGTTGAAGAAGTTCTTCCTGAAGGATTTTTCGATGATCCCATCATGGATGCAAAGGTAAGGAATTACATTTATTAAGAGACGTCTAATGATGGGAAACACTAAGAAACAACTTGTAATGGTGATTTCGTAAGTCACTAATTATTTTTGAATTAGAGGTCTTGTTGACAAGGTGGTAGGCTGGTACAAACCAGGTAGAGGATATTGCGCTTCAGAATAATATAATTTTTTACTAATAAAAATCGAGAGACTTGATTTAGGTTGGTCGGTGCATTAAGGTACAGATTTCGTTTTTTTTCAGTATGCAAGAATAGTTCATACCTTCCCATACTTTTGGATTAATGATTTTGGGGTAAAAAAAAAAGCATCGTTAAAATATAAAACATATGATCGATAGGCATATTTCTTCCAAACACTCTGGATTGGATGAGGTTTTAAAATATGTTATACATACATGAATTTAAATATGAGTATTATGTTATTCATTTATGAAAAATATTAACATAGAATCCCTTTAGGTAACACTATTATAATAGTCGGGGCTTTTTTTATGTAACGGGGTGGAATGGTGTTTTTTCGTGTTGTTTCGGCACTTTTTTTCACGGATATATATTTTTTAAAATTTTCAAATTCAATTAGGAATTAGAAACAATGTTTGTGCTTACGTAATTACAATCTATATTTATATATTTCGTGTAAATGATAAAATATGGTATTGTAATGAATATTTAAATGATATTTGAATATATTTTTTAAAAATAAAAAGCTTGACATGAAGTGAGTTCTGAAACCTTTTTTGTTTAAAAAAACACCTGATGATAGTTATGAAAATGATTAAAATAGAAACACATTTTTATTTTTAAACATTTATAAAAAAAAAAAATAACCAAAATTTTTTTTTGTAAGCAAGAACAAGTTAGGAAGAAAAATTGTATAGTATAAAAGGTTTTTTAGTTTCTCTTTTTATTTAGTAATTTTTTTACCAAGCTCTTTCGCCTAAGAAGACATCTTCAGAATGGTAACTGGTATGCACAAATTATTGCTTAAATACATACTTGTACAATAGATATGACAGGGTAAGATGAAGACAATTTCAAAGAATACATTGTATATGAGTCGATAGTTTATTGGTGAATTAAATGTATACGCAGTATTACCAATGACTTGTTAACAATGCATTATTTGTCAGTTATGAAATAAAAACTATAGCTAAAATAATAAGTAATTTTATTTTGACATTGTAACTGAATATATGTATTACAGTAGAGTTTCACCAAGAAATAAATTTAAAAAAATGTATATGATTATTAAAAATTTATTATTAACCTATATAATATCAATTATCCGTATCAGAAACTTCAAATTCATCAACGAAAGCTTCGTGTATTTTATCAATCATGTCCGAGCAAACCATACTCCGTCCTTTATGATGGTAAGCCTTTTCGTTGCACGTCCGCGTCAGTCTGGCTGCAGCGAAGCTTGCAGCGGCTGCAGGGGTCATGGAGTCAGTGTGTGGCAGATTGTTGATGCACCAATTGAAAAATGTGGCCATTGAACCAGCTAATAGGTCACCTTGCCCGCCACAACGCCTTGCGGAACCGCCTCGACTGTTTGTCCAATGCGCTTCGGGGTCATTACAAAATGTCTCGTCTGTGCTACCCTTCTTCAAGATTAAAATATTCTTCCCTAGTTTATTAAAGTCTATCACGGTCCCTTCATCTTGATCAGCAGATGGCGACTTTATAACTTTGTAAAGTCGTTCAAACTCTATCTTATTCGGTGTCAGGATGATTCCAGGATGCGGATAGTTTGTAATCAAGTCTATATTATTTGTGATAAGAAATAAACCATCTGCGTCTATAATCAGAGGTTTCTTAAGGTCTCTGCACAGTTGAATTATTCCGGATACATTGTTGAGAATGTCACTATCTCTGCCTAATCCCGGACCAATAACTAGAACGTGAATTCTTTCTAGCCAAGGAGCCACTTGGTTGACGCTGTCTTCCTCATCCAGTAATGGGTGTACGATAAGCTCTGGGCTGTAAGATTTTATCACAGGTGCTGCGGCCTTGGTGCAAAATACATGTGATAAATCAGCACCTACCTGAAATTTGAAATAGTAAACGGAATAAAAAAATGTTTTTGTTACTTGATCTGGCAGTTATTTTCCTTGATTCTCTAAATAGTCTTGTTATAAATTAAATCAGTTCAAGAGTTGATTGTTAAAAAGTAAGTGTGAATAACATTATCATTTGATTCGGCAGTTACTTTATTTGATTTAATAAATAGTCTTGTTATAAATTTAATCAGTTTAACCTTCCCCTCCCGGTGATGTGTATTTACTACAACTTGACTTTAAAAATGAGAATATCAATGTAAAATATAAAAGATACTGGCCCACAATTTTTATATTCATCCATAATACTTCTACGTGTTACATAAAAGTATTATAACATAAAGTTATTCATTTGCAGCGACAGAAATAAATAAATTGTAAAAAAATTGGGGATAGAATCACCAATACACAAACATTTCTCAGTGTATGCGTGCGTGCCGCACTTTACGTACATGCTCACGCAGCTTCATACTGTTTCCGACTATCTCATTTTAGCTGCGCACAAGACGTCGCTCAGGGTGCTCGTGCTGCTATGCTAGCTGTGGCGTCTAATTGCGATGTATTTTATTTTTCTTTTTTCAGGTTTTGAACAGAGCTAATATTACAAAATTGATACATTTCAACTTCAACTAAGGTCAATAAAAGCAACATTTAGGAATATTTACATTTTTCCCGTTTTTAAATAACATTCTCATATGGTGTACAAAATACATATCATGGGTGCACGCGAAAGTTTTTAGCACTGTAAGGGAAGGGTTAAGAGTTGATTATTAAAAACTAAGTGTCAATATCATTAGTGAAAGTATGTTTGTTTGATATAAATAGGCAGATAATAAAATGAAAACAAGCGGACTATGGTTCCTGTGGTTATGGATGTAACAAAAACACGAATTTAATATTGCACTTATCTGTATGTGGTTCTAGACCGATACATTCAATATAGATAATTACATTATCGTAACCTCTAATGGAAAGTCAACAATTAAAGTGAATTTTTATTTAAGTTATATAAAACAACACATATAATATATCGTAGTCGTACAGGAGAAAGTGACCAATTAACAAAAAGTAAAATGTTCAGGAGGGCCATTTAAGTCACTTTTGCTTGGCAAGAAAATAAACATCAATGCATTTAGTCATTTTTAACAAGTCAATATATTATATTTCCAAGTTAAAATCCTTTGGGATTTTTTCATGGCAATATTAAGCTAGTAAGATATCAATTAGTCAATGATCACGTTTTTGTAAAAAAATACACTTGGTCATTTTCTCCTGTGTGACTACGATATGTATATTATGAGAAATAAGAATGCGTAAGAATGCCATTGAATAAAATGACCAAAAAAATATAAATATTAGGAGAAATAAAAATAGATTATAAAAATAAAACTCATGTTTATTATAGTGCTAAATCTAGAATCTTCTTCAAATGCTATTTTTGCTATTTGCGACACTTTTCACGCATAAAATAAAATTCGAAACATAAAGTCACTATAAGTAGGTCTAAAAAATACGAATTTACAGTTTTCTGTTTTAACATATTGTATAAAACCACCGAATTATGCCGATGTTTTGATTTGAACTTTGGCATGTCAAAGTTCTGGTTAAATGCTCAATAATACTGGCAATATGTTAATTTTTATATTTATTAATGGATTCGTTGGTCAGAAATTATTGTTGTACTTAACTTGAGAGCGCTAATTGCCGCAAAATAAGGGGCTCCTGTATATTCCAAAGAACCGCCAATTATTCCAATTCTTCCAGCTTGTCCTTTATGTTTGTCATTCTTTAGTGGAGGTATAGCTTGTTGAATTAGCCTCTTCCATTTGTCATTTTCGGAGTTTTGTGCAGTAACACTCATTTTCAATCGTCTTATAGACAAAAACCCGCGTGAACCAAGAGTTCGTACAGATATGGTTGTTGTCAAAATCATAACCGCTAAACATTTGACATTGACAGTCAGGTTATCCAACCTAATAGTTATTTTTGTCGCGATTTGGTCGGTGTAGCAAGAATTTAATTGTTTTTGGGGTATTTTGTACACACCAATAATTAATTATTTATTTTTCACGTAATTGCTTACCTAAATTTTTTAAACAATAAACACGCGAATCTATTCTCAAATAATCTTAAAAAAAGATTTATACAATATAATAGTATTATCATAATCTTTATATTTTGTATGCTTTTCTTTGTACCTTATTTTTATAATATTTATTTGAGATTTTATTTTTCAGGTAATTTACAATTGCATTAAAGTTCAATAGGTGCTTTGCTAATTTTGGAGTGTAATTGCTGGTACAAATCTTTTTTGGACAAGCAAAGTTTCTAAAGATTTTGTTGCCGTTAGTTTTTTGAAATAGATGTTAAAAATTTTGGTAGTCAACTTTGTTACATATTTTTTAAGTATCCCGTTAGCTACATGATGTTTTTGTAAAAAAAAGGTTGTTTGTTATATTAAAATGTTTTTTTTATCCTTTAATTATTTATATTTATTTACTAAAACAGTATGATAGAATACTTACACTCGATGTGATTTTATTTTACAGGCACGGCATGTACAATATAAAGACCCAATAGAAGAAGAGTGGGAGAAATTTCAAAAAGAAATGAAAGAAGAAACTAGTGTATCTGCTGCCATCATCGCAGGAGAGCACGAGGAAGCCATTGCCGATAGACAAATTGATGAAATTGATGAACAGATTAGGAATTGGTCAAGGTAAGAAAAAATACCCGTTACATTTCTTCTTTAGCCTTCTGTCCTCCCCTGCTGGATATAGACCCATGGATATAGTAGATATGCAGCTTCAAAATTCAGGACTTTTAGCAGAATTCAGCAGAGTATTTTTTATATATTTTTTTATTTATTTAATATATTGTTAATATGTTTTTTACAATTTTAATTAATTTTCTAAACATTTCTAACAATCTTAACATTAAAAATGCAGTTCTCTCCAAAAAAGAGACTGAGCTCTTGTGCTTGGAGAGGGACTCTCACTACAATTTATGTACAAGTTACAATTTATTTTTATTGAAATTATTATAATAATTTTTTTCTTTCTTAGATTAACATAATAAAATTCATTTAATTTATTTTTTTGCATTTTAAAGTCCAAATTTTTTATGCATTTTGTATCTTCAATAATAGTTAATAAATTTATGTAGTATTTATTTCTTAGATTGTTGTATGACCCATATCTTATTTTCGCTTAGTTTTTGTTAATTGTACTTGTAACATTTGTTTTATTTTTCTTCATGATTCTGATTTATTATCCTTCAGGGTTTTGGATCTTGAACGCAAAAAAGAAGAGGCCAAGAATCAGAAAGATATGGAAAATACAGCTTCTATGGATTGCGATAGATCTAGTTCTGACAATGAAGAGGACTTTGATGAATACTTAGATTGGCGGGCAAAAAAATCTTATCGATGAATCGAAGCATTAATAATAATAATATATGTAATTCGTACAAATTATGCTGATTTTGAAAACAACATTAATATTTATTGATTGTTTCTTTCTTTAAATTGTAAGGTTTTTCTTGTATGTATATGTATTTTGATAAGGAAGGAAATAAAAAATATTTTTATAGAAGTAAGAGTTTTATTAAAAGATTCATGTTTTGCAATTATATTATAATTGTGATTACATTACATAATTTAGCGATACACTTAAAAACTCCAATCTGAAGTAAAAAGTTTTTTTTTATAGATCACATTATATTTTTTGAATCATTGGTACTTAACAAAGAAAAATGAAATTCTATGCGAGTAAGTAAATTGGCAAATTATTTTGCTTACTTTAAGAGTATGGTCTATTTTTCTGAAGTGTTGAAGAAAAGGAAAGCAGAACTAAGTAACATTAAACAGTTTGTTTCAATTTCTTCCCCAAAATTGAAGCATACCATTTAACAATGATTGTATTGTTAAATCTGTGGAAGCATTCAAACACACATACACAAAACACGGAAATTGAATTAACATCTATAAAAACTATTAATAATAACTAGTAAAGAAATTCGACTACAGAATATTTACTTATAACTATAAATTGATTTACGAGGAACAAAACTAGAAATTGTGTAGCTTATAGTATCTTTCTTCAATAAAGCTTATTCCTTATCGCAACCCTAAGAACTTTTATGATAGATTACAAACAGAGCCTCAAACATTATAAATTAATTACAAAATTGTAGAATTGGACGTATAACTGAGCATTCATAAAGTTTATAGAAAATGTGTAAATGAATTAATTTCCTTTGATAAATACTCAGTTTGCTTTTAAAATGAACAATATCTTCCCCAAATATAATTCATTTTAAATGCAATGCTTTCTTATTGCCTATGAAGTTGGAATACAGTAACGAGGACTGCTAATAATGTGCTTTCCTTACTTGGTACGCGGACGTGTATTGGCCTATTCCAAGTTACATAGAAACATTGTTATAATTTAAGTAAGGTATATATAAAACAGTAAAGGAAATTCACAGCATATTGCGTAAGATTATCTCCTTTTGTGAATACTTTTGTCATCCAAAAGGCATAAAAAATTACACTGCTATATATAATATGTAAATAGATCCTAAATAATATTTCACCGTCAGTAACCTCGATACAATATGGAGAATAGAGTTTCCGTAGCAAGAGATAGACATGTAAGGCTTTAGTGCTACTCTTAGAGCAATATATGAATCATTATTTTACCATTACAAGGTATGTTTATTATATTTCTTACATCTAAATTACGCGATAATAATTTGTGTTAGAATAATTTTATCCCGTGCAAAAGACTTTATGTAGATCACAATTAGAATACGTTGTATAAGTATCTTGTGCTTTATGAAGGTAAAATACTAATAAGATTTAAAGAGTCGATTATCAAGCTTTACTTCAACTTATTTTACATAATATACTAATTTAAGACTGCACTAATTTCGTAAAAGCAAAGTTTTGTTTCTTTGATACTAATAGATATCTATATTTTCCAAAGTTCTTTACTTACCACACTACAATGTGAGACATTCTTTGTCCTTAACTTATATATTAATTTTACATCAATGTTGCTTGTCTTACATTATTCACTTTTAATTAGATTATGTTATATTGTATTATGGTACTTGCACAAGCTAATTCAGCTAAAGGACATATTCTATACAAGAAATACCATTTCTTAAGAGAATATAGAAAGAGTGGCTTGTCACCACAGTTGTAACAAAGCAAGCATAGATCGGTGGTCCCTAATTTAATAAAATTTTAATCACAAAGGTGAAGTCAACCTCGAGTGGTCATTAGAATAAAGCAGTATATGACTTTGTTTTATCGCTTCATCATTACATATTCTTAGAAGGCTTGAAAAAATGTTTATCAGTTGTACATGTAGTTATATATAACTTGGTTTGTGAAATTGAAAGATAGTCTCTGAAGCAGATATTAGTATTGTTGAGAAGTTGTATATTATTATTACTTTCTTTTTGACTACATATATTACTCACTAAAATGCAGTATAATATTTAATTTTGCTTGAGGCAAATTTCTAATTCACATCTAATACAGTGTATAAATAAAATTTGTGAGTATTGACACAAAATGGCAGAAGTGGTCGAGTTAGAAGACATTTTAAATGTCTAGGCTTTTTGTTCTTGAACTTCAATCGTCACACTTTCTCGTTTTGGGTTGATGTACAGATGATTATTGTGGTTTCCTGTTGGACTCCTATTTGAGTGAGAGGATGTGGCAGATGCATTGCTACTGGCACGTGACCCTCTGCGACCTGGAAAAATCATTTTAATTATTATCTAAACAAAAGTATGGAATAATTAATAAACTTTTACATTGAATACATTTTAGTATGTAAAACGGAAAAAAATTAAATATTAAATAAGTATGAGGGTACTTAAAGACCTTATTGTCATATAGCTGTTAACAAATCATATAGGAAATACGGATATTGCATCTAAAAAAATTCTCATGTGTCTACATCCAAATGATGTATGCACTGAATCAATGCTATGACAATGTAATTGACATAGCATCGAAAAACAAATACCAACTTCAAAACATCAACTTTAAAAGTCTTGGGAAAAGTGGTTTAATTTATTTCATTAGAGAAAAACACATTTAAAAAAAATATGACATAATCCTTCCTAATATAAAAAATACAAATCAAAAGTATCTAATACAAGATTTAATTGAATACAATATATACAAAAGTAAAATAAAGCACACCAGACTCTTACTTACTACATAAGACGCTTAAAGAATAAATAAAGGATTACCAGTTTGGAGTCTTATAATTATAATATTATTTCTTTGGAGGGCACTGAATTGGATAAATGGGGAAGTTGACTCGATCGTTGATTATATAAAGCCAATGTGATCAATTCTGCGCTGCATATTGAATCTAGGAGTGGAATCTATTTTATAGGAATCAGATGACATAAATGAAGTTTAGGTTGAAGGACATTACATATAATATAGGAGAGGAAATGAAGGAGCCATAGATGCTAGACTCTCGTTGGGTACCTACACTTATACTACCTTGTTAATATTGTAAAGTAAGGAACTATCTAAAGACGGCGAACACATCACAATGAGTCAATATTGGATATTTTTTATGAAAGAGTTTGTCTATAGAATCTTAATTTATTTGTGTCTTTTGCAATTAGTGTATGTAGAAGTATGTATGTATGGTATAAATGACAATTTTTTTAATACATATGTAGATTTATTTTGTCTCTAGTTACATATCTTGAGTGCTTTTAATTTTCATTGTATAAAAAATTATATTAGATGCATTAAAAATCATTGGTAGTTAATCAATTATTTAAAGAAAATACATCAATGAATAATAATAATACTTAGCAGTGCTAACATACTTTTTTGTTGAGATTGTGCGGTGCTCAAGACATTTATTGAAGAATTAAGGTTTTACATTTCGGACAGGTGTTTTTACGTCTGCGGACTGCTGGCAACGGGATTTGATAATTGCGTTTATATAGTTTAGAGTTTAGACTTAACAAAGAGATTGGTCCATAATTTTCATATAAAAACATTAAATGGTTCTTTCTTTTCTGAATTTGAGGCCGGTGCAGAAGGTAAAAATACCCTTCCTGTCCTTAAGCATCAATCGACCGATCGCGTTGAAATACCTTTCCCGTCCAAAGTGTCTTAAGAATCAGGTTTGAATCGTGGACACTGGTAGTTCATAAATGCCTTGAGCACTCCACACTGCTGTGAACTTAGGAGTCCACAGCTGCATGTGAGCACCACAATGATCGGGTAGTAAGGATCTATATGTAGTATGTATAGTTATTAACAGTATATTGTATATGTATGTACAATGTTGATGGGGTGATCATTACTAATATTATAATGAATTAATAAGCATGATAATAATATAAGACATGAATAATAATGGTTATATGGTAGTAGCATGAATACTTGTTAGATGCAGTTCTTTCATTCATACTTTTAAACTACGGTAAATGTTCATTAATTCGAAATTGAAAGTACTAGCACCCGAAAAATATCTTGAATTTTGAATTTAAAAAATCGAAAAAAAACACAGTTTTTCGGATACACAGCGATGTTTAGTTTTTTGTTCTTGTTTGATTTACAAAATATTCTTAATTTTCCTCTTATTTATTGTTGTTATTTTTGTGTTGCTCTTTTCTCATAAATTCTGGCGGTTTATTCAAAAATTAAAATGAAACGATTTTCTTCGAATCATTGAAAATTTTCTATGAAAAATCATCGGAAACACCAGAAATTAGAAACGTTTTTCAAATTATGGTGAATTGTGAATAATAGTTCTTGAATCAATGAACTTTTACCGTATATCTTATATACAAAGCAAGCTGCAATAATGTTTTATTTTTATTATTACAATTTCATTATGCATTGTCAATATCAACGATTTTGATGCCATCACGGTATATAAATTTATATATAATAAGGATGGGAAATTAGTTGGAAGTCACCGAAAATTTAACAGGATGGATAAAAACAATACTTATTGGTATTTTGTTATCAAATTTAAACTTATTTAGTAGCATTGAAGAAATGGATTATGGTGCATGTGAGTTTTGTCAAAAGTCCTCACCCTAGATTTGCAGCAAATTGTATTGTACATAAAGAAAATATATGCAGAAGATAAAATGAAGTAATCTGGTAATTTAAAGTAGTAAAGAGAACTAATTTCGGTATGATAGATACCTGCTACAAAGTAGAAGAAGGTCTATTAATAAGTAAGTAAAGTGTCAGTGCAGTATTGGAAAATATATTGCTAATTAAAGAGGTTTCTTTTTTACCTTTTGTGAAATATTTTTACTTAGGTCCTGTTTAGTACAAATGAAGAAGTCTTCATTAGTTAGGAATTATGCAGACAGCGAACAGCGGGTGGTTAACAAGCTGTCATCAGGGCTGGAGAATTAAAAGCATTGGTTTAGTCCGGAAGTTAAGCTGATGCTACTTGCTCATGTTCCAAGTCTCACGCGTCCAGTAAAATGTGAAGGAGCAGTACATATTTCTGTCTGTGCATGAAATGGAGTTGAGATTAAAAACACACTGTGCTCGCATGGTGGTAGGTTGTTACTAACAAAACTGTAGTGATCTCTTCATATTCGTTACTTACTGCTGTTGGGTACAAAGCAAAAAATATGCAAGCTTCAAGTGATTATCATTTTTACAGATGACAATGTAATATTTTTGCAGATGGTTGTATGAAAATGAATGATTGATGACAACAGTGTATTTTTTCTGAATAATTTAGTATATATATTTTTCAAAGAAAATTAATACAGTAAAAACTCATTAATTCGAAAATAATTTGAATTACATCATAATTCGAAAAATATTTAAATATTGTAGTCTGTGTCAAAATTAAAGATAATACAACAAAATATGTTCCCTAAATTTATTACTGAGACAAGAAAAAAAAATATAAAACATAGATTTTAAAAATCAAAAATATTCTGAAATCATTAAAACTGGTGATTTTTTTAAAATAATTTGAAAAAGTACCTTATTTATTACGAAATATTTTTCGAATTTTGAACCCTTCAGTTTTGAATTAACGATCTTTTACTGTAAACTTATAACTTGGTGGCTGAAATTATAATATACAGGTATATTGATCTTCATTTATACAAATTGTACATTAGAAAATTGGATGTAAAAAAATAACAGTAAAAGTTGTCAGCCAATAAAATTTAAATATTATTTATAATTGATTGAAAACTTAAAATTTATATACTTACCTTGAGTATTTTTAGAAAACTATTTTTGACAAAAAACTAAATTAAATAAATACAATTGTTCAAAAACATTATTTTGTTCTCCCCTTTATTTTTGTAGGGTAAAAGGTTTTTTACTTGGCAAATACCACTATTTCCTAAAATCTATTATGACACGTGATTCGATGCATTCCGCATCATTTTCAAAAACCTTGAAATTTCAAAAATTCTAAAAATGTCAAACATTTTCAAAAAATATGAAGCTAAGTATTTTTTTTTTCATCAAGGTATTTACCAAGTAATATTTCAATTAAAAATGGATCAATATTACCACAAAATGAGTATCGAATCAATGAATAAATTTAAAATAGAAGTATGGAAAATTTATCGAGCTTTGTTGAATTTTGAATTGTTGTAGTTCGACTAAATGAGAATTTAGTCGAACTACATCGATTAATATTTCGAATATAAAATTTTAATTGTTGTATTATAGTTTGAATGAACGAGCTTTTACTGTAATATTATACTTGCTACCCCGTTAAAGTAATCGAGCTTTTTTTTTTCATTACTAACCTAACCTAACCTAACTTAACCTAACCTAACGTGACTGAAACGTGTAACTCGACTGGAGCTTACCTTGTCCTGCGTTGGGCGAGTGCGGTCTCAGTTCGGCCTGGCTAGGCTGTCGGGATGGTGCTCTCATGGACGCCCTGGACCCGCGACGCTCGGCTCCGTGAAGTAGCTTGCTGTCCCTCAGGAGGGATACGTTCATCAGGCGAGGATTCGGGGTGTTGAAGATGGTTCGGTTTTCGCGCCAACGAGCTCTGGATAGTAGGAATAACAAACCACATAAACAAATAATAAACCACAAACGGTAACGCATATCACTTATAGCTCACTCCTTTCAAGAACGTCATAAATAAAAAAACTTGATTTTTCTGGAGAACGATTTTAAAGTTTAAAAATATAATACATTGTATTAAAATTAAATATCAAGCCACTTATTGAACTTTTTACTGTGCAACAGGTCTTTTTAGGTAAAATTTGAAGGTTTTTTCTCCATTTGAAAAATAATTAGTTTATTTAATAAAAAAATAAACAATACCTTTTCTTCAAAATGCAAAAACCACACTTTCTGCCCTGTAGCGGGTAAATATTAAGTTAAAAATATGCCGCTTTTGCTGGGATAAACATTGGGAGTACATTTTCTGGGCATCCCGAAAACATGCAGAACTGAAAATTGACAATTTTCGTTATATGACGTTGTTGAAAGGAGTGAGCGTTATGTGTTCCTATTCTCTCCTAAAATTTCAATGTTTGAAGTTTTACCAAAAAGGGATTTTTTTTCCTTTTATGTTCCTTCTTTCTTTTCTTTTCTTAAACCTCTCTTCATACAGATGGTGCATAGGGCACCGTATCGGATCGATGCGGTGTTAATCTGATATAATTTAAAAAAATATTTTATTTATTTATTCAGCAATCAATCGTCATATGATTAAATAATAGTAAATAAATAAAAACTTTAAAAAAAAACTAGCTAACTAATCCTCACGCCACTTTCTGCAAAAGTAGGCAGTGAGAATAAAAGGCCACACCAATATGTCTTTCCTAATAATCTTCACCTCTTCCACTTTCATGCATCTCCTCATACATACCCGACTCCTGATCAGACCACATTCAAGTATTTGAAATATTGATCATGCCAAATGTTCCTCTTTTTTATTTTCAACTA